>NC_138770.1:432844840-433194840 GCF_965119305.1 Pelophylax lessonae | reverse complement strand
TATCTATCTATCTATCTATCTATCTATCTATCTATCTATCTATCTATCTACAGTATATATATATATATATTATTGAACGTTATACATACACACTTTTTGATTGTATTGCTGCAGGTTGATATAATGAGGCTGATTTACTAAAGGAGTTGAGAATTTTCACATAATGAATAAATTGTGTGAATATTCATTTCGATTATCTAGCCTTGTGAAAAGAAAGGTCTTGTGCAATTTTTTCATCTGCTCTTAATTGGATATTCACATAACTAAAAACAGTTAATAATGAACTACAACTCTAAAGTTAAAGTCTGTTTTATATCAGTGCATCTCATTACTATAGGGAAGGCGAAAATCTATTGTCTCAATTAAATTATCAGGTCTATTTATCAATTTTCACCCAAAATCCACAAATTCATCTGACTGATTTCTACATGAGTAGCCTTTGAGATTTGGCTCATTTGCTGTATTTTCTATATGTTTGCAGGTATTATAGATCATCTTTAATAAAGCTATTTTAATTAAACATAGTTATTTAAGAATAAGGGGGCAACAGTGAACTTTTCCTAAATTTGTATGAATTTTAAAAAATAACGGGCTTCTAAACAATTATAAACAAAATGTAGCATTTTAAGGAATCTATCTATCTATCTATCTATCTATCTATCTATCTATCTATCTATCTATCAAGCAACACAAAAAGTGCTCCATATGTAAACAAGTATTTATTTGCAGAAATATCTTTCTCGTGGAAAAAAAATATATACTTTAATATAAATCTTTGTATCTGAAACAAGGGGGATCAGCAGAGGAGGCTGTCAAAGCCTGACAAGACACCCTATATTTAATCATATAGTACAAAGTTGCAGACGGTGTTCTGAGTTCTCTTGGACCAGCAAGGCTCAGGACAGCATGAAATATACAAGGCCATGGAGTTAAATATAAAAATGGGATCATTAGGTATATACATTTGGTCTCTTCTCTTGGATATGCTTATATAGTCTTTAGAAGTTCTTTATCATCATAAGGTGAGATGTCCCTTCCTGCAGGGGCTGCCTATAGGCTCCTTCCCTAAGGTCATGATGCCGTGGTCCCACATAGGCGACTTGAGCCCACCACCTCTTTGAGGTCATTTTCAGGTTTTCCAGCCACCATAAACGGCCATGTCTGTCAGAGAAAGGAAACAAGTACAAATGAGTTGAATGTTCCTAGCACCTAAGGAGACAGCTCTGCTATTGCTGGGAATCAGGCTAGAGAATCCAGCCATAAGTATATATAACAGACCTCCACAGGCACAGTGTGCAGTCATTGTATATATGTCTGCCTATAGGAGTAGAAATATACCATGTACATAGAGGATTACATCCAGTCTTGTGTGGGATGAAGACCCTGACATGAAGGGATTAGTCACATAGCAGATAAAAGCCCTGATTCATGGAAATACATTTATCACACATTAGCTTCCAGGCACAATATATATGTATCTGCTCAGGGACAAGGCAGGCTAATCAGTATCTGTATTTTACTTGCTTTATTTTCAAAGAATCCCTGCATTACTACAAGCAATACATTATATATTTATAGTACTTCAAAAACCAGGGGTGGCCGCTAACATTATCTAGCTTTATATATATATATATATATATATATATATATATATGTATCTCGTTTAAATATAGAAAAATAGTAATAATCACAACAAAAATATTAATACTAATAATAATAACTACTGCTGAACAACAACAAATACTAGCACTACTATTGTTATTATTAGTCGTGGTAATGTTTATTTAATGTGGTTTAACTGTAGTTAATAATAATATAATAATATTATTATTATTTATTATTGCTTAGAAGTAGTTAGTAGTAGCAGCAGTATTAGTATTTGTTATTGTTCAGAAGTAATTAATGTATTTTTTAATATCATAATAATCATCATCATCATCATCATCATCATCATCATCATCATAATACCTACTTTTGAACAACACATACTAGTGCTAATAGTAATGCTGCTGCTGCTGCTGCTACTGCTACTGACTACGTTTAAACAGCAATACATAATAATAATATTAGGAATAATAATATAAATAATAATAAAAATAATATTAATATTAAAACATTAACAAAAAAATAATTATTACGGTTAAACAACAACAAATGCAAAATAATATTATTAATTGTTAATATTATTATTAATAGTATTTTATATTAATAATAAAAATAATAATAATAATATGTCATATTATTTTGTATTTGTTGTTGTTTAACCATAATTATTATTATTATTATTATTATTATTATTATTATTATTATATGACATATTATTTTGTATTTGTTGTTGTTTAACCGTAATTATTATTATTATTGTTGTTGTTATTATTATTATTGTTATTTATTTTTTTGTAAATTATTAATATGTGTTGCTGTATAAACTAGTCAGTAGCAGTAGCAGCAGCATTAATAATAATGCCATTAATGATATTATTATTTTTTATTAATAATGCCATTAATGATATATTATTTTTATTATTGGCATTATTATTAATGCTTCTGCTACTGCTACTGACTACGTTTATACAGCAACACATAATAACAATTTACAAAAAAATAAATAGCAATAATAATGATAACAACAATAATAATAAGTACGGTTAAACAACAACAAATACAAAATAATATGACATATTATTACTATTATTATTATTGTGGTTATTCAAGAATTAATAATACTTTTATATTAATAATAATTACAGTTAAACAACAACATAAACAAAATAATATGAATTGTTATTATTAATATAATTACTATTACTATTATTATTATTATTATTATTTTATATTGTAATGTTTTACAACTGTTTATTTTTCTATTTATATTTTAGTGCTAGTTTTGGTATTGATTTTTCGTATTTAAATGTATTTAAATTATTGTCTCACAGATTTGTTAAAAATATTTGGGATCCTGCTTTTAATGAAAACAAAACTCAAAGGTTGAACATCGTGTAACTTTTTTCCTTAATTAAGGGAGTGGGATGTATGTTGTGCTGATAAAGAGAAAATTCCTCCCTTAAAAAAAAAAAAAAAAAAAAAAAAAATGTCCTAACAGCTTCATAATTTACAGCCGGGGAGATAAGGGAAGAGCCATGTCTACAGACTGCGGCTCTGCAGAAATTGTATTCTTAAACAATAATACTTACAATACTCTCAGCTAAACAGTGGTTGTATCTGACAGCTGTCTTTCCTATCTGGTATTGATAATAAAGTGATCATCCTATAGATGATCTGTAGATAAAATCCATACAATATACATAAAAGTCGCTCCATTAGGACACTTACCAGGTTGACAGGATGGATATATCCATTCTCATACTTGTCATTGGCTAGTATCTGTCTCAGATGGGCAATATAGCTTGATGCCAGCCTGAGGGTGTCCAGCTTGGAGAGTTTAGTGTCCGGTGGTACCCAGGGTAAGGTAGTCTTGAGTCTGGAGAAAGCTTTGCTGAGTACCCTCATCCTGGCTCTCTCCCTGGCATTGGCAGCATTCCTCTGGACCTGCTTCCCTTCATGATTAACCCCACCCAGGGGACTTTTCTTGCGTGGGGCTTTCCTCCTCTTTCCTGTAGCTCCTCTGCCTTTCTTGGGAGATCCATTGTCACAGTTGGAGCTTTCCTCGTTGCTGTCATTTGAAATCCCAAACTCTTTACTAGAATCCAGTTTGATGCCATCACATCCCAACATTTCCACCTCCTGGAAGTCCTCCACATCACTCAGAGAGCCAGTAGACATGGTCTGCAGACTGCCTTGCTTGCCCTTCTTCCCTTCAGGGATCAAGGTGTAAATGCAGAATAAAGGGGATGTATTTGATGAACAATTTTCAGTGGACACGCCTGTTCCAGTGTTTGTCTTAGGGAGAGAGCTGTGGAATTTGATGTGGACAGTAGTCATTTATTTATTGGATGGAGGGCGGGTCGGGGCTGAGCCTAATGATACAAGGAGGAGACATTCTCCCTAAAGATCTTCTCCCTCTCTTCTACTAGCCTATGGCTTCCTCCCACTACTCATCACTTATAACATACTACATTCCTGGAGCTAGCACACTCCATGCTATTTACTTAAACCTTATCACTTGTATTGCAACTACTTAGCATTTTAGTAAACTCAATTATTTGGTAATCAAAATACATGTGTTTCAATCACTCCTACTAATGATTTTAAAACTTGCAAAACTGCATCAATGAATGATCTCTCTGTATGGCTATGCACATCATGTAAGAAGAGTAACAGCCAATGGGGTTGATTTACTAAAACTGCAGAGTGCAAAAAATAGTGCAGCTGTGCATGGTAGCCAATCAGCTTCTAACTTCAGCTTGTTAAATTAAGCTTTGACAAACCTGGAAGCTAATTGGTGTCTATGCAAAGCTGCACTAAAGATTTTGCACTCTCCAGTTTTAGTAAATCCCCTACAGTAACATCCTATGTCAGGATTTACTGAAATTGCACCATGGGCAGCATTCTAGGAGGGAGCATCCCAAGTGTCTATCATGACATGGCTGATGGCTTGCAGTGTCTCCTGGAGGTTTAGACCCTATTACAGAGGTCAGAGGCCATCAGAGCTCATTACTAGCCGATTGCTATAAAATAACAAACTGCCCCAAAACTGCATCCAATACAGCAGGACACCCAGGGAACTAATTGCACAGGCAAGTCTGCAAGTAAGCATTTATTTAAAGTCAATAAAAGAATATAATGGTAGTAGATACTTTTCTTTTTTTTAGTTTGTATATGTACAATGTTTGTATGTAACAAATACAAGCAGAATAAAATATCAGAACACAGTTGATGAAAAATGTTTTTTGTTTAAAAATCAAACTTGACTTCTTTACAATCACAGAAGCTTGAAAAGTTGCAATATGAATACTTAACGTTTAATATTTGCTATCTATCTATCTATCTATCTATCTATCTATCTATCTATCTATCTATCTATCTATCTATCTATCTATCTATCTATCTATCTATCTATATGTTTTACTTTAAAGTGCATGTTTATTTATATCCTATCTATCTATCTATCTATCTATCTATCTATCTATCTATCTATCTATCTATCTATCTATCTATCTATCTATCTATCTATCTATCTATCTATCTATCTATCTATCTATCTATCTATTTATAAATATATAAATATAAATAAATACATAAATAAATATACATATATATATATATATATATATATATATATATATATATATATATATATATATATATATATATATATATATATATATATGTATTATGTATGTATATATATATATATACAGAACTTTAATTTGCATGTTTATATCCTATCCTATCTATCTATCTATCTATCTATCTATCTATCTATCTATCTATCTATCTATCTATCTATCTATCTATCTATGTGTATATATGTTTATATATGTTTATATATATATATATATATATATATGTATATAGATAGATAGATAGATAGATAGATAGATAGATAGATAGATAGATAGATAGATAGATAGATAGATCTCATAATAATGATATATAAATATCACTCTTAGTTCCTTGCATGTATCCTGCATATATTATTTCCAATGTCTTATATAATACTATCTAATAATCAATTGTGTAATCTAATTACTAATTATTGTGTTGATTGAAATAAATGTCTTATCTCAACTGTCTGGCTGTGAATAAACCAACTTATAGATCGTTCAGAGAGATCAGGGCTTTTGGAATAAATAAACATGATAGCCATTACCTACACACAACAGATCGAAGAAAAATCCAGTCCGATCCTTTTCACGATGTGTTTACACACATATATTCTGTTACTGTGTATCTGCCTTACAGATGTATAGTATACTATCAGACTGGATACAAAGTTGCCATGGATGACATAGAATATAACACTTCTGCATTTTTACTACTTTTTCTTGTTATTTTGCTCTTTGTAAATAAAATGAATACTTACAGTAAGGTAGACCACATAATTTGTTAGAGTTTAGACAAATAATATTATGTATTTATTTTAATGAAGGAGTGGGTTTGATTTGTCTAAGGAATTTAAGGATCATTTTCAGTTTGTTAAGTGGAATTTCTCCACTCTTTTTGTAAATCAATCGTGAATGCCAATTAATGCTGATATCACTTCATGATGCAGGTGACATCACTATGTGATACTAATGACATCACTGTATGATACAGATGGCATCATTATGTTATACTAACTACATCACTGTATGATAGGAATGCCATCACTGTGTAATACTGATGACATCATTGTAGAATACAGACGACATCACACCTATTATAACAATGCAAGGTGACATCATTATGTTATGCTAATTACATAGCTGTATGATGCCACCACTGTGTAATACTGATGACATCACTGTAGAATACAGATGACATCACACCTGTTATAAAAATGCAAGATGACATCATTATATTATATTAATTACATCACTGTATGATGCCACCACTGTGTAATACTGATGACATCACTGTAGAATACAGACGACATCACACCTGTTATAACAATGCAAGGTATACTGATGACATCACTGTAGAATACAGGCGACATCACACCTGTTATAACAATGCAAGATGACATCATTATGTTATAATAATTATATAACTCTATGATGCCAGCACTGTATAATACTGATGCCATCACTGTATAATACAGGTGACATCACACCTGTTATAAAAATTCAGGATGACATCATTATATTATACTAATTACATCACTGTATGATGCCACCACTGTGTAATGCTAATGCCATCACTGTAGAATACAGATGACATCACACCTGTTATAAAAATTCAGGATGACATCATTATATTATACTAATTACATCACTGTATGATGCCACCACTGTGCAATACTAATGACATCACTGTAGAATAAAATACATCACACCTGTTATAACAATGCAAGATGACATCATTATGTTATAATAATTACATCACTCTATGATGCCACCACTGTGTAATACTGATTACATCACTGTGGAATACAGATGACATCACACCTGTTAGAACAGTGCAAGATTGAAAGCTGCCCACGTTGACAGTTTGATTCCTGTTTGTCCTTGTATTTGTGTAATATTAAACATATACAGTTAGCACATCTCAACTGACAAATACAAACGATATCATTTGTAGCAGGCACAAATAGCAGCAAACGTATTTATTTTATATGAAGAAAAAAAAATAAGTTTAGTTGTTAAAGGCAAAAGTTTAACCAAAAACAAAAAAAAAACAAAAAACAAAAACAAAAAAAAAATAAATAAAACGATTTGTTTAATTCCTTATAAATAACCTTAGGTTTATAGAAGCACATTACTTTTGTCATATTGTGGTTCACTTTGCTGCGACAGACCCATGATCGAAGGCATTTGTATTAACGGGGGAGACTCCTGGAAATAGAGAACTTTTAGCTGTGCTGCAATCTGCAATGTGCTCAGTGGAACAGCCGAGGTTAGGATAAGGATAGACTACAAACCATTCATATTATCCACAATAATTAGGGTTGGTGAACAGTAACTCTCATCCCATAGTAAATTCACTTGTGACAGGAACCATGGCTCTCCCCCACAAACCACATGATCTTCCATACTATTGCATAGGTATTATTATACTATGTATGTCCTTTTAGGAGTTACAGTTAGGCATATATATATATATATATATATATATATATATATATATATATATATATATATATATATATATATATATATATATATATATATATATATATATATATATTATATATATATATATATATATAGATCTGATTCTATTTGTTGTTGCTTAGTGGTACTAAAAGAAAAAATGACATCTGTCACTAGAATGAATAGTCTAATGTCTATGCTGTATAACCAACTTTTTTACCTGTTGATCCTAATTTTTTAACTTTCTTCAACAGACCAAGCTGTGCAGTAAAAGAGGACGTTAGAAGGTATAAGACACACCAGTTAACACTGACAGGGGTGAACAATGGCCAGCTTTTTAGTTAAAACCTTTATCTCAAAAGAAAATAAATAAATAAATAAATAAATAAATGTCTGTAACAGCTAAAAAAAAAAAAAAAGAAAAGTTAGTGTGAATTAGGATTTTATTTGTTAGTCACTTATGTGAAAATCTACTAGTCTGTCTAATGCTGGCCATACACTAGCTGAAAAATCGTTAGAAAATCTGTCATTTGGTCTGTTCGTTCATTTTTCGTCCAGTTAATGGGCACAGATAGAAAATCGGTTTTAACTTTTCAGAGCCGAAAAATTGAAGGAACAGTTTGGAAAATTCAGACGAACGAACAATAAATTGAAAGGATAATGTGTTTCTCACCCGAACTGTTTGCACTAGGCATATGTGACAAAATTAACAAAAAACTGATTCATTTATGTCCATTGAACGATTTATCGTTCGAAATTCGGTCAGTACATGATGGCACGATTGTCTGCTCTCATGCCCGATTTTTCGTTTTTTGAAAGTGAGTTAGAACGATTTTTTGGCTAGTGTATGGCCAGCTTAAGGCACTGTTCCCATTTGGTGTTTTAGGAACTCAATCTGAATAGCTTCGCTCTCAAATCGCACTGCAATCACCAATGTCTACCAAAAAGGATCAGGAGCTTCTTTTGAGTAACATGCATCGCACTTTGCGGTTTGTCGCAATTGCTACGCTATTTATCATGCGATAATTATGGCAAAAATGCACCATGTCATAGATGTTATTAGGCAATGAATGCACCCAAACATGCCTTTTGCAATTGCAGTGCGATTTGAAATCCAAAAAAGTCAAATGTGAACAGACCCTAAAACTACTCTATATAGACAGTGCTACTGTCCAAGGGTGTCTTCATTTCTCTTTCATAGATAGAGGAGTCACTAAGATAGGTAATTTGTTACTTGCTGGATCTCCAAGTAAAAATAAAGGGAAAAAAGAAAAAGAAAAATAATGTAGTCACAAAAGGATTGGTAAACTGAAAGGGGGGTGTGTTGGGGGGGCTAATTATGCTTTAGCCTGGGTTCACACTGAGGGCGGGTTTAAAATCACACGAGTTCAGCTAAACTCGCACGATTTTAAACCCACAAGTCAGTGCGAGTTTGGAGGCGATTTGACAGACATCTGTATGGGTTCCTGCACAGATGTCTATTGAAATTGCCCCTGAAGTCACCAAAAGTAGTGCAGAAACCACTTTTGGGAATCATTGTGACGCTGCAAAGTCGGCCTGGCACCGATTCGGATGGGGTCCTTGCTCGGCATTAGGCTCTGATTTGACAAATCGCATGTAAAATTGGCCCGATGTGAACTGGGGCTTAGGTTCACACTGATGCAGTGCGGGTTGAATCCGTTTTGCAGTGCGATTTGATCATTGCGTGTTGCTGCAGTTCAGAGGTAATTCCAATGCATTTTTCATATGATTTGGATACAGCTACGTTCTCTCTCTCTCTCTTTCTTTCCCATGGTCGAGGGAAGGGAGAAAGCAGTAATTTGTACAAAATACGTTTTTTTTTTTTAAAATGCGGTTACTATTCATGTCTATGGAGGTAAAAATTGCACCGGAAACTCGCACAGGAACCTTTTTAAAATTGCATCATAATCGCACTGCATACATGTAAACGGTCTCCATAGAAAGTCATGTTTTTTAAGCTGTCAATCTGATTCCATGTGATCTTGAACGCATCAGAAATTGCATAAGTGTGTAAACCAGGGCTTAAGATAGGATACGTTTATAAAACAAGGAATGGCTTTGTTAATTATTTCTTGCCTGTTTTTTTAAAATAGATTTTTGTCTTACTATCTGCAGTAACTGCTGGTTTCAGCTTGCTTTGAAGAGACACTAAACTCTTTTTTTTTTTTTTTAAATAAATCTATTCAAGTATGTATTCTTAACTCAAGAAAGTATCTTCTATTGCTGGCAGCCTCCTCCAAATGCTTTTTTTTTTTTTTGCTGCTGCGATCTGACTTCCTGAGGATGGCTATATTCCATCTCCAAGTTCCCACTGTATGTAGGAACGTAGCCACCTCTTCTTGCTCGCTCCCCATTATGTACAATGTGATTTGCGATGTGCATAGAGCAGTGCACATGATTTCAACTAACAGAAGCGAGGAGGAAATGGAGAGGTTCAGGAGCTCTTGGAGGATGTTACAAAGAGGCAGAAAAGCACAGTAAGATATTATTTTAGGATAATATACAATACAGGGTCATTAAAGCTGTGTTCCGGCCTACCCCTCCAGAAACTAAAAGTCAGCAGCTACACTATTAGGACACTTACCTGTCCTGAAATCCAGCGATGTCGGCACCGCAGCTGATGTTTCCATCGGATGCTGCTGCCGCCATTGCCGGTATGGGAACCTGGCTGGGAAGCCTTGCGGCTTCACGGCCGGGTCCCTACTGCGCATACGCAAAGCGTGTTGCGCTCAGTTACTGGCAAGAAAGCAGAGGAAGGAGGAGGAGGCAGGGGCGTAACTACAGGGGTTGCAGGGGTTGCAATTGCAACCGGGCCCCATGCTCCAGGGGGCCCGGTTGTAGCTGCAGGAGGAAAATGGAGGAGATTGGATCCTTTGTCTGCTGCCTCCGCCACTCCTCCTATCCAGTTCACTCGTGTTCTGCTGTCTTTGGGCCCCTGTGTGCTCCCCTGGTCCCCCCACTGTGCTGCCCCCCCCCCCTCCACTGTGCTCCCTACCTTCTCCTGCCAGCTGCTGCAGGGGATGTGTCACAATAGAGAACCAGGAAGGGGTCGGTAAATATGTAATTTACCAGCTCCTTCCTTTTCTGAATGGACAGAGTCATAGTGATATTGTAAAAAAATTAAATAAAATGATAAAAAATAATACAATTAAAATACCAAAAAATAAAAACTACTGACACCAGCAGGTGAACTTCCAGGATCGCAAAGGTCACACTTGCAACCGGGCCCTGGCATTCCACCACCGTGGGGAGGCCCCAAGATGGCAGGAAGGGGGCCCACTGCAGAACTTGTGAAAGTGTCCCGCTGCGTGACTGTAAAAAAGAGCCCCGCAATGAGAGTAAAGGGCCCCAGGATCAGTGGGAAGAGCCCCAGGCTTGAAGGGAAGGGCCCCGGCCAGGGGTCTGGGGGGGCCCTTCAGGGTTTCTTGCATTGGGGCCCTGAAGGTTCTAGTTACGCCTCTGGGAGGAGGGGGCCAAACTTCTGATGTACCTCGCCACGGGGAGGTCCGACGGAAGTGGGGACAGGGTACCTGTCAAAAACACGTGATACCCTGTGCTGGCTGGCCTCAATCTACGGAGAGAAGCAGGAAGGGCAGAGATTCCACACTGCTGGCCGGCTGACTTCACAGGGGAATCTCAGTTCCTTCTGCTTCTCTCCGTAGATCAAGGCTCGCCAGTGCAGGGGATCACGTGACCGCACAGCTGCGGTGCCAGAAGCGGTATTTATCCTTTTCATATCTAACAAACACATACAGTTTTGGTAATTGCATTACAAACACGTAAAGTCTCTTTAGTGACTTTACAAACACTTTAAGTTAGGGTTCTAACATATTGAAAGTCGTTTTTAAGGTTTTTAGGTCCCCTATCCCTTATTTAACCTCTTTCCGACCTGCTTACGTAGGGGGAAGAGTGGCAGAGCGGCATCCAGTACGTGACCCAGCACTTCCAGGTAGGGGGCGCGTGCGTGCAGCTGGTGCGCCGGCTGTGCTGTGATTAGTCACAGCACAAGCCGGTCAGCGGGTCCCGGCCAATAATTGACTGCTGGCACCCGCTGATCGGCAAAGAGGATGACAAGACAGAGCTCTGTGAATGTAGACAATGCAACGCTCTGTCCTGTCAGCGAG
The DNA here is from genome assembly GCF_965119305.1 of Pelophylax lessonae. Classification (NCBI taxonomy): domain Eukaryota; kingdom Metazoa; phylum Chordata; class Amphibia; order Anura; family Ranidae; genus Pelophylax; species Pelophylax lessonae. The sequence goes on along the minus strand of NC_138770.1, from coordinate 433,183,001 downwards.
GATGTCCCGGAACTGGCACATCCCTTATTAAAAACAGTACACAGTGAATGCACCAAGCACTGTTAGGCACCCATTTAACCCCTTGATCCCCCTTTCTGTCATTAGTACAGTGACCGTGTATATTTTTAGCACTGATCACTGGATTAGTGTCACTGGTTCCTACAAAGTGTCAAAAGTGTCAGTTAGTGTCAGATTTCCCACCATGTTATCATAGTCCCAGTTTAAGTCGCTGATCGCCGCTATTACTAGTATAAAAAAAAATAAAGATTCCAGTATATATACCAAAGGTACTATAACTTTTGCGCAAACAATCAATATATGCTTATTGGGATTTTTTTTACAAAAATATGTAGCAGAATACTTATTGGTCTAAATGTATAAAGAAATTTGATTTTTTACATTTTCTTATTGGATATGTTTTAACCACTTGCCGTCTGCTCACATTGCTGCTACTGCAGCAATGTGGCTCGTTATCGTCTAGCGATGTAGTACTACGTCACTAGACTCCTCCCCCTGTAGGCGGCGCTCGCGCGCCGCCGGAGGCGCGCTCCTGCTGTTTTCAGTCACAGCGGGAGTCAGGCCAGGGGAGGAGCAGCGGCGATCGCCGCTGCTCTTCCCCGATCGTCGGGGAATCTAGTTTGGAGATCCACCCGCCTGTGTAAACAGAGCGGGCGGATCTCCTAAGTGACAGGGAGTGACAGATTGCAGGGTTCAGCATAGCTGAACATGCGATCTGTCCCTGACTCACTCAGTCACCTCCCCCCACACACATCAGTAAGCACCAGGCATACATTAACCCCTCCCTCTCCAATAAAATTATCCCCTTCCCTGCCAGTGTCATTTTTACAGTAACAGTGCATATATATAGCACTGATTACTGCAGTAATGTCACTGGTACCCCCAAAAGTGTCAAAAATGTCAGTCAAGGGTCCAATCTGTCTGCCGCAATGTCGCAGTCCCGCAAAAAAAATCGCAGATCGCCGCCATTACTTTACTCGTTAAAAAAAAAAACACCAAAAATGACAAAAATCTTTCCCTTAGTTAGTAAACGCAATAACTTTTGCGCAAACCAATCAAAATAAGCTTATTGTGATTTTTTTTTTTACCAAACATGGGTAGCAGAAAACAAATTGGGCAAAAATTTTAAAAAAATTCGATTTTTACATTTTTTTGGGGAGAATTTCATATAAAAAAATGTTAAAAATATTGTTATTTTTTCAAAATAAACGCACTTTTTTGTTTATAGCGCAAAAAGTAAAAATCGCACAGGTGATCAAATACCACCAAAAGAAAGCTCTGTTTGTGGGAAAAAAAGGACGTAAATTTTTTTTGGGTACAGCGTCGCACGCCCACGCAATTGTCCGTTAAAGTTGCACAGCGCCGAATCGCAAAAAGTGGCCCAGACGTAAGACAGCAAAATCCTCTAGTGGTAAAGTGGTTAAAGCAAAAAGTAAAAATATCTTTTTTTTCCAACATTTTCAGTCTTTTTTCGCTTATATAGCAAAAAAATAAAAAACCCAGTGGTGATCAAATACCACCAAGAGAAAGCTCCATTTGTGGGAAAAATAAATATATAAATTTGTGTACAGTGTTGCATGCAATTGTCACTTAATATAACGCACTGCCAAATAGCAAAAAAAATGACCTGGTCATGAAAAGGGGTAAATCCTCCAGAGGTCAAGTGGGTAAAAAAGAAAAAAAAAAAATAATGGCAATATTTCCTTATCCTGTCTATGCTCCTGCATTGACTTCTTCCTCAGTCCATAACTAAGGTCCTCTTCAGGGAAGAACAACTTTATGACCACTGACAGGTTAAGTGTATAAGTGATTATCTCATTACAATGGCATCTGAAAGTCAGTGGGGTATATTAGGCAGCCAGAAAACAAGCTGTCCCAGAAGTTAATGCGTTGAAAGCAGAAAAAATAGGTATCAGAGTTTGTTGCGTATGGGGCTGTGTATCCGAAAAGTGGTCAAGGTGCCCATGCTGACCCATGTCCACAGCCAAAAATGCCTACAATGGGCATGTGAGCATCAGAACTGGAGCACAGAGCAATGGAAGAATGTGGCCTGGTCTGATGAATCATGTTTTCTTTTACATCATGTGGACGGCTGGGTGTGTGCGCGTCGCTTACCTGGAGAAGAGATGGCACCAGGATGTATTAGAGCAATCTTCTGCTGGGAAACCTTGGGTCCTGCCATTTATGTGGATCTTACTAGATATACAGTATACCCTGCACCCTTTTGAGGATACAGTATTCCCTGATGACAGGGGCTTCATTCAGCAGGATAATGCACCCTGACACACTGCATAAAAATGGTTCAAGAATAATTTGAGGAACACAGCAATGAGTTTGAGGTAGTGACTTGGCCTCCAAATTCTCCAGATCTAAATCAAATTAAGCATCTGTGGGATGTGCTGGAAAAACAAGTCCAATTCATGGAGCCACACTTTGAGACTTACAGGACTTAAAGGATCAGCTACTGACAGCTTGGTGCCAGATATAGTGGAGAAATAATTATCTGATCCCCTGCATATTTTGTAAGTTTGCCAACTTACAAAGAAATGAGGGGTCTATAATTGTTATCATAGATGTATTTTAAATGATAGAGACAGAATAGCAACCAAAAATCCTGAAAAAACACATGAAGCTTGGTGAGAAGGTGACAACTGTTGGAGCAATTCAAATGGAAGAAATGGAATGAAATGGAATTTGCAAATGGAAGAAATACAAAATAACCATCAATCGCCCTCAGTCTGGAGCTCCATGCAAGATTTCATCTCATGGGGTAAGGAAGATCATAAGAAAGTGAGGGATCAGCCCAGAACTACACGGTAGGAGTTTGTAAGTGATCGATCTCAAGGCATTTGGGAGTCTTGGGACCACAGTCACCAAACAAACCATTGGCTACACAATACGCCGCCATGGATTAAAATCCTGCAGCACCCCCAAGGCCCTTCTCCTCAAGAAGGCACATGTACAGGCCCATCTGAAGTTTGCCAATGAACATCTAAACGATTCAGAGAAGGATTGGAAGAAAGTACTGTGATCAGATGAGACCAAAAATTGAGCTCTTTGGCATTAACTCAACGCGCTGTGTTTGGAGGAAGAGAAATGCTGACCATGAACCCCATCCCTACAGTCAAGCACAGAGGTTGAAACATTATGCTTTGGGGCTGTTTCTCTGCTAAAGGTACAGGCCGACTTTGCTGCATTGATGGGCCAATGGAAAGGCCATGTATTGTAAAATCTTTGATGAGAACCTTCTTCCCTTAGCCAGAACACCAAGATGGGTCATCATGGGTGGGTCTTCCAGCATGGCAGTGACCCAAAAAATACCGTCAAGTGGCCTAGCCAGTCTCCAGACCTTAATCCCATAGAAAATTTATGGGGGAGCTGAAACGTCGAGTTCCAAATTACAGCCAAGAAACCTTAAGGATTTAGAGAAGATCTGTAGAAGAGTGGACCACAATCCCTCCTGAGATGTGTGCAAACCTGGTAACCATTTAGAAGAAACATCTTACCTCTGTGCTTCCCAACAAGGGTTTCTGCACTAAGTACTAACTCATGTTTTGCTTGGGGATCAAATACTTATTTTACTCACTAAATTACAACTCAATTTATAACATTTGTATCATGTGTTTTTTCAGGATTTTTGGTTGATATTCTGTCTCTATCATTTAAAATACACCTATGATAAAAAGTATAGACCCTTAATTTCTTTGTGAGTGGGCAAATTTACAAAATCTGCAGGGAATCAAATAATTATTTTCCCCACTGTACCACAGCATGCCTTCAGAGGTCTATCATGGTTGCAAAAAGGGCTGTTTTGGCAGCAGAAGCGGGACCTACTCAATATAGATGGATGGTCATAAAGCTATGGCTGATCAGTGTACATACTTTCATTGATCCAAGTTGGACCAATCTAACTATGTTAAAATGGCCATACGTTAGCTTCAGCTTTAAATAAATATACTCCACACTTGTTATATAATGTATACTACCCTACTACTATCTATTTGCCTTGAGGAATATGGTAGATTTATTCAATTGTAGTGCATCTGACAAAGCAAACATCCAATACAGATAGCTCAATAGGATAAAAAGAATATTTCTGCATGTGACATATCACATTAGCTTAGAATTTTACATTTTCAATGGGATTAATAAAAGCCATCCCCAACATAAACCATAAGATATCAATAATAAAGCAGTTAAGGAGCACATACATGTTTATATATCCCAGAGAAATAGGAACAATTCTTAGACAGCACTTGTGCTACAGTTGAAATGTTTGGGTTAAATGTTGCAGGAGATATAGGGGCAAGGGGATTGAAACAGCAAGAGGCAGACCTCTTATCTTTCATCTTTAGGCGCATGTGACTAGACAACATGTTACAGTTTACACATATACCAGTTGAATTGACAATTATTCGTATGGGGTCAGGCTACCCAAAACTTATATTTTAGTTTCAGGTAGATTCTGCAGGGTTAAATCACTTAAAGCTTAAGGGATATTACTTACCCACTTAAGCCCCGGAAGATTTTACCCCCTTCCTGACCAGGGCCTATTTTGCGATTCGGCACTGCGTGACTTTAACAGACAATTGCGCGGTCGTGCGATGCTGTACCTAAATGAAATTGACATCCTTTTTTTCCCACAAACAGAGCTTTCTTTTGGTGGTATTTGATCACCTGTGCAATTTTTTGATCATGCGCTATAAACAAAAAAAGAGCGTCAATTTAGCAAAAATAACAATATTTTTCACATTTTTTCACATGAAATTCAAAAAAAAAAGTAAAAATCTAAATTTTTTAACATTTTAGGCCAATTTGTTTTCTTCTACATATGTTTGGTAAAAAAAAAATCGCAATAAGCGTATTTTGATTGGTTTGCGCAAAAGTTATTGCGTTTACTAAGGGAAAGATTTTTGTCATTTTTTTTTTTAACGAGTAATGGCGGCGATCTGCGATTTCTTTTGCGGGACTGCGACATTGTGGCGGACAGATCGAACCCTTGACTGACATTTTTGACACTTTTGGGGGTACCAGTGACATTACTACAGTAATCAGTGCTATACATATGCACTGTTACTGTAAAAATGACACTGGCAGGGAAGGGGTTAACTTTATTGGAGAAGGAGGGGTTAAGTGTGTCCCTAGGGGTGTGCTTCTAACTGTAAAGGGGTGTGGCTTTTCATGTAACAGCAGAGATCTACGGTCCTACATAGCAGGACCGTATGATATGTGCTGTTACACAGGGGAGAATGACAGGGGGCTTTGTTTACATTAGCCGCCTGCCTTTCTCCCTCTCAACCCGACGATCGCGAGTGACCGGCGGACATCGGGTACGCCGGTCACACGCGCGGGGATCCCAGTGAGCGAGCGGGGGCGGGAGCGCGCCTCCGGCGGTGTGCGCTTGCCCCCTATTGGCTCGCAGGCGAGTGGTGTATCGGTACGTCACTGCTGGACAGGAGTCTCTCAGGAGTACCAGATGAGACTTGGCAGAAGAAAGCGCCGAAAGCAGAGTCAGGAGCCAGGCCAGTAGTCATACATGGAAAATCTGCCAGGGGTAAAGCAGCAAGCAGAGACAGGAGTCGGCCAGGGTCATGCACTGGTAATCAGGCAGCAGCGGAGTCAGAAGAGCAAGCCAGAGGTCATACATGGATCAGCAGGCAGAAGTGGAGTCAACAGAACAAGCTGAGGGTCAAAGCCAGGAATGGAGACAAGACAGGTCAAAGGCAAGCCGGGTCGGTGACAGGAAATCCAATAATAGCAGAAACAGGAACTCAGGAACACACGGGGGAGCTAAAGATCATCCAGCAACTAGTAGCTGATGCTGCTGGCTTTAAATAGGCAACTTGGTGCCAGCATCTGTCACGCATTGCGTGCACCATGGCGCAATCTTTACAGCTGTTCGTGCCCGTGCGCACATGCGCATTTGTATTGGCACATTTCTACAGGGCACATTGTGCCAGTTCTTCCGTGAACCGTTCTCTGACACTATGGCTAGCCTTATTTTCAATGTGATATGTCTTGTGCTGCTATCTCTTGGTTTAGCAGGATTGATGCTGTCTCCTGCTTTAGGTGAAATCTTCCTCCTCTGTTGGGCCCTCCATGCCACTGCGATCTTCCAGTGCAGCAGAGGTTAAGATAACTAGGAGGGTACCTGTCTATACACACCCTTTTCTTCCCACCTCCTTTCTTCATAGAAGCAGCACTACAGCATCTATGAATGAAATGCGATCTAGGGAATGGAGGGGGCAGACCTTTGGGTCAACTGCTGTCCCCCATTCGTAGATCATATTTAGGTAGGCAGGAAGCAAGGACTGCCAGAGAGGTAAGTATAATACCCAGGGCTTTCTTTCAGCTGGAACTTGGTGGAACCAACTCTGGCTCAGGCCCTCTGCTCCCTGCTCACCGCTATCACTTGTAAATACAGAAATCCAACTTTTGTGTTTACAAATGACAGCTTGTCTCCCAAATAGCTCCCATAGATCTTATCTCCTGAGTGGCTCTCACTAAGTGCAGGATGGGGATAAGGGAGATGCAGGTGGCTGTGGTGCAGTGCAGATGCCGACACTCCCACTGGATGATCTCCCTGCAAGTGAGAGAGATGGAGCCACCTACAGTGTGCGGGAAGGTACTAGAGCTGGCTGGATGCTTCAGCTTAATGCAACAACAAAAGTAAGGTGGAAGATGGTGGAGCTTTTAAGGGGGGGAGGGGGGGAGAGAATATAGGGGCAGTGGAGGGGGGGGGGGGGTTGCATGCAGAGGTCATAGCTGAAGAGGGGTGAAAGTGAGAGGTGGTTAGGGAATGCAGAGGTAAGCAGCTTTGGAAGAAGGCTGAACTCTGCACTCTGTGCGTTGCGCACCCCTGAACTCTGCACTCTGTATATAATGCATTCTCGAACTCTGCACATAGCGCACCCCTGAACTCTGCACTCTGTTTGTAATTATGTATTTAATACCCCTTTAAGACCCTTCCAGTGTTAGTGAAATTTCTTGGAGGAGTGTGTGTTTTGGGGGGACCGTGGCTGAGTTCCTGCATATATTTCTGAGAAAAAAAAAGTCCTGATATTACCTATTCTAATGTGGGAACTACCTTTTGGCTTTTTTTTATTAATTTTTCTTAAAGCTAACCAGTCAAGAACTTTGACAATTCAAATTGGCACTTATAAAAAAAAACATTTACTAAAGTTCCCCCTTCCACAGACTCTATCAATGAGTTGGAAAGCTGTAAGCATGACTTCACTCTCTCAATCAACATTTAATATTTTTAGTCCTTATGCTGCTAGCATTTGTAAATAGATAGGAAAGGATATAATATTTGCTTGTTTTAAACTTTTTTTTTGACATTTCTTTAGTTACTTCTTGGTTTTCAGGTCCAAACAAATGATGTCATACATCCCAGGAGTCTTCAGAAGGGGAGGAAGGGTTTTCTCAGCTAAACACACCCTCCTGTCTGCATGCCTGAGCTAAAGGAGGTGGATTCCAGGAAGTAAATCCTACATGAATCATCTGCCCTTACTCAAGATGACCACAACCAGAAATGCTAGGAAGGTGTTTACTTACTTTTAAAGTGATTACTCAACAAAACAAAGCATGGAGACATGGATGGATGGGTGAGTTCTTTGAATATTAACCACTTCCCGCCCGCCCTATTACAAATTGACGGCGGGAATGTGGTTGTGTTATCCTGACCGGACATCATATAACGGCGGCAGGATAACACAGCTCTGGGCGCCCCCCGGGGGCGCGCAGAGCAGCGATCGGTGATGCGAGGTGTCAGTCTGACACCCTGCATCTCCGATCTCGGTAAAGAGCCTCTGACGGAGGCTCTTTACCATGTGATCAGCCGTGTCCAATCACGGCTGGTCACATAGTAAATAGGAACAGCCGTTGATCGGCTTTCCTTAGTTCGTGCCTGACAGGCACGAGCAAAGGAGCGCCGATCGGCGGCTCCCCTGACAGGGGGGGGGGGGTCGGCACTGGTAATCAGATCATTGATTACCAGTGCAGACCCTCGGGGGGGGGATGCCACTAGATCCACCAAGGATGCCCACTATGACCCCAGGGATGCCCACTATGACCCCAGGGATGCCCACTATGACCCCAGGGATGCCCACTATGGCCACCAGGGATGGCAATCAGGGCTCAGGGAGCCCCCCATTGCCCTCCCCATCAGTGATGCCCACCAGTGTCCTCCCTATCAGTGCTGCCCACAAGTGCCCATCATTGCTATCCTTTAGTGTCGCCCACCAGTGCCCATTATTGCCCACCAGTGCCGCCTATCAGTGCCCATCAGTGCCACCCGTCAGTGCCACCCATCAGTGCCCATCAGTGCCCACCAGTGCCGCCTATCAGTGCCCATTAGTGCCCGTCAGTGCCACCTATCAGTGCCCATCAGTGCCACCTATCAGTGTCCATCAATGCCGCCTATCAGTGCCCAGCAGTGCCGCCTATCAGTGCCCACCAATGCTGCATATCTGTGCTACCTATCAGTGCCGCCTATCAGTGCCGCCTATCAGTGCCACCCCATCAGTGCCACCCCATCAGTGCCTCCTCATCAGTGCCTGTCAGTGCAGTCTCATCAGTGCAGGAAAAAACTTATTTATTTACAAAATTGTATAACATAAACAAAAAAACTTTTTTTTTTTTCAAACTTTTCGGTCTTTTTTTATTTGTTTAGCAAAAAGTAAAAATCGCACAGGTGATCAAATACCACCAAAAGAAATCTCTATTTGTGGGGGGAAAATGACATAAATTTGGTGTAGGTACAGTGTTGCATGACCGCGCAATTGTCATTCAAAATGCAACAGCGCTAAAAGGGGAAAATTGGCCTGGGCAGGAAGGGAGGGAAGTGCCCTGTATTAAAGTGGTTAAAAATGAATTAAATAGGATTTTTGGTTTGTGGCGTTCAGATGAAGTGTAGTTCCACTTTTACAGGAAATTCAGAAACATGGATAGAACCTAAACCTCTTAAATCTCTGGATCTATCAGCCATTTCACATGCAGTTTTTATTGCAGGCAAGGTTTTTTATGCAATTTCTTCATTATATGTTTGGTCTGAATTGTTTATTTGCAGCCTTACTTAAAGCCTGGCATACCTGTGCAGATATTCTTTCATGAATTATTTAGTATTAAACCATTATAATAATATACTGTATATTTTATTGCAGCTTTTCCCTTTCATCAGCTTCTTCTTTCAGATACAAGAAGATGCCTATTTTGAAGGTTACATTATTTATAACATATACTTCTAGCTCAGCTCCACATTTCAAAAGGTTTTAAAAAATCAATGACCCAGAAGTGTACAAAAAAACTCTTGCTGTAACACTCCCCTCCCATCTGGTGCAGGCTCACACCCTCTGCAACCCAGCACCAGTCCTCTTTCTGATTGAATAATGCACAGCTTCATCCAAATATGCTGGGGTTGAGCTTTAAGATCCTTCTAACTTCCAAACACTAATTATTGCTTTTTTATTTTTCATATAGTGATTAGTTTAGCATGGCCAACCGTGCTGGAACAAATTCCCATTGGGGAGATTTACATTCACTTCCTGTCCCATAGCCAAAACAGGAAGTGAGAAGAAAACGCTGCAAATTAAGGGAATCTATTAGGGTCCCCCAGGTCACCAGAACTAGTGTCCCCATTAGAAAATTTCCACTCTATTGCTGTTCTGGGGACAACCTATAATTTAGGATTTTCTGTTATTTTCAATTTTGGTGATAATGGTAATCAGGACAAATAGAGAGGATGAATCTCCCTAACAGGGGCCAAAGTAGCAATACAAGTCTAACAGGTGTTCTAATCCATCTCCACTTTGCCCAAAACGAAAAAACAAAATTGCCATTAGTTATACTTTAACCATTTGCCTGCTAGTTCCGGGAGAGCGTCTATTGACATCTTCCTGTGCTCGCACTTCTCGCACCCCCCTCGGGGGTGCGCATCCAGGAGTGTCTGTGATCACTGGGTCCGCAAGACCCAGCGCATTATGGAGAAGGGTAAAGGGCCAATCACATGATCGCTCCGTTCAATGATGGAGCGATCACTTTGTCAACAGACTGGAATTTCACCCGGTTCAACTCACGCTGCTGTGGAGTGGCCCTGCAGCTTACAGATGCGTTTGCAAATGTGTGCTAACTAAACCCCTGTTTTGACGCAAACTGTTAGACAGTTTAATTTCCTATGAAGGCCAGTTATAGGTGGGGGCAGAGGCCATTTTCTTTGTTGTTCCTGTATACTGGTGAGTGGACACACTGGATGCCTTTGTTGTTGTGCTATTGGCTGGGCATCTATTGTACCCCAAGTACCTTTAGGAGGGTTGGGCGACCTCCAGGCTCACCTGCCCCCTATCTATCCATTAGCTTGCATGTGCTTCCACTGTGGAGATTCTCATAAATTTACAAGAGTTAGGACTGCAGGGTGTAATACAGGGTGCCGTGGAGTGGCCCTGCAGCTTACACATGCGTTTGCAAATGTGTGCTAACTTAACCCCTGTTTTGACGCAAACTGTTAGACAGGTTAATTTGGTTGGTAAGCAAACTGGTTAGCAAATTGAACTGGGAAATTTTTATCTGTATTTGTCTCATGTGCGTTGCTCTTCCATGTGTTCTTTGCTATGAAGGCCAGTTATAGGTGGGGGCAGGGGCCATTTTCTTTGTTTCTCTATCCCCTCCTCACATGCTGTATCAGTGTGAGGAGAGGAGAGAGAAACACCCCAGCAGCGTAAGTACAGTGGCCATCAGGGCCACTACAGTGCTCATCGGTGCCACCAGTGCCACTACAGTGCTCATCAGTGCCCATCAATGCCACTGTAGTACTCATCAGTGCCACTACAGTGCCCATCAGTGCCACTATAGTGCTCATCAGTGCCCTTCAGTGCCACTACAGTGCCCATCAGTGCCACTACAGTGCCAACAGTGCCCATCAGTGCCACTACAGTGCCCATAAGTGCCACTACAGTACCATCAGTGCCCTACAGTGCTCATCAGTGCCCTATGGTTCTACTGCAGTGCTCATCTGTGCCCTACAGTGCCACTACAGTGCTCATCAGTGTGACTACAGTGCTCATCAGTGCCACTACATTGCTCATCAGTGCCCAAAAGTGCATATTAGTGAGTGCTTATCAGTGCCACCTGTGCACATCAGTGCCCTACAGTGCACATCAGGGCCATCAGTGAGTGTTTATCAGTGCTCATTAGTGACCTACAGTGCCATCAATGCCCTACAGTGCATATCAGTGCCCCACAGTGCCATCAGTGAGTGCTCATCAGTGACACTAAAGTGCTCATCAGTGCCACTACAGTGCCTTATTGGTACTCATTAGTGTGTGAAAGATTGTATTAATATGCCTTATGATTTTTCAGATATATATTTCAGTTTATGCCCATCCTGTGATGAAATGTGGGCCCTTGCATTCACATATTAACAAGCTAAGACTGACAACCATTCATCCACCTTGGTCAGCAGACAGCTATGTTTTGCATTTAGACGACATGTAAACACCTGTTCATTCATTCATTGGGACACTTGACAAAGTTAAGTCTGCGCATGGAAATTACAGACACCACCTAAACAATTGACAATTGCTTACATTAACACATGACAAGCTGAACACAGACGGACCGATACTATAACAAGACACCCCATATTGACACAGATGTATAGGACACAAAATCCTTTTCATGTAACTGTTTCTATGAGTGATGTTGTACTGTTCAATTGACTTACGAATTGTAAACCAGTTTCTGCTGCCGAAATATCCTTTAAATGGGAGCACGAAACTTGAAATAAACAGTTGTGACTGCACTAAGTTTGAGTGCTGTGTGTCGTCATAACTCCCAGCTGGATGGAGGGTGAATTCATTATCTATTGGGAGGGTAGCAACTGAAGGGCTGTAATATCATCGTGATTGCCTCCTGACGAGAATTGAGCTAACAGTTTTGGTGTCAGAAAGTGAGATCTGCCAGAAACACAGTATGGGGTAAGTGATTATATTTTTATTATTATTATTACTACCCTATACTGTCAGAGCAGATAAACGGTACCCAGTTAACCGCTAATTTTAGCAACTCCCGGGAATCTGAAATTCCCAAAGATGGGGTTTGATACTCCAGCGCTTGGAGCGCCAAAGATAAAATGGGGTCTGGAACCCGGTTACAAAGCAGTACTGTGTGTGATGGTGAATTCCCCCTCCAAAACCTTGTATATATTTGTACAGACACTTAAGTGTATTTAGTCGTTATATAAGATTGCATGCCATTGTATAGATGTATGTGGAGATTGTATGTGATATTAAGCTGAGCTTGAAGGTATACACTTGGCCACCAAGGATAGTTAACATAGATGAGTTGGATGTGTATAAATCTGATTATTTAGACGCAGGAAACCACATAAGTTGGGAAACTAGGTTTTTCCAATAAAGTATAAACACTGATGTCACTACCCCTATATAGATATATATAAACCTTCAAACTCAGCTGATCTCACTTTGTATTCTGAGCTTAAGATAATGGGAAATTTTCAAGGTAAGGAGAATTCCAAGAAAATGATGAAATGTACGTTTAGGAAGATTGTATGAAAATTGTATCGTGTATGGGCAACCTTAGATCCATGAATCATTATGTTGTGTTCGTTTTAACACTGTCCCTATAGGTGCTGTATCAGCAAAGCATTTCATAACATTGAATGAATGTTGGTTGCATAATAATTTGTTTTGTGTTTATGTTTTAAAGTGATGTGATTTTGCCACGGGAAAGGTAACAAATCCGTACTACACTTGTCATGGCAGCTTTTAGAAGCAAGGAAATATATATTTGGTGTGTAAAGTGTGACCTTAAGGACTAAAATTGTATTTCTATCCTTAAAAATCGTAAGCAATTTTGAACTTTCATCATTAAGGTTTTGTGTCACCAACTTTTCTTTCTTTATCACTGACTTTTTAAAAAATATATTTTCTAAGTGTCTTTTTAGCAAACAAACCCCCCTCCCCCCCCCACCTCTTTCGGTCTGTGACACAGGTAATAGCAAGAAGAACTGTAAACAGCTGTATTGTCATACAAATTAACGATCAGTTTTGCCTTGTAGAGAAAACAAGTTTTAAGGAATGTTCCGAATTGCTAAAGAATGGGTGACGTATGGGTTCTGAAATTACTAATGTTTTGAGCTGCTCATTTTTTTCCAACCATGGTGAACAATAATAATTTTTTTTTCTTTAAGTTTATGGTATACCATAATAATAACAAAAAAATATAGAAATCCACGTGGTAATAATTAATTTGACGTCAACAATTTTTGGTATTAGAAAAGTGTACTGTTAGGAAGGAAATGTTTGATATGCTTACTGTATGCTCAATTCCTCTAACCGTTGGTTTATTTTTAGGAGGAAAAGTAAAATGTTTTGTTACTAAACCTTTCTGATGCTTATTCCTCAGATAAGTGAAATTTGAGATTTTCAGAACAACCAAGCACAGCATTCAACAACAACCAACCTCATGGGAGTATTGTTTCCAAAATGTTTTTTTTCTGATTGATTAGACTGTTTTTATGGGTGTTAGAAAGTTTTTAGTTATTGGGTGTCAGATATTTGATGTGTTCTAAATTTGACATATATGAGCTCTGGCATAAATGAGGTGCTATGCTTTAGATAATTAAGCATCTCTGGTCTTTTTTTAGAGTTTTCCTTTGGTATATTGGTACATACTTTTGTACTCTGGTGCTAAACACTAATTTTTGAATTTATGCACTTATGCTTTTACTACCTTTTCTCTTGACAAGATTATTGGTATGGGATAATGTGCTCAGGCAGATACTGTAGTACTACTCTTATATAGTAATCTTGGATACAAATGAAATTTTACAGATTTGTGTACATATACCATATGTAACTCTGGAAACTAGTGAGCTGATTGTCATTTATATGTCACAGCACGTTATCAGATGTGCAGTATGTGAAATCTGTATTGTTAAATAATAGAATAGAAAGCTGTCATTCAAAAAAAAAAAAATAGGATGGAAGTGGTTGGCTTGTTGATAGTATGCTAAGAATTAAAATTAATTTATGCCAACGTTACTACTTTGATAAAATTTTAAAGGTAACCTCCTGCGGTGAATTCAATTAGTTGATCTCTTTTCATCCAAAAAGTGACTCATTGCCCAGATTTTGCATATGAATGGTTCTTGAAGTCAGATTTTGTGTCTCCAAGGCCTTTTGGTTTCAATTTCCTGTTCAGGTGTCACCAAGCAATTGTGCAATCTCTTATAAATTTATGTTTGCACGAGTACTGACTTCTAGCTGTTTTGTGTGTCTCTATGTGTCCATGTACACAAGACAGCTTGAATTTCACTCCCTGTTGTTCAGTGATCACAGCATCTTAGCCATGCAAGGGATACTCAGTTCTAGGTAGCTTCCTGCTTGGGTGAGTCAGAGGACTGCAATTTAACCCATCTCCACCTTTGGAGGAATACAAGGCAGTTCAACCCCTCCTAGGGCCCTCACCATTGTTGCATGTGTAGACATGCTGTGTTCTCCCAAAACAGTGCCATTAAGTATCCTTCCTGTTACCTGGCTTCCTGTAGGCCCTAAACCTCAGTGCTGCGAGTAGTTTCACTAGCATTTATTTTTGCTGCCTGTCTATAGGCCAGAAGCCCAGTGGCGCAAAATACTCCTGCCATTCTTGTAAAACTTGTATTTTTTGTCTCTGTACTTACCTGCTATTCTTGCTAAAGTCAGAATGACTTCAGACCCGTCTCAACCCCATGAGTCCATTTATTCTCATATCTAGAGATTTTGCAAGAGGAAAATGTGGCAGAATTAATTAATTGAAAAATTAAACAGTGATTATGGTGATATCTCGCTCTCGTTTCCTTTGCCAACAGGTGCACCAACCCACCCATTCAAGCCTGGTGACAGAATCCTGGTGAAGGCCCCTCCATAAGCTGACGTCGCTAGACTGACCCTACGGACCTCCTGCAACGGTTTAAGCAGTGACCAGAACAGCGGTACTGACAGACGACTCCCCGGCTTGGATCCACGCATCGCGACAGACGGAAGCCCCACCCCTGGACCCCACGACAACTTACCAGAGATTGTGACGAGCACCAGCCGAATCATTGGAGATTGTGACGAGCACCAGCCGAATCATTGGAGATTGTGACGACAAGCACCAGACGAATTCCAGCTGGATCTAGACAGACGCATTGGTACAATGCCAGCGGACACCTCTACTCCTGGAAGACGTCGCATTCGTGCGACAGTGGTACGCTTTGTAGCAAGCTGAGCACTAGTAGCCACTGTCTGGTTACTTGCAACATGTGCTCACCACCCGAGAACCTCTCCTCATTTTGCCCTTGCTCACCCCAGAAAAGGAGAGAGACACGAGACATTCATGTCTCCACTTTACAGTCGAAGTCAAGCCGATTGGACACAAAGGACATTGTTTTTTCGTTATAGCCACCAGGGACTTGGTCTGACCGCTCTGAACGAGGGTTGAAAGGGAATTTTTTTCCTCTCATTAAAAACGGGAGGTTTATTTTTTGCCCTTTCCTGGAAAAGGCCTTAGGACATGTTGAAAAATCACATGCCATCGTCAACAGGTGGTATGTGCTGCCATGGTCTATTTGTAGTGACTTTATCGCCATAATAATGGAGTTGGATTTTTCAGGCCATGGACTCTTGCAAGCTATGGCCCTCCCCATTGAACATGTCTGTTTTGATTTGATAGAATTCTAAGAAGTTATATCCCTATGTGCACACAACCAAGTCACCAGCCTACATACACCTTGGAATAATGTCACCTGTTTTGTGCTATTCAGAGACTCTAAGTGATCCCACCGTTATGAATAAGCTGGGATCAAAGGTTGGGTTGAAAGATTGTATTAATATGCCTTATGATTTTTCATATATATATTTCAGTTTATGCCCATCCTGTGATGAAATGTGGGCCCTTGCATTCACATATTAACGAGCTAAGACTGACAACCATTCATCCACCTTGGTCAGCAGACAGCTATGTTTTGCATTTAGACGACATGTAAACACCTGTTCATTCATTCATTGGGACACTTGACAAAGTTAAGTCTGCGCATGGAAATTACAGACACCACCTAAACAATTGACAATTGCTTACATTAACACATGACAAGCTGAACACAGACGGACCGATACTATAACAAGACACCCCATATTGACACAGATGTATAGGACACAAAATCCTTTTCATGTAACTGTTTCTATGAGTGATGTTGTACTGTTCAATTGACTTACGAATTGTAAACCAGTTTCTGCTGCCGAAATATCCTTTAAATGGGAGCACGAAACTTGAAATAAACAGTTGTGACTGCACTAAGTTTGAGTGCTGTGTGTCGTCATAACTCCCAGCTGGATGGAGGGTGAATTCATTATCTATTGGGAGGGTAGCAACTGAAGGGCTGTAATATCATCGTGATTGCCTCCTGACGAGAATTGAGCTAACAGTGTGCAATAGTAAATACCAGTGCCATCAGTGAGTGCTCATTAGCGCCCGTAAAAAAGTGTAAAAAATGTGTTTTCATTTCCTTTCCACATTTTCCAAAAAATGTGGAAAAAAATGACATGTTCAAAAGACTCATTATGCCTCATAGAATATACGTTGGCGTATTTGCTTTCCAAAATAGGGTAATTTTGTGGTCGTTTTCATTGTCCTGGTGCTACGGGCCATTCAAAAGTGTAAAAGGTGGTGAAGAAATTAGATGTGTAATTTATTTCTCTAGAACACCTGAAGGTGCTCCCTACAAGTTGGGCCTCTGTATGTGGCTAGGCTGTTAAAAAGTCTCACACATGTGGTATCGACATACTCAGGAGAAGAAGCAAAATGTGTTTTGGGGTGTAGTTGCAAGTGTGCATATGCCATGTGAGAAAAATAACTTGGTAAAATGACAATTTTGTGAAAGAAAAAAAAATATTAATTTTGCAAAGAATTGTGAAAAAAAATTACAACTTTAAAAAACTCACCATGCTTCCTACTAAATGCCTTCAAATGTCTACTTTCCAAAATGGAGTCATATGGGGGGTATTTGTACTTACCTGTCATGTTAGTGTCTCAAGAAATGAGATAGGCCTTCAGCACATCAGGTATGACCAGTTGTGATCAATTTTCAATCATTGGCACCATAGCATATAGACTCTGTAACTTTCACAAAGACCAAATAATATACACAGATTTGGGTTATTTTTACCAAAGAAAAGTAGCAGTATAAATTTTGGTCAATATTTATGAAGAAAAATTATTAATTTGCAAAATTGTATAACAGAACTGAAGAAAAATGCATTTTGTTTTACAAAACGTTTGGTCTTTTTTTATTGATTGCGTACAAAAAAAAAAAACCCAGTGGGGATTCAATACCACCAAAACAAAGCTTGAATTTAATTTGGGTACAGTGTTGCATGACTGAGTAATTGTCATTTAAAGTGTGAGAGCGCTGAAAGCTAAAAATTGGTCTGGTTAGGAAGAGGGTATAAGTGCCCAGTAGGCAAGTGGTTAAGGCCAAGATGCCACAGGCATCAGCTCTCCTATTTTATTGTTATCACAGTGATATTTACATTCCCTGTGATAACAATAAAAATGATAAAAAAAATGAAAGGGAGGGGAAGGTGTCAAAATAAAATAAAAAAGCAAAATAAATAAAAAAAAAATAAAAATAAAGCACTTGCGCAATTACCAGTTAACCTCCTTGGCGGTTTTCCCAAGTGTGGCTCGGTGTGGAATTTCAGTGCCATTAGCGGTAACCCCGAGCCACACTCGGGGTACCGCCAGGGAGCATCACTGGATCCTGGAAGAGGTTACTTACCTTGTCCCCGGGAACCCACGATGTGTCGCTGCAGCATATGGCGGGCGGATCTTCCGTCTGATGCTGTGAGTCCCCGCTTCCGTCTCCTGCAAGCGCCACGTCGCAGGGGGGTGGAACCGGTGGCAAATTTGAAAAGTAAAACACACTGATATATTGTAATCCTATTGGATTACATTACTAAATAAAATACATTGACATTAGTTTGCCCCCAGTGCCCTTTCCTGCAGTTTTGCTGTATTTACATATACACACACATATATATATATATATATATATATATATATACATATACTTTAACTTTTTTATAGTTATTTATTATATTATAATTTATGATTTTGTGTTTCAAACTTTATCATACCCGAGATGTTATAAAGAAGAACGCATAGTAAAAAAAAATCATATGTAAATAGTTGGTTTGGTCTGCTCGTCTTTAAGAATTCCATGCAAAATAATTATACCGCTTTCAGCACCTAAAATCGGAAATAATCATACCGCCAGGGAGGTTAAATTCACGCAGTGCCAAATTAAAAAAAAAAAATGGTGTGGTCATTAAGGGGGGAAAACCTTCCAGTCCTTAAGTGGTTAAAGGGTAAGTCCCAGTAAAACTTTTTCCATAGTTTTGGATAGAGAAAAAAAAAGCGTTATAATAACCTATTTATGCTTATTACTTCTATCTAGGGCTCACTTCCTGTCCTACTGATGATGGCTTGGCATATACTTTAGAATTTCTGGTTGCTTGTCATAGGTTGTTGTACTTTGTGCTGTTTCATGGAATATGCTTTGAAGCAGCCAGTTAATGCATTGTTTTGTGATTGCAGACCATGTCACTACCACTTGAATGACTGTACAATCACTGGCCACTTTATTAGGTACAACTTGCCAGTACTGGGTTGGACCCGCTTTTTCCTTCCTGACTGCCTTAATTCGTGGCATAGATTCAAAAAGGTGTTGGAAACATTCCTCAGAAATTTTGGTCCATAGTGACATGATAGCATCATGCAGTTGCTGCAGATTTGTCAGCTGCACATCCATGATGCAAATCTCCCGTTCCACCGGATCCCAAATGTAATCTATTAGATTGAGATCTGGCAACTGTGGAGGCCATTGGAGTACAGTGACTTCATTGCCATGTTCAAGAAACCAGTGGTGAGATGATTTGAGCTTTGTGATATGGGGCATTGTCCTGCTGAAAGTAGCCATCAGGAGATGGGTACACTGTAGTCATAAAGGGATGGACATGGTCAGCAACAATGCTCAGGTAGGCTGTGGCATTTAAACGATACTGATTTGGTACTAAGGGGCCCAAAGAAAATATCCTCCACATTATTACACCAACACCAACCTGAACCATTGATACAAGACAAGATGCATTCATGCTTTCATGTTGTTTACACCAAATTCTGACCCTACCATTTGACTGTTGCAGCTGAAATCGAGAGTCATCTGACCAGCCAATGTTTTTTTCAGTCTTCTGTTGTCCAATTTTGGTGAGCCTGTGCGAATTGTAGCCTCAGTTTCCTGTTCTTAGCTGACACCCGATGTGATCTTCTGCTTCTGTAGCCCATCTGCTTTAAGGTGCGATGTGTTGTGCATTCAGAGTCACTGTTGCCTTTCTATCATCTTGAACCAGCCTGCCCATTCTCCTCTGACCTCTGACATCAACAAGGCATTTTTGTCTGCACAACTGCCGCTCACTGGATATTTTCTCTTTTTTAGACCAGACTTTGTATCCCTAGAGATGGTTGTGTGTGTGAAAACCCCAGTAGATCAGCAATTTTCAGAATACTCAGACCAACCCGTCTGGCACCAACAACCATGCCACGTTCAATGTCACATAAATCCCCTTTCTTCCCCATTCTGATGCTTGGTTTGAACTTCAGAAAGTCATCTTCACCTCATCTAGATCCCTAAATGCATGAGTTGCTGCCATGTGATTGGCTGATTAGCAATTTGTGTTACCAAGCAATAATACCTAATAATACCTAATAAAGTGGCCGGTGAGTGTATATCTGGTGGTTAATTGTTATGACTTGAACTGCACTTGCTATAATTGCTGTTAAAAACATGAGGGCCAAGTTGTAAAAACTGAGGCAAAGAACAGTGCATTTATGTGCATTTTTACACATTGACCTATACATGTGCGTAAATTATGCCAGAAAGCTCCTATCCGAATGCAGGTTTAGGGCATTTTTTAACCACATAACGACCGCCCACCGAAGATTTACTGCAGCAGGCAGCCGCTCCTGGGCAAACCGACGTAGTACTACGTTGCTCGCTCAGGAGACTCTAGGGGGCGAGCGCGCACCGCCACCAGCACACTCCCGCCCCCGCTCGTCAGCCGGGGAGCCAGTGCGTGTGACCGGTGGCTCCAATGGCCGCCGGCCATTTGCGATCTCCCGCAGCTGGCAGAGAAGGACAGACGGCTGATGTAAACACAGCCGTCTGTCATTCTCCCTGAAGTAATCACAGAGGCTATGTGATCCTGCTATATAGGATTGTATGTCTCTGTGATGGCTTCACAAGCCACACTCCCTGACAGTTAGAATTACGCTCCTAGGGACACATTTAACCCCTTGATCACCCATACAGTTAACCCCTTCCCTGCCAGTGTCATTTTTACAGTAACAGTGCATATTTGTAGCACTGATTACTGTAGTAATATCACTGGTACACCCAAAAGTGTCAAAAATGTCAGTTAGGGGTCCAATCTGTCCGCCGCAATGTCGCAGTCCTGCAAAAAAATCGCAGATCGCCGCCATTACTAGTAACAAAAAAAACAATAAAAATGACATAAATGTTTCCCGTAGTTAGTATACGCAATAACTTTTGTGCAAACCAATCAAAATACGCTTATTGCAATTTTCTTTTACCAAAAATATGTAGCAGAAAACAAATTGGCCTAAAAATGTTAAAAAATTTTGATTTTTACATTTTTTTTGAGAATTTATATAAAAGAATGTGAAAAATATTGTTAATTTTTTGAAAATTGACGCTCTTTTTTTTGTTTATAGCGAAGAAAATAAAAATTGCACAGGTGATCAAATACCACCAAAAGAAAGCTCTGTTTGTGGGAAAAAAAGGACACAAATTTCATTTGGGTACAGCGTCGCACGACTGCACAATTGTCCGTTAAATTCACGCAGTGCCGAATCGCAAAATAGGCCCTGGTCTTTGAGCAGCCAAATCCTCCGGTCTTAAAGTGGTTAATGTTCCTGGACACTTCTATAAAATACAGATCTAAACACCACTATGTACATTGACATGTTAGCTAAAATAAAACTGCATGTTTTTAAAAAAAAAAAAAAAAAAAGAAAAGTAAAAAATGTCTTTCAAGGTGGCATTTTTATGCCATTGTGCATGAGGCCTTAGGCTCTGACACCCAACTTTCCACTTTATAGGGCTCACACTGGTTGCTGTGTACTGCCTTGTATTAGTGGCCATGCTCATTCTGACAATACATAGAAGTTCTTGTATTTTGGGAGCATCGGCAGTATGCAGTGAGGGGTGAGGTAAGATAATGATACCTTTTCTTCACTACTACCTTTGTTTTGTATAGTCTACATAGTGAGCATTGGAGCTGGCCTATAATACTTACACAACTTTTTTTTAGAACATTTGCTTATTTTTTTGTTCTGTAGTTAAAATAGAACTCAACAGTTGCAGGTAAAAAAGAACATATATAAAAACCCAATTTAGTCCATGTGTACAGTATTATAAAATTCTAACCTTTATACTGTACATTATACTGTTTGTGGCTACCAATGATTATATTAGTATATACCATCTAAAATGCACCCTTCCCTAACCAAAGACACCACAAAGCTCCTAATTCACTCCCTGGTTATCGACTACTGCAACTCCCTCCTCATTGGCTTACCTTTAAATAGGCTATCCCCCCTTCAGTCCACCACAACTGCTGCTGCCAGACTCATTCACCTTACAGACCGCTCAGTGTCTGCTACCCCTCTCTGCCAATCCCTCCATTGGCTGCAACTCACCCAACAAATTAAATTCAAAATGCTAACAAAACCTTACAAAGCCATCCACAACTTGGCCCCCAGCTATATCACTAACCTAGTCTCAAAATACCAACCAAATTGTTCTCTTAGTTCCTCCCAAGATCTCTTGCTCTTTAGTTCCCTTGTCATCTCCTCCCGTGCTCACCTCCAGGACTCTCTCGAGCCTCTCCCGTCCTTTGGAATTCCCTACCCCAATCTATCGCACTCTATCTCCTAATCTCTCCACTTTTAGGTGATCCCTGAAAACTTTTCTCTTCAGAGAAGTCTATCCTGCCTCCACTTAACAACTGTACTTTTATCTTCTTCATCAGTTCACCCCCTAACGAGCAGGGCCCTCTGTTTCCTCCTATATTGAATTGTAATGTAACTGTACTGTTTGCCCTAAGTTCTAAAGCTTTGCGCAAACTGTTGGCACTATATAAATCCTGTATTATAATAATAATAATTATTAATAATAATAATAACAATATATTATACTGTGATATATATATATATATATTTTTTTTTTAATTTATCACATTTTCAAATTTCCTTGCACTTGACAGGGATATTGGGGAAGGATGCTTTAAAAATCAGAATGTGTCAGCTGCTAAGTGTCAGGGCACCATCCGCAATGGAGGTGTGGAGGTGCCCGAAGGCCTGACATCCCTGCCAGTACTTTACATGGCTACAGGAACTCGCACTGGCACAAAACAAATGCACAGATGCGCACAAGAATGCGCATTGGCACACGCATTTGTGCTGGGGTACGGATGGGCGCCGGACCATGAAGGCACACTGGCGCACAATCACGCATGCCCCTTACATAGCTTTGGTGCCAAGGAAGGAAGCCTGGCAGTGGTTGCAGTTGCTTGTTGATCTTCGGCTCCTCCAGTGCGTTATCCCTGTCAATCCCTTGTTCCTGTGATTTCCTGTTACCAACTCAGCTTGTCATGGACCTGTCTTCTGTCCGCCTCCTGTGTTTGACCTCGGCTATCCACCTGACCACATATGCTCTGAAACCCACCTGGCACCTGACTTTGGCTTCCCATCTGCTATTCTTCAGTCTCTGCATTACCAAAGACCTGCTACGTCTCACGGGCTCCAACTGCCTGCTGACTCCTCTCTAGAACATCAGCTGTACTCAGGAACATCCTGCCAACAGTCCAGCAGACGACCGGTGCTACTTTGGGCCTGACCTCTCCTGTCTTAACCTAAAGAGGGGGTTCTCGAACTTAGCCGCACAGGAAGCCCTCTCTTCAATGGCCTCTAGCACCAGGTATGTGATACTAAGTCAATTTTCGGGTAAAAAGTCACTCTTTGTAAATAAGGCCTTAAAGGGAGATTGTCAGAAAAAACAGACTTGTTTTGAAGGTGCCTGCTCCAGTGCTATTATCCTTATATTTTTTTTCTCTACTTGGTAAGTCCCTACTCTCGACAAATACAGTATGTTCATACTGAGTGTCCCATCACCAAATATACAATTGCTCAGTGCTCACCTTGGGTCAAAGGATGATATTGACTACCCAGGAACAACCAATCTCAAAAATAAGTCTTCCTACCTCAACAGGTTTCTTTTAAGTCTTCTGACCTTCTCTAATGTAAGGCACTGGGGATGGAAAAAGAGGTATTAAAAAGATGCATGTGTCGAGAGACAGGCCTAAGAGTTTATGGAAAATCTTTGATAGCAAATGGGTTGAGAGGCCAAGCTGAGACATCAAAGAGAAATGTTTGCAGCCTTAAAATTATGGAGTCTCTTTGTTCAAGCTAAAACAATCAGGTAATCTGTGAAAATCTAATAGAAAGGACTGGTGTTACAAGAAATTTAAAGCATTTAATTATTAATAATAATTATAATAAATAATAATAATAATAAATAATAATGCAAAGTTGTGTAATTACTTAAGGAAATTAATTTGCTAGTTAAAGCATTACAAATTATATGTAAAAAAATATATTTGTGTAATACTTACAGCAGGCGTGTCCAACCTGCGGCCCAGGGGGCGCATGTGGCCCGGAACCGCAGGCAATGCGGCCAATTGCCCCCTGACAATTTTTTTTGTTGCTGGGGAGGAAGGAAGTTGGGTCGGGGGCACAGCCACAGCAGCTTCCAACTAACGGTAGGCAGAGGCTGCCTCGGAGGGGGGGGGAGTCGAGCATGGGCAGTGTCTCTGACTCCTACCACCATCAACAATTCAAATCACTGAAGTGGTCATGGTGGTTACAGTGTTCCTTTATTATCTCTCAGAGGAAGTAAACCTCTGTATACTGATTCCATTTCATTTGATCATCCTCTAGTTGTGCTAAACTAGTGCAGGGGGGCGCGGGAAGGGCGCGGCGGCATTTTATTACTTATATACCTTAACTATAGTATATATTTTATATGCGGCCCGAGAAACTTTCTCTAAACTCAATGTGGCCCCGAGAAGCCAAAAGGGTATACTTACAGTATAAAATATGTGGAAAAAAACACATTGCAATAGCTATTTGTAAAATTCAGCAAAGCAGATGTACACACACTGTCACGTATTTAGCAGTAATATCACTACATAGTTGCCAAAGGATAAGTTCTTAGTCACTCCCATATAACAGTTCCCAGTATATCCACCCATTTACTTTATACTTATGATAGACCTCATCTGTCAGGCATTCAGTAAATAATATTCACTAGCAAGAGGTGAATATTGATTTTACAGTATATTTTTGAACTACACGTGACACCTTTCATACAAGTAGATCTCAGGGGACGTCACCTCCCTGCCCCCACTCACTTGAGCATGGAGCCCTTAATAAAATAAGTCATTTTCTCCCAGAGATCCTTGTTTGCAGAGCAAGGCTTTTAATACCCCCTCCCTTAATTTGTAGTCACTAGACTTTTGCCAATGGCCGACCATTCATCTGCAGCTGTCATATATGCCTTTTCGCTAAGTGCCTTTAAACATGACTTGTTTAAAATAGGAACCAAATAACTGCAGACCTGTCAGTGCAATCTAAACAAGTACATGCATAATTGTAACGGTCCCACCAAAAATAATAATATATATTTTTTAAGTTGATTCTTGTAAAGTTGCTTCTAAAAGCTTAACACTTTTAATGTTACAGCTAATGCACTATAAAAAAAAAGGTGGAATTTTAAGGATTAGGTCAATACTGAGAAGACCTGGGAAATAGTTTGTAAGAAAGTAATACTGACTCTAGAACACTGGAAGTATTGGAATACCTCGTAGTGGGAAAGTGTGTACATTAATAATAAAAGAGTTGCTTTGTCAGTGTGCCATATAGTTGTATGAGGTCAGTATATGTTTTGAGGCTGGCATGCATCTTGCTATATGAGCTACAGTCACCTCATCTATTACAGGGATGTTAAAACTCTGGAAATTTGCTCACTGATATTTTTGTAACTAATGTTTTCCTCTGTTTATTTTATCTTGGCATTACTAACTTTATATTACTCGAGCCAGTTATTTACTCCTACGGTAAGACTGTTAGCCTCTAAGACCAAATAAAATGTAATGTTTATCAATTTGTACAAGATATTATAATGAAAATTCAACAAAAGTCTCATTCAAGTTTGGCATAAGGTAAGTTCTTTTTTGCACATTGGTTATATGGAATTCCAGGGCTAAGTTATCCACCCAGTCATATTATAATCATTTATTATATTCATTTATGCTGCCCTGACAGGTTCCTTAGTGCTTACAAAGTACCTTTGCCCTTTACATCGATTCCTGACCCCAAAAGAGCTTACAATCTAATGCTTGTAACTGTCTGCCGCAGTCAAACAACTTACCATTATGCTTTTAGTGTGGTGCTGTGAAACCAGATCATCTAAAGAAAATCCCTGTAAATATAGGGAAAATTGTAGATAGTCGGGATTGTTTTCACACGCGTTGAGAATTTTCACACAATAAATTGTGTGAATATTCATATCAGTTATCTAAACATGTAAAAAACGAATTCCTGTCCATACATGTGAAAAATAAATTAATTGAACACTCAGTGGTCATAAATGGATTAACCACTTTACCACCGGAGGATTTTGCTGTCTTACGTCCAGGCCACTTTTTGCGATTCGGCGCTGTGTGAATTTAACTGACAATTGCGCAGTCGTGCGACGCCATACCCAAACAAAATTTACGTCCTTTTTTTCCCACAAACAGAGCTTTCTTTTGGTGGTATTTGATCACCAGTGTGCTTTTTACTTTTTGTGCTATAAACAAAAAAAGAGCGTTTATTTTGAAAAAATAACAATATTTTTAACATTTTTTATATGAAATTCCCCCCCAAAAAATGTAAAAATCTAATTTTTTTAAAATTTTTGGCCAATTTGTTTTCTGCTACCTATGTTTGGTAAAAAATATCATGATAAGTGTATTTTTATTGGTTTGCGCAAAAGTTATTGCGTTTACTAACTACGGGAAAGATTTCTGTCATTTTTGGTGTTTTTTTTTTAACGCATAATGGCGGTGATCTGCGATTTTTTTTGCGGGACTGCTACATTGCGGCGGACAGATCGGACCCCTGACTGACATTTTTGACACTTTTGGGGGTACCAGTGACATTACTGCCGTAATCAGTGCTATACATATGCACTGTTACTGTAAAAATGACACTGGCAGTGAAGGGGTTCATTTTATTGGAGAGGGAGGGGTTAATGTATGCCTGGTGCTTACTGACGTGTGGGGGGGGAGGTGACTGAGTGAGTCAGGGACAGATCGCATGTTCAGCTATGCTGAACCCTGCAATCTGTCACTCCCTGTCACTTAGGAGATCCGCCCGCTCTGTTTACACAGGCGGGCGGATCTCCTCACTCGATTCCCCGACGATCGGGGCAGAGCAGCGGCGATCGCCACCGCTCCTCCCCTGGCCCGACTCCCGCTGTGAATGAAAACAGCGGGAGCGCGCCGCCTACAGGGGGAGGAGTCCAGCGACGTAGGTCTACGTCGCTGGACGGGAACGAGCCACTTTGCCGCAGTACGCTCCATGTGAGCGGTCGGCAAGTGGTTAAATAAGTAGTCGGGAATTGGGTGTTTACATGATTGGATAATTAAAATGAATATTCACACAGTTTATTGAGTGAAGATTCTTAGCTACTTATTTTATTTATTTATTTCAGGTACTCATATAGCGCTGTCAATTTACGCAGCACTTTACATATACATTGTACATTCACATCAGTCCCTATCCTCAAGGAGCGTACAATCTAAGGTCCCTAACTCACATTCATACATACACATACCAGGGCCAAGATAGACAGGAGCCAATTAACCTACCAGCAAGTCTTTGGAGTGTGGGAGAAAACCGGAGTACTCCCACGCAGGCACAGGGAGAACATGCAATCTCCAGGCAGGTAGTGCCGTGGCTGGGATTCCAACCAGTAACCCTTTTTGCTGCTAGGCGAAAGTGCTAACCACTACACCACTGTGCCGCCCAGCTGCTTTAGTTCTTCCGCCTCCATATCTGGTAGGGACTAAATCCAGCACCCTGCAAGAATGGACCACAAACTATTTAGTACCTATGCTGCTGTAGACCCAATGGACTTTCATCCACTACGCTGTGAATGGACAATTATTAAAAAACCTAAAAAGATAGCGCTTGTGAAAAATGAAATTCAGATTTGAAAATATGGAAAAAACGCAGCCAACCTTATGCCCTGGTGCCACCACTTCCACAACTGTGATCCATTGTGCCCTTAAGGCAAAGAGCTTACCAGATATCCATGACCCCCTATGAAAGAGTAATCATGGTAAGCATGTTCGTAAAGCCCATCCATTATTCGGTCTCCACCAATGCCTTCGGCTCGTTTTACTGCTCACACGAAGGTGCTCGCGCAAAGAAAAGAACATAAGCAATAGTGTAATACCTCCAAAATCTGTTTATTTGAATGCAAATTAAAACCACTCACATTTGAAAATATAAAACTGTGCTTTGTATAGAAGTCAAATACCTGGATTGGACAGACTATGTTGGATCACTATGCGTGTTTAAGTCATTGCCCCGCCCCCAGGCGTTTTGTCAGAGGCTGACATACATTTTTAAGAGGATGCACATCACATTTGATTTGATTTTAGTTTTAGATGGAGTGCGGGAGAGTTAATATTTCTGTCAGGTTTTTTAATTCTGTAAGCCTTAGGCTGGCCATACATGTTCAATTTTCTTGTACAATGTTCTGTTAGATTTACCACAAACCACATAATATGAGGTCAAAGCTAAACAACACTTTCACTTGTATCCAGTTAGACGTGCCTTTGTACTACATAGTTGAAGGTTAAATTTCAAGGAAATTGTACAGAAAATTGTATAATGTATGGCCAGCCTTAGTGAGAAAAAATTCCTGCGCTAGTGAATCAAATGATCTTACATGTTAAATTGACTTAAATAAATCAAAGTGGGGACAGCAGCAATCATAAATATTGCACAATATAAGTAAAACGATAGATACAAAATGAATACACTATCCATAAACATATAGTGAATATTACATCAGCTAATCACTGTATAACATATCATCAAGATGCAATTGTGCAATAAAGTGCAAAAAGATTTTTTCATAACATATACATATATTGTGCAAAGACTCCTGTAAAGAAAAAGTTCTTATATATAACATACTGTATATGTGGATTTGTGCTAATATAAAAATAAACAGTGCAAAGTCCCATAGAGCAATATAGTGTGATCAGGCGAAAAGTCCCAACAACCAATCAACTTCATTCCGAATAGGGTCATAATCTGAATAGTCACCACTACGTGCTCCACTGCAAACTCAGAGGATTCGCCTTTTACCAGAGAGTCTGACCCTTGCAGGTCAAAAAAAGTCTTTTGACAAGCAAGCCTTCTCAGGCATAGAAAGACACTTCATTGGCACATCTAGGCACTAGCATAGATGATCTCCCCACGTCTCCTGACACCAACACCATGTATTCACTCTTCAGTCCAGTCAATGAGGCATGATGCACACAGAGAAAGGAAGGGACAACTTACTGCGCAACATCTGTGGAATGCGATTTTTAAAAAAAGAAATATACTCACAAGAAGGGTGATAAAACAGGCATAACAAATTTGACAGCGTCTGACGTCCCTGCAGATGTGTTGACGTCACCGCTACTCCTACCTCCCGACGTACGTTTCGTGCTAATAAACGTCGTCACTAGAGTTGCCCTCTATTTGGCTCCATCCATCTTCCCGTCAACTCTGACCAGCTTCTCTGTCCCTGCTGAAGAAAAGCATCCCCATAACATGATGCTGCCACTATCATGTTTCACTGTGGTGGATGATGTGTTCAGGGTGATGTGCAGTGTTAGTTTTCCAGCACAGGTAGCGATTTGCTTTCAGGCCAAACAGTTCAATTTTGGTCTCATCTGACCAGAGCACCTTCATTCACATATTTGCTGTGTTCCCCACATGGCTGCAAACGGGACTTCTTATGGCTTTCTTTCAACAATGGCTTTCTTCTTGACACTCTTCCATAAAGGCCAGATTTGTGGAGTGCATGACTAATACAGTGCCTTGCGAAAGTATTTGGCCCCCTTGAACTTTGCGACCTTTTGCCACATTTCAGGCTTCAAACATAAAGATATAAAACTGTAATTTTTTGTGAAGAATGAACAAGTGGGACGCAATCATGAAGTGGAATGAAATGTATTGGATATTTCAAACTTTGTTAACAAATAAAAAACTGAAAAATTGGGCGTGCAAAATTATTCAGCCCCTTTACTTTCAGTGCAGCAAACTCTCTCCAGAAGTTCAGTGAGGATCTCTGAATGATCCAATGTTGACCTAAATGACTAATGATGATAAATAGAATCCACCTGTGTGTAATCATGTCTCCGTATAAATGCACCTGCACTGTGATAGTCTCAGAGGTCTGTTTAAAGCACATAGAGCATCATGAAGAACAAGGAACACACCAGGCAGGTCCGAGATACTGTTGTGGAGAAGTTTAAAGCTGGATTTGGATACAAAAAGATTTCTTAAGCTTTAAACATCCCAAAGAGCACTGTGCAAGCGATAATATTGAAATGGAAGGAGTATCAGACCACTGCAAATCTACGAAGACCTGGCCGTCCCTCTAAACTTTCAGCTCATACAAGGAGAAGACTGATCAGAGATGCAGCCAAGAGGCCCATGATCACTCTGGATGAACTGCAGAGATCTACAGCTGAGGTGGGAGACTCTGTCCATAGGACAACAATCAGTCGTATACTGCATAAATCTGGCCTTTATGGAAGAGCGGCAAGAAGAAAGCCATTTCTTAAAGATATCCATAAAAAGTGTCGTTTAAAGTTTGCCACAAGCCACCTGGGAGACACACCAAACATGTGGAAGAAGGTGCTCTAGTCAGATGAAACCAAAATCGAACTTTTTGGCAACAATGCAAAACTATATGTTGGCATAAAAGCAACACAGCTCATCACCCTGAACACACCATCCCCACTGTCAAACATGGTGGTGGCAGCATCATGGTTTGGGCCTGCTTTTCTTCAGCAGGGACAGGGAAGATGGTTAAAATTGATGGGAAGATGGATGGAGCCAAATACAGGACCATTCTGGAAGAAAACCTGATGGAGTCTGCAAAAGATCTGAGACTGGGACGGAGATTTGTCTTCCAACAAGACAATGATCCAAAACATAAAGCAAAATCTACAATGGAATGGTTCACAAATAAACATATCCAGGTGTTAGAATGGCCAAGTCAAAGTTCAGACCTGAATCCAATCGAGAATCTGTGGAAAGAACTGAAAATTGCTGTTCACAAACGCTCTCCATCCAACCTCACTGAGCTCGAGCTGTTTTGCATGGAGGAATGGGCAGAAATTTCAGTCTCTCGATGTGCAAAACTGATAGAGACATACCCCAAGCGACTTACAGCTGTAATCGCAGCAAAAGGTGGCGCTACAAAGTATTAACTTAAGGGGGCTGAATAATTTTGCACGCCCAATTTTTCAGTTTTTAGTTTGTTAAAAAAGTTTGAAATATCCAATAAATTTTATTCCACTTCATGATTGTGCCCCACTTGTTGTTGATTCTTCATAAAAAATTACAGTTTTATATCTTTATGTTTGAAGCCTGAAATGTGGCAAAAGGTCGAAAAGTTCAAGGGGGCCGAATACTTTCGCAAAGCACTGTAGTTGTCCTGTGGACAGATTCTTCCACCTGAGCTGTGGATCTCTGCAGCTCCTGCAGAGTTGCCATGGGCCTCTTGGCTGCTTCTCTGATTAATGCTCTCCTGGCCTGGCCTGTCAGTTTAGATGGACGGCCATGTTTTGGTAGGTTTGCAGTTGTGCTATACTCTTTCCATTTTCGGATCATGGATTGAACAGTGCTTTGTGAGACATTGAAAGCTTGTGATATATTTTTATAACCTAACCCTGCTTTAAAATTCACCACAATGTTGACCCCGGCTTGTCTGGTGTGTTCGTTGGCCTTCATAATGCTGTTTCTTTCACTAAGGTTCACTAACAAACCTCCGAGGGCTCCACAGAACAACTGTATGTATACTGAGATTAACCACTTAAGCCCCAGCCCTATTTAGGACAATTTTTGTTTACAAGTTAAAACCAGTATTTTTTCCTAGAAAACTGCTTAGAACCCCCAAACATTATATATATATATTTTTTTAGCAAAGACTCTGGAGCATAAAATGTCGGTCATTGCAATATTTTTTGTCATGCAGTATTTGCGCAGCGGTCTTTAAAACGCCATTTTTTTTGGAAAAATTTTGAAAAATCACATTTCACTGCATTTAAAAAATACTAAACAGTAAAGTTAGCCCATTTTTTTTCTATATTGTGAAAGATGATGTCACGCGGAGTAAATAGATACCCAACATGTTACGGTTTAAAATTGCTCCCCCCCGTGGGATGGCGACAAACTACGGTCAATAGAGATCTCAATAGGCGACGCTTTAAATTTTTTTAACGGTTACCAGTTTAGAGTGCAGCTCTTTTTTTTTAATTATTGCTCTGGCGATCGCGGCGATACCTCACATGTGTGGTTTGAACAGCGATTTCATTTGCGGTGTGACTTCCGTATACGTTTTCTTTCATGCACAAGCTCACTGCGACAGGGGCAGCTAACATTTTTTTTCCTATTTATTTTATTTTTTTTTTCTAAATTTTAGCACAGGTTTAAAAAAAAAAAATAAAATCTGATCACTTTTATTGCTGTCAAAAACAATGTAAACATCCCTTGTGACAGCAATAGGTAGTGACAGGTACTCTTTATGGAGGGATCGGGGTCTAGAAGACCCTAGACCCCTCCACTACACTTCCATGTATTCAAAACGCCAAAAACTACATTTTTGAATACGTTCACTTTTTAAATCCGGCGCCTTTAGCAGCCGAGTAACCCGGATGTGACATCATGGACGCCGCCTCCGGGTTATGTCATCGGCGACCCGATGGAAGCCACATACGGCTTTGATCGGGACTCCATCCAGCCGCTGTATGCGCTGGCTGGTTGCTCGGGTCTCCCGGTGGGACGGGAGACCTGGGTAGAGCCGTGGAAGGCGGCAGGAGGGGGGGGCATTCCCTCCCGCTCGCTGGGGTAATGATCGAGAGGCTCCCAAGCCGCATTGGTCATTACCGCCGGAAAGTGGATCTAAAAAACGGTACCGGGGTGATGCCTCTAGCTAGAGGCATCAACCTGGAAAAAACACTTAAAGTCAGCCGACGTAGGTCTACGTGGCTGGTCATCAAGTGGTTAAATGTGAGCCTAGGGGAGTGATTCTAACTGTGGGCAATCGGAGCCGCCTGACACACGCATTGGCTTCCCTGCTGACGATCAGGGGCGGGAGCGCGCCGCCGGCGGTGCATGCTCGCCCCCTAGCTGCCCCCAGGCGCCCGATGTACCCATACATGGTTTTACCTGGGGCAGCCACTCTGCCACCGTATGTAAATAGTATGCGTCGGCAAGTGGTTAAATACATTGCTAGGAGATGATGTTTGATGTTGTTCCGGTCCTCCAAGGCCATAGAGTTGAGTGGGGGCCATTTTGCCCTCACTCGACTTACTGCCTGTTAGGAGCGTGGACCAGATTGTTTTCCGCGCTACCGGCGGGTCCCGTAGTGGGGAAAAACAAAGAAAGGGGACCATTGGCAGTTTGAAAAAAAATACCAGGGCTATGGTAGCTATCTGCTGTCATAACCCTGGTATTTAACGTCAAAGTACCGACGTAAAACTGCGGCGGGTGGTCCGGAAGTGGTTAAACTGAATGGGGTGTTTTGCAAGGTGACTGTTTACAATCACTTTAAATATTTCTATACTACTTGAGAAATATTTACTAAAATGAAAAAAACTTTTTGCTTCAAAATCCAATCAAGTGTTGAAGAATTGCCTATTTTTATAACCTTTACCCCATACGATAGTAAATCTAGGTTCCCTTCACTCCCATTCCCTTTGGTAAATTACTTTCATGGGGGCAGGGCACAATTTTATTTTAAAATCTTCTGTGCATTAAAGAAACAATACAAACAAAGTTACCATGAGGTCTCTACGTCAGCTCCAATTTAGAGCAAAGCCATTCGCCCTACCATGCCACAAAACCCACAGAAGCACAAATGATAGCATCCTAATTGGCATTGTCATGAAGCTGACATCAGGTTCTTCTTTTAGGTCGGGCTCATGCTTTGCGAACTGGATGCGGGTTTCCCAGCATTCCAATTCGAATGACAAGAGAGTGTGACCGGCTCTCAATGGAGCCGGTTCACACACCTCCAGGGTGGCCGCAGTCCGCATTTGGAAAGGGTACTGTGCGTCTTTGGCTCCAATTCAGGTGCGAATTCAGGCAGAAATTCAGACCTGATTAGCACCTGAATCAGTGAACAAGGACGCACAGGACCCCCTGCTGTGACCCATGGCCAAAGCATGTGTGAATCCAACCTTAATGTGTGCCTAGAATTTTGGAGTCCCTAATTACACAAACAAGCATTTAAATATTAACACAGAGGTACTTGCAGGGGCTTTATGATACTCTGCACACATACAAGGACTATAGATGGTTTCAAAAACGATATGCAACTTTTTTTTCACCATTTTGGATAGAGTAAGGAAGGGTTATAACCCCTGTCAGATTTTTTTTCCCGCTGTCTGTTTCCCATTGGGGAGATTTCCCTTCACTTCCTGTTCCAATAGCAAAACAGGAAGTGAGAGGAAATCCCTGCAAATTAAGGAAATCCCTTGGGGAACCCCAGGTCATCAGAACTAGTGTCCCCATTGGAAGATTTGCCCTCTATTACTTTTGTGTGGACAACCCAAAATTTGGGATTTTCTTTTACTTTCACTTTCAATGATAACAATAAACAGGACACATAGACAGGGTGAATCTCCTTAACTGCACAGACAGCAATGAAAACTGACAGGTATTCTAATCCATCTCCACTCTAAAAGAAAAAGTTTTGCCTTTAGTTATACTTTCAATTCCTTACAGTATGCCTTGGGTAAGTATTATTTGCAATATTTATGCTTGGGTAATAGGAATTGTCCCACCCAAAAGGAAATATTGAAATAAGCATATAATTTTTATTCACACTTTAAAAAAGATATATATATATATATATATATATATATATATATATATACTGTATTTTATTCTATCTTTTCATGTGACAACACTGAAGAAATGACAATTTGCTACAATGTAAAGTAGTGTACAGCTTGTATAACAGTGAATATGTCTAAACCGGGCCCAAAGTGTCAATATTTTGTGTGGCCACCATTATTTTCCAGCACTGCCTTAACCCTCTTGGGCATGGAGTTCACCAGAGCTTCTCAGGTTGCTATTGGAGTTCTCTTCCACTCCTCCATGACGACATCACAGATCTGGTGGGTGTTTAGGGACCTTGCACTCTTCCACCTTCCATTTGAGGATGCCCCACAGATGCTCAATAGGGTTTAGGTCTGGAGACATGCTTGGGCAGTCAATCACCTTTACCCTCAGCTTCTTTAGCAAGGCAATGGTAATCTTGGAGGTGTGTTTGGGGTCGTTATCATGATGGAATTCTGCCCTGCGGCCCAGTCTCCAATGGGAGGGGATCATGCTCTGCTTTAGTATGTGACAGTACATGTTGCCATTCTTGGTTCCCTCAATGAACTGTAGCTCCCCAGTGCCAGCAGCACTCATGCAGCCCCAGTCCATGACACTTCCACCACTATGCTTGACTGTAGGCAAGACACACTTGTCTTTGTACTCCCCACCTGGTTGCTGCCACACACGCTTGACACCATCTGAACCAAATAAGTTTTTCTTGGTCTCATCAGACCACAGGACATGGTTCCAGTAACCCACATCCTTAGTCTGCTGGTCTTCTGCAAACTGTTTGTGCATCATCTTTAGAAGAGGCTTTCTTCTGGGACAACAGCCATGCAGACCAATTTGATGCAGTGTGCGGCGTATGGTCTGAGCACTGACAGGCTGACCCCCCACCCCTTCAACCTCTGCAGCAATGCTGGCAGCACTCATACGTCTATTTTCCAAAGACAACCTCTGGATATGATGCTGAGCACATATACTCAACTTCTTTGGTCGATCATGGCAAGGCCTGTTCTGTTAAACCGCTGTATGGTCTTGTTAAATCGCTGCAGCTCAGTTTCAGGGTCTTGGCAATCTTCTTATAGCCTAGACCATCTTCATGTAGAGCAACAATTCTTTATTTCAGATCCTCAGAGAGTTCTTTGCCATGAGGTGCCACGTTGAACTTCCAGTGACTAGTATAGGAGAGTGAGAGCGATAACACCAAATCTAACACACCTGCTCCCCATTCACACCTGAGACCTTGTAACAATAACATGTCACGTGACACAGGAAAATGTCTAATTGGGCCCAGTTTGGACATTTTCACTTAGGGGTGTACTCACTTTTGTTGCCAGTGGTTTAGACATTAATGGCTTTGTGATGAGTTATTTTGAGGGGACAGCAAATTTACACTGTTATACAAGCTGTACACTCACTAATTTATATTGTCGCAAAGTATAATTTCTTTATATATATATATATATATATATATATATATATATATATATATATATATATATATATATATATATATATATATATACATATATATATATACATATATATATATATATATATACTGTATATATATATAAACATATATATACACACATATATATATATATATATATATATATATATATATATATTTTTTTTTTTTTTAACAGAGTATTCACAGAAAAAGTGATAAAAGGTGGCCGTAAAAACCTATGTTAATGGCTGTATACTAGTTCTGTATATTTTAATTATTGATAATGCCCAGTCCTAATTTATTTCTTTATTATGAAAATAAATATTTACATTCATTATAAGTTATTTGGCAGATGGAGGACAAATGATCAGGTGTTGAGTAGACATAATTTAAGGTGCTGTTTGTCCAAACATCTTCTTTTCTGCAAGGTCTGTGGTTTCCACATCGCTAACCAGACCATCCTTAAAGGAGTCTGTCATACATCAATGGTCTGAGCAATCAGTGCAGGAGAATGGCATTTTAAAGGGTGGATTTTATGACATGTTATTAAAATACAAATGTGGCTCTGGTATAAACTGCATCACACTCCTCAAAGATATTGTCTGTATGTTATGGATTTAAAAAAATATATATTTACGGTGTTTTGTATGTATTTTCTATCCTTTTTTGTTGCGTTCTGGACTAAAAAAAAAAAAAATAAATAACATTGTTTAAAAAAGTGTTCATATGGACAAACAGCAAAAATAAAAAAAAATAAAAAAAAAAAACCAAAACACTGCATTTTGCTGCCCACTTTTTAAAAAAGAAAAAAGAAAAGAAGGATTATACTGGAGTAAAAGACACCTGCACACACATATCCTAACAGTGCATATTAATTATCTGTCCAATATATTTATATATGAACTTTTAAGCAACCATTAGTGCAGGTTCTCACCAGGTGCTTGTATATCCATTAGTACAAACATCCTCATAACATAAAAGTATGAAAAGTTCCTGGATATTTCTGCCACATGGGAATAGTCCATTTATTCAAACACCCCTTTTTTATCTATTATGTTCGCAGTTTTTAAAAACACATACATTGTAATTTATATAAAAGAAGGACTGAGGACTGGGGAAAGAAGAATACAACTGCAGTGCCAATTTCTTTCAGATTGTAGTCCTGTTTTTCTATGCTTGTCCATAAACTTGCGTCCATCTAATGTGAATCTGTGTTTGATTTTGAGTTTTCTGGAGTCTACATACATTCCCATTTTTTGTTAATCCCCTTTATATTTGGGCATTTGGAGTGAACACGGGTTTAATTCACCAAGTAAAGAGATGTAAATCTCATAAGATGCAGAGGAATTTAAAAACAAATAGTAGCTTTTCCTTTACACAATTGGATCTTTGATGTTTACACCTTATTAAATCTGACCCCAAATGCGAAATGACACTTTTAATAACCTTTAATTGAATCCAATATGAATTTTAGATTGCAATTCTCTATTAACCACTTTAAGACCGGAAGGATTTGCCCC
Organism: Pelophylax lessonae; assembly: GCF_965119305.1. NCBI lineage: Eukaryota > Metazoa > Chordata > Amphibia > Anura > Ranidae > Pelophylax > Pelophylax lessonae. The sequence continues at coordinate 433,145,666 of NC_138770.1, read as the reverse complement.
CTTCCTGACCAGGCCCTATTTTGCAAATCGGCACTGCGTTACTTTAATGGACAATTGCGCGGTTGTGCGCCACTGTACATCCTTTTTTTCCTCACAAATAGAGCTTTCTTTTGGTGATATTTGATCACCTGTGCGGTTTTTATTTGTTGCGCTATAAACAAAAAAATAGCGACAATTTTGGAAAAAAAACAAAACAATATTTTTCACATTCTGCTATATGACATTTCCCCCCCCAAAAAAATTAAAATAAAAATTGTTTAATATTTTAGGCCAATTTGTTTTCTGCTACATATTATTGGTAAAAAAAATTGCAATAAGCGTATTTTGATTGGTTTGTGCAAAAGTTATCGCACCTACTAACTACGGGAAAGATTTATGTCATTTTTTATTGTTTTTTTTTTACTAGTAATGGCGGCGATCTGCGATTTTTTGCGGGACTGTGACATTGCGGCGGACAGATCGGACCCCTAACTGACATTTTTTACACTTTTGGGGGTACCAGTGACATTACTACAGTAATCAGTGCTAAAAATATGTACTGTTACTGTAATAATGACAATGGCAAGGAAGGGGTTAACCCTGTGGGTGATCAAGGGTTTAATGTGAGCATAGGGGAGTGATTCTAACTGTGGGGGGGGCGGGGCTTCTGTAATGACCATAGAGACATGGGATCCTATATAGCAGGATCACATGATCTCTATGATCATCCCAGGGGGGAAGGACGGTCGGCTGTGTTTACAACAGCCGAGCGTCCTTCTCTTTCAGCGGGGAGCGATCGCGGGTGTCAGGCGGCAATCAGAGCTGCCTGACACACGCATCGTCTTCCCCGCTGATGTGCGGGGATGGGAGCGTGCCGCCAGCAGCGCGTGCTCGCCCCCTAGACTCCCGGGAGCAAGCACCGTACATGTACGGGGTTTCACCCAGGAGCGGCAGGAGGTAATTCAACAATGAACTATGTAACTACAAAATTGTTTAATTTAGAAGAGACTGTAGCAAGAATTAGCAAATATGCAAGGTTTAAGGTGGGTCAGGCACAAAATTATTACACCATGTATTATAAATGTGCATTTCACAGGCACAATTGCTCTACTTATTAATGGGGTTTGAAGGGTAAAAGTTCAGGTAGCAGGAAGTAAATACACAAGAGAAAAATGGGAGAAGTGATTGAAATTTCCCAACTTATCCAGGTAAGAAGAGTAGGTCCTAAGGTTATAGGGCATAGTTGTTTTCATAAATTACAGGACCTTAAGTAGGATAGCATACAAAAAGTAACATGTTTTTAAAAGGCTTACATTGTTAACTTTTTTTAATAGAATACATTTGCATGTTCATTACATTATACTCATTTAAGGTTTTATTATTTGGTTGTCCTAAAACTTAAGTCATTTAACTGCAGCATTCATGATGAGACACTTCCCAATGACATTTGTTAATGACCCCTTTCCTCATTTTACACGTATTTGTCCTCTGAATGGTCAGGAAGAAAAATAAAGCTTGCTTTGGAGTTTCCTGTGATCCTTCCAAAGTGATGACACAGAAATCCCTCTGGAGCTCAATTGTCCCACTCATTTCACCAACTTCTATACTGCACAATTGGCATCATGTTGCAGAGGTATGGTATTTTTTCTAACATGAGATTTTATTGTTTCCTCATCAGCATGGAACTATCCGTACATTAACATATTTAATAAAATGTATGTGATCACACTGGGACTCATAACTCCTAAAATTGAGGCTTTCGGTAAATAACTTTCAAAAAAAGACTCTTGCTATGGGAGGATGACACTTGACTGGGGCTTGCAACTAGGCCCTGATGCTTTTCTACTCATAAATCATGGTCAAGGACTGACCTACTCCACCAATTAACCAGTAGGGATTGTATATCAAGTACTTAAGTATATCATTCTACAAACAGGTGCAGATTGCAGTTCCAGCTGCCTCTCCATCCATGCATCAAGGTCTACAGTGAAATGTAGCTTTGCTCTTTAGAGAATTGACTAAATGTCAGAGACAAGCTAATCACAGATGCTGGATCATCTACTAAAACGTAAATATGCATCTATTGTCTGTTTTTATCCATCAGGTTTAACCACTTTACCACCGGAGCATTTTGCTGTCTTACGTCTGGGCCACTTTTTGCGATTCGGCGCTGTGTGACTTTAACTGGCAATTGCGCGGTCGTGCGACGCCGTACCCAGACGAAATTGACGTCCTTTTTTTCCCACAAACAGAGCTTTCTTTTGGTGGTATTTGATCACCTGTGCGATTTTTACTTTTTGCGCTATAAACAAAAAAAGAGCGTTTATTTTGAAAAAATAACAATATTTTTAACATTTTTTTATATGAAATTCCCCCCAAAAAAAGATGTAAAAACCAATTTTTTTTAAAATTTTTGGCCAATTTGTTTTCTGCTACCTATGTTTGGTAAAAAAAAATCGCAATAAGCGTATTTTGATTGGTTTGCGCAAAAGTTATTGCGTTTACTAACAAAGGGAAAGATTTATGTCATTTTTGGTGTTTTTTTTCTTAACGAGTAATGGCGGCGATCTGCGATTTTTTTTGCGGGACTGCGACATTGCGGCGGACAGATTGGACCCTTGACTGACATTTTTGACACTTTTGGGGGTACCAGTGACATTACTACAGTAATCAGTGCTATACATATGCACTGTTACTGTAAAAATGACACTGGCAGTGAAGGGGTTAATTTTATTGGAGAGGGAGGGGTTAATGTATGCCTGGTGCTTACTGACGTGTGGGGGGGGAGGTGTCTGTGTGAGACAGGGACAGATCGGATGTCCAGCTATGCTGAACAGTCCGATCTGTCACTCCCTGTCACTATGGAGATCCGCACGCTTGTGTTTACACAGGCGGGCGGATCTCCACACTAGATCCCCGACGATCGGGGCAGAGCAGCGGCGATCGCCGCTGCTCCTCCCCTGCCCTGACTCCCGCTGTGAATGAAAACAGCGGGAGCGCGCCTCTGGCAGCGCGCGAGCGCCGCCTACAGGGGAGGAGTCTGGCGACGTAGGTCTACGTCGTCAGACCTACAAGAGCCACTTTGCCGCAGTACTATTCAAGTACTTAGCGGTAAAGTGGTTAAAGAAGAATTCCATGAAAACATTTTTTTCCATGCAGTGGGGCTGTGCCTGCACTGCATGGGTTAACTGCTCATTTTTGTCTAGGGGCGAGGAGAGCGGAGATGTACTTACCTATTCCACTGATTATCCGAGTACAGGAAAGAGGGGGGTTTGGTACTTTAAATGAGGTGCATAACATGCAGTCAGTGGTAGATAAGTACATACAAACATCTAAACATTGTATAAATTATTATATATATACATACTAGGAATTATGGCAAAAAATATAATAATAGAAAATAATCTTGAGAGTACATTTTATTATTACAGACCCTCAACAACACAGTATAAATAATTCATACAAATGATAAAACATGTCCCTCATAGATGGGCACTGCCTTAATATACTAAGATTGTAAACGTTGGGTAAGGAGCTGATTGTGTTAGAAGACTAATACTGTTAACATTCATCCATGATTGGCAAAAAATTCATATAATAGATCAAACAATAAAATACATAAATATAAAAAGTAAAAAGAAGAATTGCATGCATATAGCTTGACGATCATCAAGGTATAGCGTGCCCCATCAATGCAGAGTGATCAGCGTGCCCCCTTCAATGCAGAGTGACCAGCATGCCCACTTCAATGCAGAGTGACCATCATGCCCCCTTCAATGCAGAGTGACCATCGTGCCCCCTTCAATGCAGAGTGACCATCGTGCCCCCTTCAATGCAGAGTGACCATCGTGCCCCCTTCAATGCAGAGTGACCAGTGTGCCCCCTTCAATGCAGAGTGACCATCGTGCCCCCTTCAATGCAGAGTGACCATCATGCCCCCTTCAATGCAGAGTGACCATCGTGCCCCCTTCAATGCAGAGTGACCATCGTGCCCCCTTCAATGCAGAGTGACCAGCGTGCCCCCTTCAATGCAGAGTGACCAGCGTGCCCCCTTCAATGCAGAGAGACCAGGGTGCCCCCTTCAATGAAGAGTGACCAGTGCCCTTACCTGATTTTCAGCGGCAGCTTCTCCTCAGTTCTCAGTCCCCTGCATCTCCTCGAGTCCTCCCGCCTCCTCCTTGGCCAATGGCATGGGTTCGCCTTCGGCCAATCAGGAAACGGGTCACTTTCTGATTGGCCGGGAGGAAGATCCGTGTGACAATAGCGAATTTTCATTCACTATTGTCACACAAATGGGTGGGCTAGGGCGCAGTGCTCTTCGCCCCGGGCCCACCCTTTTCTGAAGCCTATTAAAGTCTCTGGCTCTAATCAGGTGCTTCAGAAAAAAAAAAACCCATTGAACTCCATGCGTTCGGCGCCCCGCATGTAGATTAGGGGGCCGGACGCATGGATAGGGGGGCGGCACCCCTGCACCCCCAACGCACCAGCTGCCACTGTCTAGGAGATAATTAATATATTATCATCACAGTGAGTATAATTGTTGCCATCAGGCTTGTATACTCTACTTCAAGTAAATCCCAAGAGAAGAGGAAAGAGTAAAAGCCCAGCTAAGAACAGTGTGTTGGGTGTCACCCACCAAATGTGGAGTAGATGTAAAAGTGCTTGAGATACATGACCGGTACATGCCTTTTCTAACCCCCCCCCCCCCCGCACACTGTGAATGAACTGTTCCTGATGTCACCACGCCCATAGACCAGCTTTGGACATGAGGATGGCAGAAACAGTCCACCACTGGACATGGGGTGATCACTGTTTTCTGGAGGATCAAAAGATTGGGTAAGTATTGCCTTTCATTGCACCCCTGGACAAAGCAACCAGTTAACCCACAGCGCCACTGCACAGGAAAAAACAATTTTCATGGAGTTCTGCTTTAACTTCAGAGTTTGTACCTTTTCAATTAAAAAAATATAATATCAGCATGGACAGTAAAAGTATCTATAGCTATTTTTTACATGTTTTTCCTTCACTAAGCTTTGACAATAAAGCCACATAGCTGATTGGTTGCTATACACAGATGCACAAAATTCTATGTGCACCAGCTTTAGTAAATCTTCAGTAGTAAGCCTGATTATGCTATGCCTTTCTTTAGATAATGCTTTGTGATTCCTGTTTCTTAGGTACACCCTAGATGAGTGATGGTGAACCTTGGCACCCCAGATGTTTTGGAACTACATTTTCCATGATGCTTGTGCACTCTGCAGTGTAGTTGAGCATCATGGGAAATGTAGTTTTAAAACATCTGGGGTGCCAAGGTTCGCCAGTCACTGCCCTAGATCATTCATTAATTTACAAAACAAGGATAACGAGGCTGATTTCCTAAAGGAGTTGAGAATCTTTACACAACATAGTATGGGAAAATTCACTACAATTATTCAATCATGTGAATGTCAAGTAAGTAAGGGCTTTAGACTGCTAGTTGGGCTGTCAGTGTCAGTCTGATATTTTCTCAGTACAGGTTTCCTTTAACCACTTCTGAACCGGAAGATTTTCCCCCTTAATGACCAGGCCATATTTTGTGATTCGGCACTGGGTTATTTTAACGGACAATTGAGCGGTCGTGCGACGCTGTACCCAAATAAAAATGATGTCCTTTTTTCCCCACAAATAGAGTTTTCTTTTGGTGGTATTTGATCACCTGTGCGATTTTTATTTTTTGTGCTATAAACAAAAAAAGAGCGACAATTCTGAAAAAAAAACTATATTTTTCACATTCTGCTATATAACATTCTAAAAAAAAAACATTTAAAAATCAAAATGTTTTAACATTTTAGGCCAATTTGTTTTCTGCTACATATTTTTGGTAAAAAAAAAATCGCAATAAGTGTCTACTAACTACGGGAAAGATTTATGTCATTTTTTTTTTTTTTACTAGTAATGGCGGCGATCTGCATTTTTTTAGCGGGACTGTGACATTGCGGCGGATAGATTGGACCCCTAACTGACATTTTTGACACTTTTGGGGGGACCAGTGACATTACTACAGTAATCAGTGCTAAAAATATGCACTGTTACTGTAATAATGACACTGGCAGGGAAGGGGTTAATAGTGTGGGTAATCAAGGGGTTAAATGTGTACCGAGGGGCGTGTTTCTAACTGTGGGGGGGGGTGTGGCTTGTGGAATGACCATAGAGACCTGTGATCCTATATAGAAGGATCACAGGGGCTCTGTGATCATTCCAGGGAGAAGAACAGTCAGCTGCGTTTACAACAGCTGCCGTACTTCTCTCTCAGCGGGGAGCGATCGCGGGTGTCAGGCAGCAATCAGAGCCGTCTGCCCCATGTATCGGCTTCCCTGCTGCCGAGTGGGAGTGGGCGCTCGCCCCCTAGCTGCATGCGCACGACAGACGTAGGTCTACGTCGGTTCGCGCAGGAGGGTCGCTCTGCCGCAGTAAAAAGGCAGTGGGCGGTACGGAAGCAGTCAAAGTGGTTGTAATTGTTGAAGGTTTTTAGACTGCATGAAGTTAAAAAACCTTTGGTATGCAGCTCCCCCCCGCAACCCCCCCCCCTTTGCTTACCCGAGTTTGGTCCCGATCCAGCAATGTGCACAAGAGTGGCTGATTTCCTGGGTCTCTGCCTCCTCATCGGCTGAGACACAGCAATGGGAGCCATTGGCTCCCGCTACTGTCAATTACAGACAGTGAGCCATTGAGAAGAGAGCGGGGGCAGGGCCGAGCCCCATTCTGTGTGTTTTATAGACACACAAAGCGTGGCTTGGGTGGGAGCGAACAGATACAAAAGGCATGCATATTCTTACTTGAATCTTGGTGTGTTTTATGTATTTTCTCCAGATCTGTAGTTATCCATCATGAAACAACTTTTGCACTTTGATTCTGTGTAGGAGCTTCTTGTATAAAGACCAGTCACTCCTTATCTCTCTCCTTTTGCAGAAGACTGGTCTTTTCTCCGCTGTTTCTTATGTATGTACTGGGTCCTATCCACTGCTCTGCTCCCTGCACAGACTATATGCAGCACAGTGATCATGTTATCACTAATTTTACAAGGCAATGGGTCTGCTTTACCAAAGGAGTTACAAATCATTACACAATAAATTATGTGAACATTCAATTATCCAGTAATCCTTAGATGAAATAAATTGACAGGAATTTCACATGACTTGATAATTTAATTAAATCAGTTATTTATTTATTGTATGACGATTCTTAAATTCTTTGGCAAATCAGTCTTAAAGCGTTTGTTATCCCAACATTTCATATTCCTGATATGTGCCTGCTGTACCATGTACTTGTATGAGAGAGTCTCCTGATCTCTTTGTATTGCTTCCTTTATGTGAAATCAATGGTATTCCTGCCAGTCCCTCTGCTTTCCTATAAAAACTGACCACACTAAACAGGAGAACACACTGTGCTAGGAACTCAGTGTACTCTCCTCCAACGATCAGACTTGTCCTGACAACCCCCCCCCCCACTTTAAAGCCATTTACTGGGAAGCTCAGTGTGCTGTTACTTCTCCTCCCCCCAGCTCTTATGCAGCAATGCGACCACTTATAGAAAAAAGGTATTTATAATATATATATATATATATATATATATATATATATATATATATATATATACATACATATATATATATATATATAAAATGTTTTGCTTTTCATTTCTATTTTGAATTGAATGGGTTGTTTTACAAGGTGATCATTTACAATCTAATATGCTATAAGCAGGGCACAAGGACTCATAGCAGTTCAATGTTGATGAAGCTGGAGTTAGTCTCAAATGAATTTGGAGTTGTATCCTGCCAGCAGTATTAGCCCAAGTGTTTGAGATTGCATAAATCTGAATTCCAGACAAGCAGATAAATACAGTGTTTATACCATATGTGGGCAGTGGCGGCTGGTGACGTTTTAAGATGGGGGGGGGCGCAAGACCCCGCCCTTCTATTTGACCCCTCCCATTCTCAGAAGCCCCACCCCTTATAGACTCCACCCATTTTGTCCCCTGTATTTTGCTTGCGTGAACACATTCGCCCAATATATCACATATTAAGGGGTCCATCAGTACTAGTATATCCCATAACAGGGAGCAGGGGCCCTATTATGGGATATACTGTGAGAGACACCCTATTATGGGATACACTGACTGAGAGTGGCACAAACCCCAGAGTACAGACCTCCTAGCACAAACCCCACAGTACAGACCCCCTAGCACAAACCCCACAGTACAGACCCCCTAGCACAAACCCCACAGTACAGACCCCCTAACACTAATCCCACAGTACAGGCCCCCTAGCACAAACCCCACAGTACAGACCCCCTAGCACAAACCCCACAGTACAGACCCCCTAGCAGAAACCCCACAGTACAGACCCCCTAACACTAATGCCACAGTACAGACCCCCTAGCAGAAACCCCACAGTACAGGCCCCCTAGCACTAATCCCACAGTACAGACCCCCTAGCACAAACCCCACAGTACAGACCCCCTAGCACAAACCCCACTAGTCTTTTTTTTTTTGGGGGGGGGGGCGGTGCCCCTGCGCCCCCTATCGGCCGGCCGCCACTGTATGTGGGACCTTTTTTTCTTTCCCAAATGATGTGTAGCCACACCTGTCAGACAGCACAGCCAGTTAATTTTCTGGTGTAGCACCTTGCAGGTAGGTGCTAGGTAAATGTATAGTGGGCCTTGTCTGCTTAATAGCAGTGCTGTGATTTATTTGGTTAGGGTGTCATGGTTTCCAGTGTGTTTGTTGAGGGGGAAGTCTCCCCATTGGCTCCTGTGAGAGGCTTCTCATAGGGCAGTGGAGGAAGCCCAATCAGGGGACACATCCCAGCTTGTAACTACCCCAGAAGGCACATTAGGCTGCAAGGGATTCTGGGAGTGGGCATAGGTTTGGGGGGAAGTGCATGGCACGGTGTCTTTGGCGGGAGTAGAGTCCCAGGAGGGAGAGTGCGGCTTTCTCTCCTCCTGTCTTAGAAAGCGGATATCATGGGGTGTCGCCTGAGTATCCAGAGAGTGCTGAGAGAGTGCTGAGGGGTATCCGGTGTGCCGAGAACCTGCGGAGAGCAAGAGGGGTCCAGTCCCAGGAAAGCCTACACAGGTCGTGAGTACTGAGGATTGCCCCTGGGGGGTCTGCCTAGAGTTAGAAGGGGACCACTCCGGAAGAGGTTCTGGGATCCAGAGTCAGCAAGTTACAAAGGGGGTACATAGTCAGTGGACCCTGAAGAGTTCAAGTTACAAAGGGGGCACCTGCAACAGGGCCTTGGATTAATAGAGTGTGTCAGTGCAAGGACAGCTATACAGTGGAAGCGCCAACGGGCATTTTCAGGAGTAAAAGTCCCAAGTTTAATTAGTTCAAGCCTCAAGGAGTATCCCACTCATTTTCTTCTCCCATCCCCTTTAAATCAAATAAAAAACCACAAACAAAGATGCTGGAGTTGTCGCTGCTTCAGTTATCACACCCAGGGTCACAGCTCACATGGGCTGGAGAGACTACCGGTACTAATGGCAGACCCTCATCAGGCCACAGGCCTGGAAATCCTGCTACACTACCCTAGCACCAACCATTGCTTGGTGAGCAACCCTGAGTCAACCCTCATCCCCAGCTTGCTGAATGGACAGTAAAGCTGCTGCAACACTCTAACAAGTTAGTCCATTTGCTCACACTGCTCTTTCTTCTACTGTCACCGTGATCAGCATGTGTGCATTCAGAAGGACCTGACTGGCTTGTAGTACTGGCTCTTCCCATATCAGTCTAAGTACTGTTTACAAGTGATTGCGGGAGACTGATATAAAAAAAATATACTGATCTACTGATAAAGATTAATGTAGTGTATGTGAATCTCCACCCAATCGGCTAAGTATACAGAAGACATACATATATTTATTCTGTTTTACACGTTAAAGGATATAAAGCATAACTTAAGGCAAAACATTTTTTGTAGTTTTAGGCAGAGTAGAGATGGATTATAACACTTGTCAGGTTTTATTGCTGTCTGGGTCCCCGTTAGGAAAATTCACCCCCTCTATTTGTCCTGTTAACCATGATCATTGAAGGTGAAAGTAAAAGAAAATCCCACATTTTTGGATATCCCCAGAAAAGTAATAGAGGGGAAATAATCCAATGTGGACAGTAGTTCTGGTTACCTGAGGGTCCTCAAGGAATTCCCTTATTTTGCAGGGATTTCCACTCACTTCCTGTTTGGCTGTGGGAAAGGAAGTGAAGAAAAATCTCTGCAAAGGTACATAGATGACGAAAAATAAATCAAACAAGGGTTATAACCCTCACTTGTCAAAAATAGAAAAAAAAATTTGCCTATAGTTCTACTTTAATTGAACAAGCTGAAGTTAGAAGCTGTTTAGTTACTATGCACAGTTGCACCAGATTCTGTTTTCACCAAAATTAGTAAATCCCACCCACAGTGTCAAAATGGAGCAAAAAAGACATAGCTGGAAATGAAAAGAGCTATAGACCAAAATCCAACTATAGACCAATATTATAAACAAGAGTTTGCTATGAATGGGTTATTAAGTCGCTACACCTCTTTGGTATCTCATGTGTTGTATATATGAAGTTATTTAGGACCTTAAAACGGTTGCATCGCATACTAGCTCATTATGAAATACTTAACTTAGAACAAAGCCCCGACACGGGTCACCCCCGGACACCCTTGAGTCAGCCAACATCTTCGCTCGGTGTCTCTTCCGGGTTCGGCAGCTCCTGCCCTGTGACTGGCCGAAACCACGATAACGTCACTCCCGCGCAGAAGTTCACTTTCCGGCAAGGAGCTCTGAAGGGCAAATATCTCCTAAACCGTGCTGTTTAGGAGATATTAATATTACCTACAGGTAAGTCTTATTATAGGCTTACCTGTAGGTAAAAGTTAAAAAGTGGAGTATACTACCACTTTAACACACATCCTCATTTCCACTGCATAGTGCAGGTTAGTAAACAAAAAAAGACAGGGAGGCCTGAAGTTACTGTTTCCATTATTATGAGAAATGCTGAAATGCTCACTGTGCTGTAACATCATTGTATTGTATTTTAATCCCCAAGGGATTCCCTGAATTTGCAGGGAATTCCTCTCACTTCCTGTTTTGGCTATGGGACAGGAAGTGAAGGTAAATCTCCCCAATGGGATGGCAAAAAAAAAAAACAGACAGGGGTTATAACCCTCCATTACTCTAGCCAAAGTAAAAAACAAAGTTTTTCCTATAGCTCTACTTTAAATTCTGTACAGAAACTCTTTTGATTTTCACAGCCACAATTTCTTGTGCTGCTTGGTCAAGGGATTGACAGGATGCTGGAAGAGAGGGAAGGCTAATTCTAGGCGATGTCAGTGGGGAGGTGAACCCAGACCTATGGGGAGAGAGGAAAGAGGAAGTGTAGCCGGAAACTAGAGCCCAGCCCCCCACTTACAGAAACAAGAGCCAGGGAGAAGACTGGGGGTACAGTCAGAGGAAAGCCATAATATTTGTCCTGCTGACAATTATCAGAAAGACAAAAAGTGACTGCAAAATCAAAAATTTACAGATGTCATCAGAGCAAAAAGTGAGGATAAATCTTTTACTGGGACCTCTGTTCCAGTGACAACTGTCTAGGAGTGGAGTTAAGCTGTCCATTGGTGGTTTATTTGTTTTTTTTCAGCCCACGAGCCGAAGGAACAAAAAACAGATTCCTTCATCCACTCAAGTAAGGTAGATGAAGGAATTCTCTTTGAAGGCCTTTTGAATTCTAACAGAGGCTCCCACTGCTGTAAGAATACACTGATCAGTGGCTGCAGCCACTGATTGAGAACATTTTTCAACTTTTCTGTTTGACAGAAGTTGATCTAAAGATTGAGTCATGTTGAACAAGGTGGGCCACACACTGAGTACAATTTGGTCGGTTCCTGCTGAACAAACTGAATTTCAATCCATCTATGGCCAGCTTTAGACTCACTAGCTGCTGCAACTCCAGCACATGATGTGAAATCCCTCCATCAGGACTCTGATAGCAACATGTAAATAACAACAAAAAGAAAAGGGGCTCACCGACCTAGTGCATTACCACTCAAAACATTTATTAAAATATTAAAAAGTATATATTATACTCACAAAACAAACATGATATACATATAATCTTCAAGGTAGCCAAGGTACTGCGCGATGCTGGATGGCATGCAGTGTACTGCATGAAACTGTTGTGGCTAGGCTGACGCATTTCGGGGGCGAGCCCCCTTCCTCAGAGCCAAGAATCGCTGCTGACTTGGCTCTCAGGAAGGGGGCTCGCCCCCAAAACGCGTCAGCCTAGCCACAACAGTTTCATGCGGTACACTGCATGCCATCCAGCATCGCGCAGTACCTTGGCTACCTTGGAGATTATGTATATCATGTTGATGTGTGTACATTCACACCTGTTTTGTGAGTATAATATATACTTTTTAATATTTTAATAAATGTTTTTAGTGGTAATGCACTAGGTCGGTGCACCCCTTTTCTTTTTGTTGTTGTTTCCCAGTTGGTTTCGGATACCCTTGATCCTGAGGGAGCAGCAAGACCACAAAGTCTTACCCATTCAAGTCCGAAGTATCACTCTTCCCTCCATCACATTTCACTCGAGTGCAGGAGAATTGTTCTACTATTCAGCAACATGTAAAAAAAAGGGAATCTTAATCCTTTCCTACTCTATCTAAAAATTGGGAAAACTGGTTATAGATACTTTAATGTACAAGGTAGAAGGAAAGGCTAAACAGTAAGTTCTACTTTAAAAATTGGCCTCCCCATTGCTCTTGCATACCCATTAGCATAAATTACATTCTAAATACCTGCAAAGGTCCAACTCCTCTGTGTAGATGAGCAGCTGCTGAGCCTGGTAGGAAGGAACTATCTCCCCCTCTGACAATGCCTAGAGCAGTAGAGGGTAACATCACTGCTCTAGTTAATTGTCAGCTCTGCACATTACACAGAGGATGAGGAGCTGTGTGGTCACATGACTGCAAGTAACAATTTGAAATAAATTGTATTTACAGTGCGATCTTTTAATAAAATGTATCTGGTGTAACAGGGAGCTATGGGAAGGCAACAGTTTAAAGTATTATTATTATTATATAGGATTTATATAGTGCCCGCAGTTTATGCAGCGCTCTACAACTTGAGGGTAGACAGTACAAATACAATACACTTTAACCGGTTGCCGACCGCCGCACGACTATATACTGCGGCGGTCAGCCCCGGCCAGGCAGAGTGACGTATGGATACGTCACTCGCCTGTCACTGACTTGCGAGCCTATTGCGGGCGTGCGCGCGCGCGCCGCGGCTCGTTCACAGACAAGTCAGTGCGTGTGTCCGGCGGACTCGATGTCCGCCGGTCACACTACGATCGCTCCTGTGAAGGGAGAAAGGCGGGGCGGCTTATGTAAACAAGCCGCCCGTCATTCTCCCTGGTGTAAAAATGAAGATCTGACGGTTCTACTATGTAGAACCGTTGATCTTTGCTTTTACACCAATAGCCATGTCCCTGCACAGTTAGAAACACGCCCCTAGGACACACTTAACCCCTCCCTGTCCAATAAAGTTAACCCCTTCCCTGCCAGTGTCATTTTTGCAGTAACAGTGCATATATATAGCACAGATTACTGCAGTAATGTCACTGGTACCCCCAAAAGTGTCAAAAATGTCAGTCAAGGGTCCGATCTGTCCGCCGCAATGTCGCAGTACCGCAAAAAAAATCGCAGATCGCCGCCATTACTCGTTAAAAAAAAAACACCAAAAATGACAAAAATCTTTCCCTTTGTTAGTAAACGCGATAACTTTTGCGCAAACCAATCAAAATACGCTTTTTGCGATTTTTTTTACCAAACATATGTAGCGTAAAACAATTTGGCCGAAAATGTTAAAAAATTTTGATTTTTACATTTTTTTTGGGGGTAATTTCATATAAAAAAATGTGAAAAATATTGTTATTTTTGCAAAAATTACGCTCTTTTTTTGTTTATAGCGCATGATCAAAAAATCGCACAGGTGATCAAATACCACCAAAAGAAAGCTCTGTTTGTGGGAAAAAAAGGACGTGAAATTCGTTTAGGTACAGCGTTGCACAACCGTGCAATTGTCCGTCAAAGTCACGCAGTAAAAAATCGCAAAAAAAACCCTGGTCTTTTAGCAGCCAAATCCTCCGGGGCTTAAGTGGTTAATACAGTAGGAGTCAGAGGACCCTCTAAGTAGATTTATTGTTTAGAATTTCTTTCTTTTTTAAAGGAATTGTGTACTTAGGAAATATGGTGGCAGTCATTGTGGATCTCCGAATCTCTAAAATCTAGTTCTCTTACCGACATTTTATTACAGATATTTATATACCAGCAACAATTTATGCAGCACTTTACATTCATAGCAGTGTCTTCTCTCAATGAGCTTATAATCTAAAGCCCCCATTTTACATACATACTAAAGCAAATATTAGGAGACAGGAGCAAATGAACCTACAAAATAACCAGGAAAGCACAAGAATGTGCAAACTCCTTGCAGATAGCTTAGAGCTGGGATTTGAACTGAAAATGTCAGTGCTGCAAGGCACTGCACTGCGCTGCCATGTCAAGCTAACCCAGTGTCTTCAGTACTTTCCGAATTACCCACCTGCAATTCGTATGCATATTGGGAAATTTGACTTTGCTTGCTGCATGTTTCAGGTCAGCGTCTCAATGTATTCAAGTCAAAGCCAGCTAGGCCTTCCAGAGAAAGAGATCATTTTTAGCAGCCCTTATGTTTGTTCCAGGATATGTTTCCTATACATTCCAAAAGTAACATCATCATTTCATCTTGATTTCCCCTGTAGCATCTATGTGGTAATTACAACAGTTTTAATTGAGTTCATATGCAGCCTACTAATAGCTCTTCACACGGCACTCCTCCATCCTCTACAAGTAGATGGGGTCAGCTATGCAGCTTGTCCTCTCGGTGCTCTGATCTGGCGAATCAGCACTATGTCAGGAATGGCTGATAATAAATAGCTGTCTAGAAGACCTTTATTCTTCAAAATACAAATAAATCAGAGTCACTTTTACGCAGCTACTCATTTGCCAGTTCTGCCTTAACGGGTGAACTGCTAGACCTCCAATGAAGCTGCTCTAATCCCAAAGCTATGCCTAGCTGAGTCTGGAGAAGACTGCCATTTAGGACTCTTGCTTCCTGGCGTTTCCTATTCTCTCTGTAAGACTTTAATGGCAATACTTTCAAAGCTGATCGTTGTATATTGTTGTTGAGATAAATTATATAGACGAGTGATTACGGATAAGCAGAATGATTTGGGCAAATTTGCTTTCATCGTGAATATTCGCCAAAGTGAAAACTCTCAATTTTGCTCTTAAAGTGGAGTTCCGGGCACAGAAATGATTTTTTGCTGAACATACCCCCAGGACAGTCAGGGCTAGCACATTCCACAATGGCTAGCCTCTGATCTGTCCCGGTTCGCACTTACCTTTTAGAAGAAATACTTACTTTGAAAATTTCTTCCACATCGTTTCCATCTCGGTTGTGGGCAGCTGAAGCCGGCGCGGTCCTCTTCTCTGTCTTCTTCCGCGTCTTCGTGTCCCAGAATGCACTGCACCGGCCCCTCTCGTCACTTCCGGTGAGGCGCCGCATTCCTAAACAGCTTCTGGGCGTGCCCAGAAGCTGTTTAGCAGGGGAATGCGGCGTCGCCCGGAAATGACGAGCGGGGCCGGTGCCGTCGCATTGATTCCTGGGAGCTATGACGTTTAGCTCCCAGGAATCATCGCGAGGCAGGAAGTGACGGGGTGAGCCTCGGCGCTGGAGGAGGAAGCAGTCATAGGTGAGTATTTACGATCTTCAATAAAAAGGTGAGTAAACAAAAAAAATAAAAATAACTATCCAATTCCTTTTCAGGTGAGCTCTACCTAGCGGAGGGGCACAAAAAAAATAGTTTTTGTGCCCGGGAACTCCGCTTTAAAGTGGAGTTTGCAAAAAATGCAAGGTCCGCTAACACTGTCTGGGCCCACTACCCTTTCACAAATCTGCTACTATGAGTAGGTGTAAATTGTAGGATTAGGATTATACTTACATATCCCCTGTCCTCTGCCTGTGGTGCCTAGGTGAGGATAATGTCACACTCTTTTTGGTGAGATCCTAGGGCAGTGTTTCTCAACTAGGGTTCCTCCAGAGGTTGCTAGGGGTTCCTTGAGCAATGGGCAATTTCTGCCTCTCAGATAAGTTCCCCCTGACACCATTGATCTTTTTAGCTATCTGGAAGAAGGTAATTATTCCCAATGTCCACAAGTGTAAGGAGCCTTCATCCCACTGACCATCACACTAACGTATCATGAGTTGTAGACATAGTCATTTTTAGCAGGGGTTCCCTGAGACCTGAAAGTTATTTCAAGGGTTCCTCTGTGTTGAAAAGGTTGAGAAAGGCTGTCCTAGGGAATACAGAATTTTGCTCTTCCAATGGACTGGAGTGTCTTCTTGTGAGATTTCAAATGCTCTGCATTCCCCAGAAAACTTCCTGCAAGGACGGTGACGTCATGATGCACAAGATGGGGGTAAGGAAGATATATATTTTTTTTACATTTTACACACCTACCTAAGTGATTTGTAAAGGGAGAGGGGGTCCGGGCAATTTGAGTGGACATTGCATTTTATTGTAAGATCCGCTTTAAGCTGAGTTCTACTCTTTTTTACGTTCATTTAAAGGGTATATTTGTGCGGACACCCAAACACACAGACGCACTGGTACAAAGAACACTAACCTAAATGACCCTTAACACACCCTTATACATTTATTTTACTTCATGTTGTGTTCCCCCTTTTTTTCTGAATGTGTGTATTTATTTGGGTACTGTCTCAATTTTCTTTACTTTTTCCACTGTTTGTAATATCTTTATATTAGAAAAATTAATAAAATAAGGCAAATGCGGGGCCATTCCATAACCCTTAGGAGCTATTTATTATTATTATAAATTATTTATATGTCGCCAACAGTTTCCAAAATGAGGGCAGACAATACAATACAATTCAATACAAAATAAATCAGAGGGTCCTGTTCTTGAAGCTTGCAATCTAAAGTCTGTGACTCCCCAAAAGTCCCCTTAATTTCATCTTCTGCTTTGACTTCATTGCACTTCAAAGAAATTGCAGAATATTGCTGAAAAATTTAGATTTACGCTAAAATTTAGCAGAAAATGCAAATGTATATATACTGTATATTCAGTATATACAGTAAATACATACAGTATCTCACAAAAGTGAGTACACCCCTCACATTTTTGTAAATATTTTATTATATCTTTTCATGTGACAACACTGAAGACATGCTTGACTGTAGGTAAGACACACTTGTCTTTGTACTCCTCACCTGGTTGCTGCCACACATGCTTGACACCATCGGAACCAAATAAGTTTATCTTGGTCTCACCTGACCACAGGACATGGTTCCAGTAATCCATGTCCTTAGTCTGCTGGTCTTCAGCAAACTGTTTGCAGGCTTTCTTGTACATCATCTTTAGAAGAGGCTTCCTTCTGGAATGACAGCCATGCAGACCAATTTGATGCAGTGTGCGGCGTATGGTCTGAGCACTGACAGGCTGACCCCCACCCCTTCAACCTCTGCAGCAATGCTGGCAGCACTCATACATCTATTTCCCAAAGACAACCTCTGGACATGACGCTGAGCATGTGCACTCAACTTCATTGGTCAACGATGGCAAGGCATGTTCTGAGTGGAACCTGTCCTGTTAAACCACTGTATGGTCTTGGCCATTTTGCTGCAGCTCAGTTTCAGGGTCTTGACAATCTTCTTATAGCCTAGGCCATCTTTATGTAGAGCAAAAAAAATTTTTTTCAGATCCTCAGAGAGTCCTTTGCCATGAGGTGCCATGTTGAACTTTCAATGACCAGTATGAGAGAGTGAGAGCAATAACACCAAATTTAACACACCTGCTCCCCATTCACACCTGAGACCTAACACTAACGATTCACATGACACCAGGGAGTGAAATTGGCTAATTGGGCCCAATTTGGACATTTCCACTTAGGGCTCTTTCACACGGGCGGTCCGATCAGATCCGCCTGTCAGTTTTTTAGGCGGATCTGATCGGATCCTCCATGCAGCTCTATGGGGCAGCGGGTGTCAGCGGAGGTCACCTCCGCTGACACCCGCTGCCATCCGCATCTGATCCTGTGCTGAAATCTGGACGGATGGAAACCCTATTTTTCCATCCGTTCAGTAATCGGAGCGGATCTGATGAGAGCGGACAAGCGGTCCGCTCTCCTCCGATCCCCCATAGAGGGCAGCGGGTGCTGAGACACCTCCCTCTCCGCTCTGCAAGCGGAGACGGAACTGTCATCCGCCCGGCTCAGCGGGGATCGCGGATCGATCCCCGCTGAGCAACACGGATCCGCCTGCGGAGGCGGACCGTGTGAAAGAAGCCTTAGGGGTGTACACACTTTTGTTGCCAGCAGTTTAGACAATATTGGCTGTGTGTTGAGATATTTTGAGGGGACAGCAAGTTTACACTGTTATACAAGCTGTACACTCACTACTTTACATTGTAGCAAAGTGTAATTTCTTCAGTGTTGTCACATGAAAAGATATAATAAAATATTTACAAAAATGTGAGGGGTGTACTCACTTTTGTGAGATACTGTATATAAAATATATAAACTCATAATAACTTATATCACTTTTCTTTGTGGATGTAAGAGTACAATAAAGTGAAGTCCTCTCTCCACATACTATCAAGGCATTGAAATCTTTTTAAGTGAAATAAGTTTACTTACCTTTACTGCAGGCTTTTTTACTACTTGTATTCCACCATGCCAATGATCTGTCTTGCATGTGCTCCCCCTCCTTGCGCCACCAGTGCCAGGACAATGTCACCCTGCCAAACTGCACCCCCCCTTCCCTTAGGCTTAGGGTCAGGGCACCCCCTTCCCTGCAATAAACCATTGCACCCAGGGCAGCAGCCCCTCCTGCCCATCCCTTGTCCTGGCCCTGCGTGCCATCATTAAAAAAAAGTAACTATGGGTAGGCTCTTTTCTTGCTCTCTACAGGGGTCTACTAATGAAGTCTGCATTTGATCTCCTGCATACATATTACGAGATGTGGCGCAGTTTGTTATGGTTTCTACACTGCCCTACCATTAGGCATTGCATCATAGAAACAATGCCAAAATCACAATAGATCACTAAAGGAGCATTCACAGAGTCAGTATAATTTAAAAAAGTATTTCCCCCAAAATTTCACAGCTTGAAAACAAGATCTTCCTGTAAGGCACTCGTGATGTAAACTTTGTAGAGGAAAACTTGCTCTGGCTACTTCACTAGTACAAAGAAATACCAAGAAGTTAAAATCAAAAGAATGTAAGCAAAAAATAAATGTTAATTTTGCATAGTTCATGAAGATGATTTGAGGCTGAAAAAACCACTAGCTTAAAATCCTGACGTTGTTCTGCGCCCTAGGAGCCACAAGTGGCATGTACACCCAGGCATAGAAATGAATGGCTGTAAGTGTTTGTACTCAGATATACATAGATGCTTTTGTACATTGGTGTAAACATGCGCATGTGCATATATCAATTTGCCTGAACGTAGAAATTATGCTTTCAGGGAATACGTCATTTTCCCAAGTGTGTTTTTATGTGAAGGCATGAAAGCATCTGCATGTATCTGAGTACAAACACAGACAGTTATTCACTTCTATAGCCGGCTGTATACTCCAACTGCAGTTTACTAGGTGTGGAACATTGTGGCTTTAGGCTACTGCATTTTTTCAGCTTCACTGTCCGTGTGCATGAGTTCCTAGAGATGTGCAGTGCATGCACCAGGTTCACTTTAACATTATATATACTGTGTACATATACATATATATATATATATATATATATATATACAAATACTATATAATAATATACACAGTATATATACATTGCTCAAAAAAAATTAAAGGAACACTTTGAACACACATCAGATCTCGATAGGGAAAAATCTCATGCTGGATATCTATACTGATATGGACTGGGTAATGTGTTAGGAATGAAAGGATGCCACATCATTTAATGGAAATGAAAATTATCAACCTACAGAGGGCTGAATTCAAAGACACCCCGAAAATCAAACTGAAAAAATGATGCAGCAGGCTAGTCCATTTTGCTAAAATTTTATTGCAGCAACTCAAAATGGTACTCAGTAGTTTGTATGGCCCCCACGTGCTTGTATGCATGCCTGACAACGTTGGGGCATGCTCCTAATGAGACGACGGATGGTGTCCTGGGGTATTTCCTCTCAGATCTGGACCAGGGCATTACTAAGCTCCTGAACAGACTGAGGTGCAACCTGGAGGTGTCGGATGGACCGAAACATAATTTCCCAGAGGCAGTGTCGGGACAAGGCCATCCAGCGCCCAGGGCGAAGACACCAGACTGCGCCCCCCCACAAGATGTAGGAGCATAATGCGTTAGCAGAAATCCCCCCCCCCCCAAAAAAAAAAAAGAAAATTGAGCACTAATTTGCACACTTAGCCCTGAGCATATATTTCTTTTGCAAGTCAAATATTTCCACAAACAAAAATTCTCCCTCCTCCCAGTACACATCTCTCCCTGCTGAAATTCCCCTCCTAACACAAATCTTTCCCCCACCCTCTCTCTAAACTCAAAGTCTCTCTCTTCCCAAATGTTCCCTGCTAGCACAACTATCCCTCCCCAAAGAGGCACCCTTAGCACACATTCTCACCCCTCAAATTTCCCCTCCAAGTGCAAATTCTCCCCTCTCCAAATCCCCCCTCCCAGCACAAATCTTCCCCTCCCCCAAATGTCCCCTCCTAGCATTAATCCTCCCCCCTCCTAACACAAATACCCATCAATCATCCCTACAAGCACAAATCTCCCCCCTAAAATAATTTCCTCTTCTTGCACAAATCCCCCCTCCTAGCACAAATCCTCTCCCCCATCCCCCCAGCATAAACCCCCCAAATTACCCCTCCCATAAATTCTCCCCATCCCCATTTCTAACAGCCCCACAATTCCCCATCCTAGCACAAATCCCCCATCACCTCTTCTAGCATAACCCCCCCCCCCAAATCCCTCTCCTAGCACAAATCCTCTTCCCCCAGCACAAATCCCCCCTCCTAGCACAAAACCTCTCCACCCCACCATCCCCACAGCAAAAAATCCCCCGCTCCTGGCACAAATCCTCTTCTCTGCATTCCCAAAGCAAAATTTCCTCCTCCTGGCACAAATCCTCCCCCCCCCACCCCCACAGCACAAATCCCCCCTCCTGGTGAACCCCCCCCAAAATTTCCCCTCCTATAACATATCTCAGCCCTGTCAAATCCCCCCCATCAAAATTTCCCCCCTTGCACAAATATCCCCTATCATCACTACTAGCACAACCCCCGCCCCCCAACCAAATGCCCCTTTCTAACATCCCCAAGATTTCCTATTCTAGCACACATCCCCCCATCCCAATAAACTCTTCAAGGACAATCCCCCAAATCCCCCCTCCTGACAAAAATCCTCTTCCCCCATCACCCCTCCTAGCACCCCCTCCCCCCGATTCCCCTGGTAGAAAAAATATTATCCTGTCACTCACCTCTCAAATTCCCCATCCCAGTACAACCCCCATTCCCATATCGATCCCACCTAGAAGTAATCATCTTCCCCCCACCCCTTCTAGTACAAATATTTTTTGGGGGATTGTCCTGCGGGGGGGGGGGGGTGAAAGTATTTGTGCTAGGAGGGATGGGGAGAAGAGGATTACTTCTAGGTGGGATCGGATATGGGAAGGGGGGTGGGATATTTGTGCTAGGAAGGGGGGGTGTGCTGGGATGGGGAATTTGAGAGATGACAGGATAAGATTTGTGTCCCCAGTGCAGTTCTCTCTTTCCTCAAGCACGCAGACCTCAGATACACATCGATCTGTGATTCTCCTCTTCTGAGGCTCCTCCTCGTCTTGATATGTCAGAGCGAAGGAGGAGCCTAGGAGAAGCCGATTTCTAAAGCTTTGCATGGACAGCTGGCGGGAGAGATGTCGCTGCTGAAGGAGAACAGGATGGCAGCTCAGGGATGCCACTGGATGTGAGATCAAGACTATACAGAGTTTGATTACCCATCCCCTACCCACATTGTTTGCTGGGAGGAGATGGGGTAACAAACTCTGTATAGTTCCGATTTGACATCAAGTGGCATCCCTAAGCAAGGATCTTGTTCCCCTTCAGCAGCGGCATCTCTCCCACCAGCTGTCCGTGCAAAGCTTTAGAAATCGGATTCCCATAGGCTCCTCCTCGGCTCTGATATATCTAGATGAGGAGGAGCTGAAGGAGGAGAAGTCCTGATCTGACGAGTGCAACAGTGACAGGAGTGTGAAGCTGAGGAGAGAGAGAGCACATCCCTCTCTCTCCTGTCAGCTAATAGTTACAGAAACACTCCTGGCAGCGCCTCCTCCACCTCCCATGCTACAGAAGCCCAGGGCAGCCACCCCTCCTGCCCACCCCTTGTATTGGCCCTGCACAGAGGTGTTCTATTGGATTTAGGTCAGGCAAGCATGGGGGTCATTCAATGGTATCAATTTCTTCATCCTTCAGGAACTGGCTGCATACTCTAGCCACATGAGACCGGGCATTGTCATGCACCAGGAGGAACCCAGGACCCACTGCAGGAGAAATGGGTCTGACAATGGGTCCAAGGATTTCATCCTGACACCTAATGGCAGTCAGGGTGCTGTTGTCTAGCCTGTAGAGGGCTGTGCGTCCTCCATGAATATGCCTCCCCAGACCATGACTGACCCACCACCAAACCTGTCATTCTGAATGATGTTGCATGCAGCATAACATTCTCCACGGCTTCTCCAGACCCTTTCATGTCTGTCACATGTGCTCAGGGTGAACCTGCTCTCATCTGTAAAAGCACAGGGCGCCAGTGGTGGGCCTGCCAATTCTGGTGTTCAGTGGCAAATGCGAGTCGAGCACCACAGTGCCAGGCAGTGAGCACAGGGCCCACTAGAGGACGTTGGGCTCTCAGGTCATACCTCTTGAAGTCTTTTTCTGATTGTTTGGTCAGAGACATTCACACCACTAGTCTGCTGGAGATCATTTTGTAGGGCTCTGGCAGTGCTCATCCTGTTCCTCCTGGCGCAAAGGAGTAGATACCAGTCCTGCTGATGGGTTAAAGAGGAAGTAAACTCTCTCTCATCAGTTTAGCACATACAAATCTGAATAAAAAGCTCTATCGATCGGTGTCCTAAGATCTCACCTTACTTGCTCAGTTTGCTTGTAATCCGTCCATTTATCTGTAATGACGTAACCGGCGCATGCGCATATCTCCCGCGATTCACGGCATGCTCTTTGTGCTTATAATCCATTAAGCAGTGTGCCGTGACCACTGGGCTCCAATACCGCGAGATTACGTTCCCAACCTCAGGAACTAGAAGGAGGCTTGGGTGGGAAATGATCGCGCGTGCGCGAGATTACAGCAAAGGGCGGAAGTATTGTACACTACAGACACGGAAAAACAAGACTAAATATGGCGCTGACCTATCCTGGGAGAAACAAATTTATAAACTTCTTAAACACAGTACGGAACATGCGATTTAGGCTAAATTATATAGTATAATGTGTTAGAAGAATTTAATATAATGGTCTAATTGAAAAGCAGCATAGGAGGGGGAGAGTTTACTTCCTCTTTAAGGACCTTCTACGGCCCTATCCAGCTCTCCTAGAGTAACTGCCTGTCTCCTGGAATCCCCTCTATGCTCTTGAGACTGTGCTGGGAGACACAGCAAACCTTCTGGCAATGGCACGTTTTGATGTGCCATCCTGGAGGAGTTGGACTGCCTGTGCAACCTCTATAGGATCCAGGTATTGCCTCATGCTATCAGTAGTGACACTGACCCTAGCCAAATGCAAAACTAGTGACAAATAGTCAGAAAAGATGAGTAGAAAAAAAAATGTCAGTGCTATCCACTTGTAAAACATTCCTGTTTTGGAGGTTGTCTCATTGTTGCCCATCTAGTGCACATGTTGCTAATTTAATTAACACCAAAGTATCTGAAACTGACTACTTAACTAAACTGCTACTTAACTGACCAGATCAATATCCCAGGAGTTTACATGCCTGGATACTATACTCTGATTAAAAAGTGTTCCTTTAATTTTTTTGAGCAGTGTACTGTATATATATATATTTTTTTTTTTTTTTTTTTTGAGCAGCAATAGATACAGTATATTAAACCAATGATGGCAATTAAGGAAAAGTCCAGCTCATCAGTAAAGGTCGCAGAAGAGGTGCAAACAGCTTAGTGGAGTGTGCTTAGTGTGCTTAGGGCAAATACCTTGATTTCCAGTGGAAGCTGTCCCCTTTGGGAAGCGTGTAAAATACCTGCTGGCGCCAGAGTGGATCTTGGTGTAACAGAAACCCATCCTGGTAAAGCAATATTTTGCTTCAGCGCTTATTTCCCCAGTGCAGTGTTACCAACCTGCCTGCTGCCAAGCCAAAACATCAGCAATCATTGAGAAGCTAAGTGGCAGACACAGGAGATGTGAGGGGATTTAATGGCCTTGTTGATTGCTATGTTGCACATTTGTGCTCTTGCTGGCCTCTTGGTGGCTCTTCCAGCACAGATAACATCCCTTTACTTATCATGGTCACTTTTCTCTCTGTTCAGCACATACTTCAACACAAAACACTCCACTTGTAAACTATAGGAAAAATAAACATGGATTTGGCTCTTTGATGCCGCTTTTGTGTATGTATTGGAAGCGTTGGTTACACCAGAGATACATACAAATATCAAGTTGTAACAGTAATGTACTTTTATATAAGGATATATTTTAAGCATGTGGGTATCATTAAGGGCATAAAAATACCTTTTTTACAAGCGCCTGGAATTTATTTCAGCCTGTAAAAGCACCTCTATTTTAGCCTATGTGTCCGTGCACACATAGGCATTTACCGGTGTATTAGAAGAGGGACATTTACGGGCTAAAAAAAAAACCCCATCACTAGCGTGTTCAGTTAGAAAAAATGCTTAACATGTTCAGGAGAGAAACTTTTGGCTAGAAAAAATGCTTAACACGCCTTAACGCATCCATGCATAAGTGAACACTAGAAGCATTTAAAATTTGAGCATTCATTCATTCCAATGGCCAGAAAAAATGAATATTCAGGCCAATGGAATCCAAAAAATGTTCAAGGGCTTGACGTACTCAAATATGCCTAAACATGACTAAACATTTCTAAACATGTATGTGTAATATACTGCATTGCATGTGCAATACATGGCTTTAGACACTTTGTTTTAGCTGCTTCTTCCTGCAAGGAGTAAAAGGTGTTCAGAAGAGAAATTCAAACACCCTGTGTGCATGAGCCCTGATTACCCTGTGGAATTTCCAGAGAAATGCATGGTACAGAAAACTAAACAATACCAAATTAATATTCAGATAAGAAGAACATATCAGTTCCATCCAAATTCAATTAATGTTTTGGAGAAGAGTGGGCTAAGCCCAATGGCTACCTTTCTGAAGCCTCATTTACACAGGCATGCAAAGGGCATCAAAAACTTTTTTTTACCACCCTACCCTTGACCACCCAGCCGTTGGCCATGTTAGTACTCGTTTCTATGGTAACAGGGCGGAATAACAAAAATTATACCACAAGTCTCATTTGACAGGCAGTACTGCCACATATGACCCAGTCAATTGAATAGTGAGGGACTCAACACTCTAAAAAGGAGCTTCTTTGGGGCATGAGCATGTCTTTTTAGCCTCAACAGACTTCCATAGATGCCTGAAAAACACACATTCCCATGTGCAATTTCACCCCTAACAAGCACTTACTCCTTGTAACTGGCTTGCTATTTGCTAAAACAAAAATGCTCAAGCCCCACTGCATATAAAAAATTAGTGTACAAATAAACGCACAAAAAACGCACAAAATAGGGTGAAAGATGACTGCAGACACTGGCACTCAAGTGTGAATGTAGCCAAAAGCCTAATCAGACCCTTAAATAATCACATAAAGTAGCTCTTAACTCATATAAGTGTAGCAACCTCTTAGGTAGGTGCTAGAGAGTGCATAGTTTTTGGGTTTCCCTGCCTAACAGGGGGCTGTCAGGCAAATTTAAGTACTCTCTAACAGTGAACAGTGATCCATTGATGGGGTCTTCTTATTGTGATCAGATGCTACTCATGTTGTCTGCCTGTTTTACACTGGTCCAATAGGAAGAGGCATAATGAACAGTGGGAGGAAACCTGACAAATGGGAGCATAGGTGTAGATACAGCCCTGGCCATTGGCAGAGGAAGATGCCTCAAGGCATGCTGGGTGACTGTATTTATACCAAGAGCATGTGCGCACGGGGTCTTTGGCTGGAGAGCAGGGTACCAGAGGAAGGGGGGTCGCTGCTCCTCCTCTGTACAGGCTGCTGTGCTGCCTCAGGTAGTTGACCTGAGGGCCCGAGTCGTAGAAGCTACAACCAGATGTCCTGCAGAGCTGACTGGGAGGGAGACACACCTAGAAGGATCTGTTCAGTGAGTACAGGCCTAAGTCTAGGGGCCTGTTCTGTGAGGGCCATCCATTCAAGCTAGTAAAGTCAGTGGACAGGTGCCAGCTAAAGTGAATACTGGTTAGTGTCCCGAAGAATCAGAGTTCATTGAGTCTGCTGCCAGAACAAGCAAAGGACTTGTTCTTCCATACAAATGCTGTATGGTTCAGTAGAGGGTCTGCTATTCAGTTCAACCAAGTGAGGCCAAGTGAGAGTTGTCCTCATCTGTGCATAGTTAAAGTTGGAGTATCCCACTAATCCCTTCTCCTATCCAAATTCTACCAATAAATAAAAAAATCTCCTAGACTGGTCATACATGGATAGGGAGCGGATGAGTGTGCACTTGGTCATGTGAAAATACCCAAGCATATGGCTGCAGAATAATCAGAGAGAGGCCCAGGGAAATCTATACTCAGCGACCCCTATGGGGGCAGTGCTACATAGAGAGTATAGAAGAATAGAGAACAAATAAGCATGTGCAGGTTAGGGTAAGACAGTGCATTACTGGATTTTAGGTATTTTAGGCACTTGTTTTTAATGCTTTACCTGCAAAAGGGGCCAGCCTGAAGTAACCTATCAAGACTTATTTTCTGACTAAAGTTCAACTTGGTTTTTCCTACCCACACAGCAAACCCTTATGCTAAGCCATTAACCCTCTAATACTAAACCTAATTTGAAAAATGAACCCTTAAAACTTAAGCTGGATTCTTACACTTCTCACTGGTGAGTTCGACATCGAAAAATGGAAACACATCAAAACTCGTTACTGCGAATCAATGCATGTTAATATGTGGTGTTGCATGTTTTCAAGGCGCTTTCTATTGATATGCATCAATACACATGACCCACACTGATGGTCATTAACGTGTATTGATGCATGTCCGGATGTATTTCCACTTCTTGTGATGTAAGCCCGTCACATGCCTTCTCATGAATAACGGCACCAGAAGAGAATGTACACGCCTACCAGCCACCCTGTGTTTGCCAAAGCAGGGGGTTTGTGGTCATGTTACGGGAAGCAATATTACATAAAAAAGGTAAAAACAATGATTTTTAACTTTTGGGGCATATTAAAAAGGTTAGTGACTCCTTAGTACTGTAATGGACCAGTCAAGGCATTAAAGTAGTTCTAAAGGCTCAAGGTTTTTTACCTTTTTTTTTTTTAGTTTTGGATAGAGTGGAGATGGATTAGAACCCCTGTCAGTTTTTATTGCTGCCTTTGCCCCAGTTAGGGAGATTAACCTTCTCTATTTGTACTGTTTACCATTATAATTGAAAGTGAAAGTAAAAGAAAATTTCAAAAGTTGGGTTGTCCCCAGAAGAGTAATAGAGGGGAAATCTTCCAATGGGGACACTAGTTCTGGTAACCTGGGGATCCCAAACAAATGTACTTTATTTGCAGGGATTTCCTCTCACTTTCTGTTTGACTGTGGGACAGGAAGTGAAGGAAAATCTCCACAATGGGACACCGATGGCGAGAAAAAAATCAGACAGGGGTTATAACCCTCCCTTCCTCTATCTAAAATAAGAAAAAAAAAATAGTTCTACTTTAAGTAATGCTGACCTCTTCACTCTGCGTTACTGTATGTATCATGCTCCTGACCACTGCACTCTGCATACTGGGCTGTACTTGATAGGCAAATTCTATCTTTAAAAAAATTAATAAATAAATGCACTCACATTCATAAAAAAAAAAGTGCATTTATTACATTTCTTCATTGGAGCCTGCAGAGCATTGCAACCACTCCGTATGTTACTCATTTCTGATCCCTGTACTATGTGCATTACATAAATCTGATCCCTGCATCTCTGTATGTCGGCTCATGTTTTTAGTTCCTTCAAATTCTACATCCACATTCATTGCTGCACGCACCACCTCATTCTTCTATTATGTGTTCCCAACATGGCGGAAGGTGGGGTGGGGGGGCATTCAGGTAAGCTGTATGTACTCCCAAGATTCCTACTGACCATACAGGTGGTCCTGAATAAAGGGGTGAAGGTCTGTAGCCCTATCTTGTTTCTGTTTTCTTCATACAGTATAATGAGTGAGTGTTGTCATCCTAGGACAAGAAGTGTGTTACTGGCAGAGACAGGGCCACTGATAAGGCAGTACAGCAGGTCCTGTTGTACTGGGCCCAGGCCTCATCAGCTAAACAGGGGGGCCCAGGCCTCGTCAGCTTAACAGAGAGGGGGGGGGGCTCTGGCCTCAATAGCTAAACAGGGGGGCTTAGGCCTCATCAGCTAAACAGGGGGGGGGGGGCTCAGGCCTCTTCAGCTATACAGGGGGGCCAAGGCCTCATCAGCTAAACAGGGGGGCCCAGGCCTCATCAGCTAAACAGGGGGGCCCAGGCCTCATCAGCTAAACAGGGGGGGGGGCTCAGGCCTCATCAGCGAAACAGGGGGGCTTAGGCCTCATCAGCTAAACGGGGGGGGGGGGCTCAGGCCTCTTCAGCTATACAGGGGGGCCCAGGCCTCATCAGCTAAACAGGGGGGACCAGGCCTAATCAGCTAAACAGGGAGGGCTCAGGCCTCATCAGCTAAACAGGGGGGCCCAGGTCTAATCAGCTAAACAGGGGGGCTCAAGCCTCATCAGCTAAACAGGGGGGCCCAGGTCTAATCAGTTAAACAGGGGGGCTCAAGCCTCATCAGCTAAACAGGGAGGGCTCAGGCCTCATCAGCTAAACAGGGAGGGCTCAGGCCTCATCAGCTAAACGGGGGGGCGGAGGGGGGCTCAGGCTTCATCAGCTAAACATGGGGGCCCAGGGCAGCTTTATTGTTCATTTCTGCCTAAATTAATAAATTGATTTTACTAGACCACGCCCCAGCTCCTACATACTTACCAGGGCGTAAATTACATTTCCCTGGGGCCCCATGATGTCAACAGAGGGGCCCAGGAAGTGGGAACAGTGGGAGCAGTGGAGAGACTTTGTTTTAATTTTTAGGATGTAGGCAGATAAAGTTAGTGCCGCTGTTCTACTCCACCTCAGGGGGGGGGGGGGGGGACGACGACAGGGGAGTTAGGGTTAGGGGGCCCCATCAGGAAGGCTGTTCGGGGCCCCATAATTTCTAACAGCAATCCCTGGGCAGAGACACCAGGTAAACATTAAGGGAAAAAAGAAAAAAGCTTTGAATAAAGAAAACTAACACAGCCACCACAAGCCTGGGGTTAGATATGCTTTAACAAATTGAATGCTCAGCAAACTAGAGCTGGGATTTAACAAAGTAAAGCTGTGTTCATGCAAGTCACCTAAACATGTGCGCAAAAAAAAAAAAAAAAAAATCTTTATTGGCAAAGTGAACATAGTTTTTTTTTTTTTTTTTCTTTAGCTTTGCATCCCAGCAACAATGAAATACTTGTTTGGAATTAGCTTTTTTTTTTTTTTATCTTTATTTGTGATCATATAGAAGATACAATGATACATTAAAACAACAACAACAGGGCCCAAAACAATTCAAATGACCAAAATGAGAAGCTAATCCCAATGAGGTGACATCTAGGCAAGAGCAAAACATATTACATGGTACGTAGTACAGCAACATTATAACCCTGTATTGCAGAGAGCTTATTCAAAAGGGTGGAATTAACTTTTAACCACTTGCCGACTGCTCACAGTATATTTACTGCGGCAGTCAGCCCCTCACAGGCAGAGCGACGTAGTACTACATCGCTAGCCTGTAAGGGGTTTGGGGAGCGAGCGCGCGCCGCCGGAGGCGCGCTCCCGTGCGGTCATGGACCCCCCCCGCGCGTGTGACCGGCGGACCCGATGTCCGCCGGTCACTCTGCGATCGTCGGTGGAGAGGGAGAAAAGCAGGCGGCTGATGTAAACAAGCCGCCTGTCATTCTCCCCTGTGTAGGAATAGTGATTATACGGTTCTACTATGTAGGACCGTTGATCATTGTTCCTACACCTCAAGCCACAGCCAATCACAGTTAGAAACACGCCCCTAGGGACACACATAACCCCTCCCTCTCAAAAAAAGTTAACCCCTTCACTGCCAGTGTAATTTTACAGTAACAGTGCATATTTATAGCACTGATTACAGTAGAAATGTCACTGGTAACCCCAAAAGTGTCAAAAATGTCAGTCAAGGGTCCGATCTGTCCGCCGCAATGTCGCAGTATCACAAAAAATATCGCAGATCGCCGCCATTACGCGTTAAAAAAACAACAAAAATGACAAAAATCTTTCCCTTTGTTAGTAAACGCGATAACTTTTGCGCAAACCAATCAAAATACGCTTTTTGCGATTTTTTTTACCAAACATATGTAGCATAAAACAAATTGGCCGAAAATGTTTAAAAATTTTGATTTTTACATTTTTTTTTGGGGAATTTCATATAAAAAAATGTGAAAAATATTGTTATTTTTGCAAAATTGACGCTCTTTTTTTGTTTATAGCGCGTGATCAAAAAAACGCACAGGTGATCAAATACCACCAAAAGAAAGCTCTGTTTGTGGGAAAAAAAGGATGTCAAATTCGTTTAGGTACAGCGTCGCACAACCGCGCAATTGTCCGTTAAAGTCACGCAGTGCCGAATCGCAAAATAAGCCCTGGTCGGACTACTGCTACTTAAATAATACTAAATACCAACCCTGGCTTTTCTTTATTAAGGGCTACTAAATAAAACAAACCATTAATTAGCATGAGCTAGTGGTATGGAAAACAGGATATACATTATCTGAGGATGGGTAAAACATGAGTGTAAATGTAACAGAATATACAACCTAAGTGTGTGTATACCTATATAACTAATTACAGAAGATAATTAAGCACTCCTCTGTGGAAAAAGACCCCCCAATGTTTATTTCTCCTTGACCCAGCTGCATTAAGGAAGTTAAGGTAAAACAGATCAGTGCCCGGTGTGATTACTGATAAGATAAATTCCTCAAGAGATGGCCTGGAAGATGGAGGTCAATTGCTTTTTTTTTTTTTTCCTTTGACTGATCATTGCTGCCCCAAATATGGGCCAAAATCAATCAGGTCTGTGTTATGTGCATTGACAGGGCACAGCTTTGTTGTGTCTGATGGAGGCTATATGGTCCTTAAAATCGGTTACCTTGATTCTCAAAACTGTATGATAACCGCACAAGTAAATAAGGAAAGGTACCAATTTCGATCGGAAAGTTGCCCTCAGAATGCGGTTCTCTGGGTGCATTTAGGTAGTAGGGAAGTGCCACATCTTTTTATCAACTGATCAACTAAAGGACAGGTAGCAGTTAGGTCCCTTTCATACTTGTGCAACTAGTCCTGTGACTTGGGACTGAAAAGTCGCAGGACAAGTCGTACGCCATGATTTCCAATGAGTACCGTTCATATCTGTGCGACTTCAAGTCGCAATGACTTCAAAGTAGTCCCTGCACTACTTTGCCGATTTTAATGCGTTTTGAGGTCCTTAGATATAGGCATTGCTTTAAACACAGTAAAAATCACTGCAAAATTGCATCAAAATCGCTGTAAAATCTCGGTAAAAAATAGTGGTTAAATTGAGCGACTTTTAGGTCGCATAAGTGTGAAAGGGGCCTTACTTGATATCAATGTTTCTGACCATGCTGGATGTGTGTGTGTGCAAAGATCAGATCAGTGCGCAGTAGCAGACAGTGTCTCTTTTATTACATAATTCATTTATTACCAAGATTAGAAAAGTGAGCAGAAATGTCTTTCAGCAATCTGCGGTCTTTTTTTGAAGTGACATGTGCAGACTGGCATTAATGTTTGAAGAAATCATTGGGTAACATCTTGTTTATAATTGTGACTGACACTAAAAACAGACAAGTGTTACCCCCAACTATGGCGGTCATAGTAGACCAGTGTAGTGAAGCAGCTGCATGCCCAAGGTCATATGACTATTTGCTGCCTGGGACAATTTGATTGATGAATATATAAAAAAAAAAAATATACTTTTTTTTACATTGCGATTTTTAGTTTTACTTGTATTCTTTCTTAGAATAAAATAGAAATAATATTTCACACATTTTTATTTAATCATGGTATACTGTTGATAAAAAGGGATGTTTGAACTGAGCAAAGTTTGGTTCTGTGAACTCAGATGATAGTTCCCAAACCCTGAACATATTGCTGAACCCTTTTAGGCTGGGTTCACACATATGGGAATTGGATGCGGATTCCCCAAGTCCAATTCGCATGACAGGAGAATGTGACCGGCTCTCAATGGAGCCAGTTCACACGGCTCTGGGGCACTTAAAAAGGGTCCTGTGCATCTTTGGTTTCGATTCAAGTACAAAATCAGCCAAAAGTTCGGAGGGATGCCTCGGAACCCATGCTGTGAACTGTGGCCACAGCATATGTGAACCAAGCCTTAACCACTTGCCGACCGCCGCACGCCGATCTACGGCGGCGGTCAGCCCCTCACAGGCAAAGTGACGTAGGGCTACGTCACTAGCTTGTGAGGGTCTAGGGAGCGAGCGCGTGCCGCCGGAGGCGCGCTCCCGCTCCCGCGTGGTCACGGACACCCCCGCGCGTGTGACCGGCGGACCCGATGTCCGTCGGCCACTCTGCGATCGGCGGGGGAGAGGGAGAAAGTCAGGCAGCTTGTGTAAACAAGCTGCCTGTCATTCTCCCCTCTGTATGAGAGCTGATCATATGGATCTACTATGTAGATCCGTTGATCACTCTGCATACAGCTGAAGCCACAGCCAATCACAGTAGAAAGCACGCCCCTAGGGACACACACAGCCCCTTCCTCCCAAATAAAGTTAACCCCTTCACTACCAGTGTATTTTTAAAGTAACAGTGCATATGTATAGCACTGATTACTGTAGAAATGTCACTGGTAACCCCAAAAGTGTCAAAAATGTCAGTCAAGGGTCCGATCTGTCCGCCCCAATGTCGCAGTACCGCAAAAAAAATCGCAGATCGCCGCCATTACGCGTTAAAAAAAAAAACAACAAAAATGACAGAAATCTTTCCCTTTGTTAGTAAACGCGATAACTTTTGCGCAAACCATTAAAAATACGCTTTTTGCGATTTTTTTTACCAAACATATGTAGCATAAAACAAATTGGCCGAAAATGTTAAAAAATTTTGATTTTTACATTTTTTTTTGGGGAATTTCATATAAAAAAATGTGAAAAATATTGTTATTTTTGCAAAATTCACGCTTTTTTTTGTTTATAGCGCATGATCAAAAAATCGCACAGGTGATCAAATACCACCAAAAGAAAGCTCTGTTTGTGGGAAAAAAAGGACGCCAAATTCGTTTAGGTACAGCGTTGCACGACCGCGCAATTGTCCGTTAAAGTCACGCAGTGCCGAATCGCAAAATACCCCCTGGTCGTTTAGCAGCCAAATCCTCCAGGGCTTAAGTGGTTAAGATAAAAAAGACCTTCTGACTTTACATCTCCTTTATAGTCTATAGGAGCTGAATCTTGCTATTATTGTTTCTAGATTTTTTGAAGGTTAATTTGCAAAGAATTTTTAAATCATACTTAACTGGAAACTGCCCCAGTGGATATGGACCAATGCAAAAAGAAATGTTGGAAATTAAGATATGCAATATTATTTAGCACAAACGACTTGATGAATATAATCTATTTTTAATAACATTTTTAGGTAAATCACATGTTGTATATTTTTGATATATATATGTTAGCACAGAGCCCTTTAGTTACAGTGGTTGTAAAGGCACAAGGTTTTATACCTTCATGCATTCTATGCATGAAGATAAAAAACCTGTGTGCAGCAGCCCTCCCAGCCCTCCCCTAATACTTACCTGAGCCCCCTCTCGATCCAGCAATGTCCACAAAAGCCTTGGACTCGCAATCCAGCGGGAGCCATTGGCTGCTGTCAATCACAGCCAGTGAGCCAGTCAGGAGAATGAGGGGACAGTCCGACCTGTGGTTCTGTGTGTAAATTGGCACACAGAGCTGCGGCTCAGGAGCGCGCCTGCTTGGGTGCCCCCAGAGCAACCAGAGGGAGGGGCCATTAGCACCAGCAAGGGACCCGAGAAGAGGAGAATCCAGGCTGCTCTGTGCAAAATCATTACTAAGAGCAGGCAAGTATGACATGTTTAATATTTTATTGTAAAAAAAAAAAAAAAAAAAAAAAAAAAAAAAAGAGGGTTTAGTAACACTTTAAATGCTAATATTATTTGATAAGAGGATGATAGAAAATAGGAATGCTGCACTTAATATTGAGTATAAATTTGATTAAATGTTTAAATCACATATTAGTGCTGGCTTGCCTCCAAAAAGAGATACAATATAGATACAGTAGGTACAATGGCAGCACAGGAAAACATATACATAACTTTACATTACAACATACATTTGCCAGAATACAAAAATGTCTCTATCGTCCATCGACAGACGAATCCTAATCTCCATGAGCTGAGTGGGTTTATGCTCCTCCCATCAGGAGTAGTCTAGGCAGGAAAATTTTAATAAACACGCCCAGGGGGCTGTCCATCCAGGCATCAACCCCCACTGCGCAACCCAGCACATCAGTTTGTTTTCTGCCTAGAGATCGAGTAGACCTAGATTTCCTGCTGGGACTCTGGTCTCAGTTTTTTATTCTTTTCAGAATATTTTCTTTTATTTTTCTTTACCCACCTGCTAGCTAGTGTTCAGGGAAGAATTTCCTGGTGCTCTACAAGCAATGATGCCGGCTGGGGCTTCATACTGGATATTCTAGATCCTTATGGTCCCCCCAGCCTGGCCTACGAGCATGAGCAGGTTATAATTCCGACCTAGGCCTAGCCACAACGGTGCCCCCTTGTCCGGAGGGGTACGAGCCTGTGAGCGACCTGGAACGCCCTGAGTCGCAGCGTACCTCCCAGCTGGCAGCACCCCCACTTCGGGTGGGAGGCAGTCTGCCCGGAGCGGAGCCCACCTGGTCCATGGTATGGTGAGTAACTATGCCCCCCTTGCCCCTGTTGGACTTGTGTGTCTAGAGTGCTCTGGCACTCGAGGGGGGGGTCACGTGGTACCTTGGGCTTGCTGGTCCCTGTTGTGGTCCCTGAGGCCTTCATGTGTCGGTCCCTAGCCGCCATCTTAGGTGTGAGCATTGGAATTTTTTTCCCCATAGACTTGTATGGGGCAGCCATTTTCCCTGCAGCTTCCTATTGTTTTGTATGGGCATCCATCTTTGTGTAGCCCCTGTGCTATATTTGGCAGTGTATCCCTATCAGGCGACATCACTTCCTGTATGGTAATTTCCTGCTGCTGAGCCGAGGTCACTTCCTGCTTCTCTCTCCATGCTGTGGAAGGTTCAGGAGGCTGTGTGCCTGAGGTGGTAAAGTATTAAGGGTCCCTGTGGGCATATCCTTGCACTTTCTACTATCAGTTTGGTTTGGAGGGGCTCCCTGCAGACCGTTGTGATCGGTGGTGGATACCGTGATCGGCGTTCTTAAAGCTACAGTACTTTGTTTTTTGCAATTTGCACGCGGAGCTCGTCCTCAGCGGAGTGGATGCCAATAGCTATACTGTGGACGCTGTCACAGTATAGCTGAAGAGAAACTGAGTGAAGGCCAGACGGACAGCCTGAGGAAGCAGAGTATCGCTCGTTCCCAGACGCCGGAGCGCGGAAGAGCGCATCGCCTATCCTATAGGACCCTCATGGACGGACATACGGGGGAGAAAGAGGGTGACTGTGCTTAGGTCTGACTGCAAGTATAACCTTTTCCACCTACACACTGACTGCAGACAGTATTGTACACATCACCTCCCTTGGGATTACAAATTAACATATGATTCTTCAACTATTTAACAATCACCTTGGACAGTCTTAAGAGCTCCAACTGCCGGTGAAGATTTAGCATGGCCTTGCTAGGGGAGGAGTGTCGATACCTGCCACACCTTAAGGGGGACATAATTTATCTAGTTGCAGCATTGCTAGTTAGAATAATAATAGCAGTAAGATAGTCTAGAGTTTACCTTTAAGCTAAGAATTGTAGCAATATCATAAAGGTCATCAGTCACTGTTTTAAATCTTGTATTATTCTACTTCTATTTGTTGATGTTGTAATGCATTATTTGTTAATTCTTTGTATCAGTTGTGCTGACTCTTGCTGGTTTAGGCAGGATTTGGAGTTTGGTTTCCTCCCAAACTCCAAAGACATGCTGGTAAGTTAATTGGATCCTGTATAAAATTGGCCCTACTATGTATGTATGAATGTGAGTTAGGGACCTTAGATTGTAAGCTCCTTGAGGGCAGGGACTGATGTGAATGTGCAATGTATATGTAAAAGCGCTTCGTAAATTGACAGCGCTATATAAGAACCTGAAATAAATAATAATAATCCATAGTGGCCCTTTAACACATGATCAGCTGTGTCCAATCGCAGCTGATTACAATGTAAACAGAGTTGCTGGTTATCGGCTCTCTTTTCCTCATGCGCTGTCACAGCATGAGGAGGAGAGAGCCGGTAACTGGCAATCCTGACAGGGGACATGTTCACAGATAATTAGGGGCCTGATTAACAATGCAGCCCCATCAGTGCCCATCAGTTCCTCCTCATCAGTGCCCATCAGTGCTACCTATCAGTGCCGCCTCTTCGGTGCCCATCAGTGCAGCCTATCAGTGCTCATCAGTACAGCCTTATCAGTGAAGGAGAAAAAAATACTTATTTGCAAAATTATATAACAGAAACTAAAAAAAAAAATCGTTTTTTTTCCCCTCAAAATTTTACGGTTTTTTTTGTTTGTTCAGCAAAAAAAAAAAAAAAAGTGGTGATTCAATACCACTAAAAGAAAGCTCTATCTGTCTCAAAACAATTATAATAATTTCATATGGGTACAATGTTGCATGACTGCTCAATTCATTCAAATTGTGACAGCACTGAAAGCTGAAAAGTGGCCTGGTCTTGAAGGGGGTATACGTGCCCAGCAAGCAAGGAGTTAAACAAAAATAATATTCACTTTGCTAAAGAACAATCTCCACACTTTTATGCCTCGTACACACGCAACGATTATCGGCCGACCGATCGGCCGTCTTTTGTCCTGTATTGATGTGATGGTTGAAATGTGCCTAGACTGCACACAAATTTTCTCGGCAAACAAAGACCAACTTCAGAAGTGATGTCATGTGCTGGTTTACTTTCCGTGTGTTTTTTCTTCTCTGAGCATGACCAGTCTTGCTCATCAGATTTTTGTCTGCCGAAATCTGTACTGACTGACGGAAAATCGGCCGTTGTGTTGACGGCCAACAAAAATTTTATAGCCTGCACACCAGATTTTTTTCGGCCGAAAAGTCGGAGTCGGTTGTCAAAAGCATCATACTAGCAAGCCGAAAATCGGCCGATCGGAAGTTGGCCGAAAATTCCCGGCCAATAATCGATGCGTGTGTACGAGGCTTTAGTAAATCAATCCTGATGAGCTAATGTCAAAAGTTTACTTTTAATGTCATTTTTAGAGTCAGTAAGGGGGTGCTATCAAATTGTAGCAAGGAGAAACTATGTTCATCCAATCAAATCACCATAAAATGTTATATTTTATTTAATCACCAGATTCCCTAATGATTGGGTGTTAAAATAGCCAGGTAAATCATCTCTATTACATTCTATAGTAATACAAATGACAGGGATATACTCCTTTACAGCTGCTCAATGACTAATGTGAACACCAGATGGCACTGTACCACACTTGTAGCCACTGTGATTACTTATTTCAAGCTTCCTGTGATGCTGTGTGTTTGTGTGCAGAGAATGGAAACCTCTGAACATCAATACACAAGTCAAAAATATTTTGGAAAAAAAAAAAATCATGCCTTGCGTAAATGTACCATGTAAAAAATTATGTTTTTGGTGCAAACCTGTTTGTAAGTTTGTTTTAATTTTAAACAGCCAGATTTTAGATTGTAAGCTGCAATGGGCAGGGCCCTCAAAATTCCTCCTGTATTGAATTGTATTGTAACAACACTATCTTCTCTTATGTTGTAAAGTGCTGCGCAAACTGTTGGCACTGTAAAAATCCAGTATAATACTAAAAATATAGAGGTATTTACATTTTTAAAAATCCTCTTAGGCTGATTGAATATTTAAAGCTGAACCCTGGGCACATAGACTTTCATTTAAATATACAGTACCCCTAAAACCCATATATTACATTGTAAAAGTAGCAGTGACATTATCATGGTGCTGTACATAACCTGTGCAGAGAGCAGAGTTGTGGGAGGGAACCAGCAGACTCCACCCACTACAGGCTACCCGCAGAGAAATACAGGAGAGGGCGGAGACAATACCAGTCCCCCTGCACAAGAAAAGAGAGCAGTAGTGACTGGTCTTTGTTACAGGAAGCTCCTGCACAGAGGCAAAGCTTCACACTGGCTTAATACACAGATCTGTAAGAAATACACAAAGAACACCAAGATATAAGGAATAATCCACAGGATGAATGTATTTTGACAATATTTGTTCTGTAATTTAGCTTTAAAAATAACACAGGCTTGCTTCAGCAAAAAATGCATTCCTTAACCACTTGCCGATCGCTCACAGTGATACTACTGCGGCAGGTCAGCTCCCCTGGGTCCTACTTCGCTGGACTCCTAGTGATCTCGGCGGAGGCGTGCCGCCGGAGGCTCGCTCCCACTGTGTTTAGACACATCGGGAGTTGTTCCAGAGGAGGAGAGGCGGCGATTGCCCCCTCTCTTCCCCGATTGTCGGGGAAAGTGTGAGAACATCCGCCTGCTTATGTAAACAAAGCGGGCGGATCTTCTCTGTGACAGACAGGGAGAGATCACAGGATTCAGCATAGCTGAACCTGCGATCTCTGTGTGTGTCACACAACCTCCTCCCCCCCCCCCACACTTCAGTAAGCATGAGGCATACATTTAACCCCTTGATCACCAACAGTGTTAACCCCTTCCCTGCCAGTGGCATTATTACAGTAACAGTGCATATTTTTAGCACTGATTACTGTAGTAATGTCACTGGTCCCCCCAAAAGTGTCATAAATGTCAGTTAGGGGTCCGATCTGTCCGCCGCAATGTCGCAGTCCCGCAAAAAATCGCAGATCGCCACCATTACTAGTAAAAAAAAAAATTTAAAAATTAATAAAAATGACATAAATCTTTCCGTAGTTAGTAAACGCGATAACTTTTGCGCAAAATATGCTTATTGTGATTTTTTTTTACCAAAAATAAGTAGCAGAAAACAAACTGCCCAAAAATGTTAAAAGATTTTGATTTGTACATTTTTTGGGGGAATGTTATATAGCAGAATGTGAAAAATATTGTTTTTTTTTTTCAAAATTGTCGCTCTTTTTTTTGTTTATAGCGCAAAAAATAAAAATCGCACAGGTGATTAAAAAAATTTGTGGGAAAAAAGGACGTCAATTTTATTTTGGTACAGCGTTGCACGACCGTGGAATTATCCGTTAAAGTAACGCAGTGCCAAATCGCAAAATAGGGCCTGGTCATTAAAGGGGAAAATCCTTCCAGTCTGAAAGTGGTTAAAGTGGTTGTAAATCCACTCTGATAACTTTTACCTATAGGTAAGCCTTTAATAAGTTTTACCTATAGGTACTGTAAATATCTCCTAAACTTGCACCGTCTAGGAGATATTTACATTTCATGCAGCCAATGACGTTATCAGTGCCGTTATGCCCGTGCCTTTTCTTTAGCCCTGTGCTGTGACCGGCAGCTCCCGCGCAAATGTTTTAAAAAAATTATAAAATTTTTATGAATGATATTTTCTATAATTATTTTCTTAGTTTCCACATTATAAATATAGACAGCAGCCCAGAATTGGGCCAAAAACAGAGTTCCATCAGGCGAAGGTAGTTCAAATTTCAATGCCTTCAAATGCAGATTACTGTAAAAAATGCTAGATTAAAAAAATATTTTTTGCAAAAGAAAAATAACAAACATGTTAAAATGTTATATGTGATAAATTACTGCACAGGAAAATGTGGTAATTACCGAACAATCTAAAAAATACTGCATTCATTATTTAACGCTGAATTCTTAGTAAATTGAACTTTCACAACTGATTTACCGCATGCATTATTTCACCGCATTTTATTTGTCATTATGTAACTCTTAGTGAATTGACCCCATATATTCTAAGCATCAGCCACTGTCAACTGACTTATGCCTCACACTACTGTATTTCTTTCTAAGGATTTAAATAAAGTCTATTAGTAATAGCACAAAGAGTCATTTCTTTCTTGATAATGGACAGGAATGTCCAAAACATAAATATGGAGTCTCCAAAGCCATGGGGAAGCTGTACCGACTTTACAATCTTAATAATATGCAGTGGCGGCCCGTCCACTAGGGGCGCAGGGGCACCGCCCCCTAATCCTTGCGCCTGGCCCCAAATCTACATGCAGGGCACTGGGAGCATGGATTCCACTGGGGTTTTTTTTTTTAGAAGAACATAATTAGAGCCAGAAGCACTGCGCCCAAAGCCCACCCAGTTGTGTGACAATAACTAATTTATATTCGCTAATGTCTTCCTATTTCTCCTCATGGCCAATTAGGAAATGGGTCCTGAGTCCCGATTGGCCGGGAGTCCTAAGACCCGATTGGCTACAAGTCCTAACTCCTGATTGGTCAGGAGGATAGGCGACCGCCAGGACTCGGGGGGAGACGCAGGGGGAGAAGCCGCCACCTGGAATGGGTAAGTGCATGGGCTGACGGGTGACAGGCGATCAATCAAGCGATGGGGGGGTTATGTGGTTGGCTGGCTGGTGGGGCCGGGGGCCACCCCCCACCCCCATCCCCCCAAGAAAATTAAGCCCCAGCCACCACTGATAATATGTAACCCTCTGTTTAAACAGGTAAGAGTTTTCCCACTTATGTGTCTTCTATCCCTTAATAAATGGAGCAAAACTTTAAGAGAACCTCAAGTCTGGTAGCAAAATTGTCATAATCTGTTATCTAATGTGCACCACAGAAGATAATGAACTTAACAGAGTGAATATCATATTGGGGACTTGCAAATTATCTTAAGTCTATTAGTAGACAAGGTGTAAGAACCAGCTTGAAGGTGCTGTCCTAGATACAGAACAGCAAGCTATTGGAGATGCAACTACATCTTGTGTCTCTTGTGGGAAGGGCAGGGCTGCATATGGATGTAATCTACATGTTGTAACAAAGTCAAAACAAGCCTGACATCTTGAAAATCCTTTTGTAGAAACTGACTGAAATGTTAAAGTAGATCTTCACTGCAGCTGAGCACCACAAACTAAAAACACTATTCAATTTATTTTTAATAAACAAGCAAAAAATTGGGGGAGCAAACCCTGAACATGTACATCTAAAGCCGGTGCAGCTATGGACCAAGCAACATGTATATTAAAAAAGAATAGCGCAACCATGCAAAAGAAATGACTATTAAATATGGAGACAATCCATAAATAAAAATGGGGGTTTAGTCCCACCATATGGCCATATCGTGCTCAAGCCCACCACTGCGTCAAAGTACCCCATTATCAGTGGGTCCTACACTATCCATAGAAAAGGGGTGAATCCAGCCTCTCCAACCCTTGGAGACAACACTCCTTGCTGGGATGGATGTGCTAATGCACTACAAAGGACTCCTCCTGTATCTACTTGATGGTGGACTCTGATAGAGTACAGGTGTGTGTGGGGGGTGGGATGCTCAACCACAGAAGT
Source organism: Pelophylax lessonae (assembly GCF_965119305.1). NCBI lineage: Eukaryota > Metazoa > Chordata > Amphibia > Anura > Ranidae > Pelophylax > Pelophylax lessonae. The sequence goes on along the minus strand of NC_138770.1, from coordinate 433,103,576 downwards.
CTGGTCAGACTGAATACATAATAAACAAGCAAAAAATTGGGGGAGCAAACCCTGAACATGTATATCTAAAGCCGGTGCAGCTATGGACCAAGCAACATGTATATTAAAAAAGAATAGCGCAACCATGCAAAAGAAATGACTATTAAATATGGAGACAATCCATAAATAAAAATGGGGGTTTAGTCCCACCATATGGCCATATCGTGCTCAAGCCCACCACTGCGTCAAAGTACCCCATTATCAGTGGGTCCTACACTATCCATAGAAAAGGGGTGAATCCAGCCTCTCCAACCCTTGGAGACAACACTCCTTGCTGGGATGGATGTGCTAATGCACTACAAAGGACGCTATTCTTTTTTAATTTATTTTTAATATTCAAAGCAAACTCCCCATCCATCCATGTCTCTATGCTTTATTTTGTTGAGACATTTGAATTTGTAAAACAACCCCCTGGTATTTCTGGCATTGGCCATCTTGAGTAAGGGCAAAAGAATCATGCAGCATTTACTTCTTGGAATCCTTCTGCCCTGAGCTCCAGCATGCATGCTGGAGAGTGTTCTTAGCTGAGAAAACCCCTCCTCCTTTTCTCCCCTTCTGAAGACTCCTGGGACATACAACATCATTTGCCTAGGCAAGAAACCAGGAAGTAACTGAAGAAATGTAAGAGGTTTAATACAAGCAAAGAGATATATCTCTTATATATATATATATATATATATATATATATATATATATATATATATATATATATATATATATATATATATATATATATATATATATATACTAGCAGCATAAGGTTTAAAAATAGTCAATGTGGATACGGAGAGTGAAGTTCCACTTTAAGAAGACTCTAATAAGCCCTGGACCATACAGATTTAGGTGTACATCTATTACATGTGGGCCTTTTGGAGTTACCAATAGTAGGCAACAATAGGAGCTTCAGATATTAGAAGCACTCATTACATTCACAAAAATCCTCTATATTGCTGGAAAATATCCACAGGAGCTGTTTTCTCAAAGAGAAGAGGAATGTATTAAATATGAATGCCCAGCTTCTGCTTATCGGCAAGCTGGACAAGAAACAACAGCAGGTTTTTGTCATTCTCAAACTATGGATGGTATGAAGTAGAACCCTGAAGAAGAAATGCTTGAGCTCAGTTACTAAACAGTAATGTTTCAAACAAATTGCAACTGCCCCAACCTATAACTGGCCTTAACATCAAGGAGCACATGGAAGGGCGACGCATGTCAAACAAAAACAAAGAAAAATACCCAGCTCATCTTACCAGCCATCCTTCATCAAACCAAATTGTCCTGTCTAACACTTCATGTTAAAAACAGGGGTTTATTTTGCCCACATTTCCAAATACATGCGTAAATTTCAGAGGCCGCAACAAGGCACCTCAGTATTATCTGCAGTCCTGACTCTATCAATTTTGAGACCCTCCATAGTAGGAGCACATATATAATAATGGATAGATTGAGAGCAGGCAGTGTTGGGGTAGTTACTCAAAAAATGTAACTAGTTACTAGTTACTTCTGTAAATTGTAACGAGATTACTTTACTAGTTACTGCATTTGAAAAGTAACTTCACTACTTATTACTTTACTTTCCTCTTTCTTAATTGACCGTGTAGAAGAAGATACATGACACTCTTTCTGCATAGAGTTTATTGTATAAACACAGGCTTTGGGAAACATGAGAACAAAACCTGAAAAAACAGAATAAAACATAAAGTGCAACAAAAAGTCATAAACTTCATCCCTCTCGATACGATTGTATTGCACGGCTTGGGTAACGCAGGAAAGCCCGTTCCTAGAGCCTAGTAAAGTAGTGTAGTTACTGTACCTCCTATAGCCTAGTAAAGTAGTGTAGTTACCTCTTATAGCCTCGTAAAGTAGTGTAGTTACCTCCTATAGCCTAGTAAAGTAGTGTAGTTACCTCCCATAGCCTAGTAAAGTAGTGTAGTTACCTCCTATAGCCTAGTAAAGTAGTGTAGTTACCTCCTATAGCCTAGTAAAGTAGTGTAGTTACCTCCTATAGCCTAGTAAAGTAGTGTTGTTACCTCCTATAGCCTAGTAAAGTAGTGTAGTTACCTCCTATAGCCTAGTAAAGTAGTGTAGTTACCTCCTATAGCCTAGTAAAGTAGTGTAGTTACTTCCTATAGCCTAGTAAAGTAGTGTAGTTACTTCCTATAGCCTAGTAAAGTAGTGTAGTTACCCCCTATAGCCTAGTAAAGTAGTGTAGTTACTTCCTATAGCCTAGTAAAGTAGTGTAGTTACCTCCTATAGCCTAGTAAAGTAGTGTAGTTACCTCCTATAGCCTAGTAAAGTAGTGTAGTTACCTCCTATAGCCTAGTAAAGTAGTGTAGTTACCTCCTATAGCCTAGTAAAGTAGTGTAGTTACCTCCTTATAGCCTAGTAACGTAGTGTAGTTACCTCCTATAGCCTAGTAAAGTAGTGTAGTTACTTCCTATAGCCTAGTAAAGTAGTGTAGTTACCTCCTATAGCCTAGTAAGTTGCTAATGGGTTTGGTTCCCAAGACCTTGTTAGTGGGTTTTAGCCTTCATCCCTTAGAGATTGATATGGGTGGTTTTGGTACCACAGACCAATGGTTTGGGACTTTATGGGCTAGTATAGAGTCAATTTAAATAAAGTAAACATTTTATTCAAACAAAAAAAATAAAATAATAACAGTTACATGTGTACAAAAATCACATGGGGTGTGGGTTATAGACCCATTGTGATTGGTGAGAGATAAGAAAGAAGAGGTGACATATGTGATAGGTGACAATAGGTATGTCTCTCTATTCTTCACGCTTGCATGGCGTGAAGTCTGTAGGAAGAGATATCCTTAGTTCCTATGCGTTTCGGCTTTGCGCCTTTGTCAAGGAAATTTTTTCACCGTATCTGTAAATATATAGTATATAATTAGAATATTGTGCTGCCAATGGAGAATTTTCATTGGTAGCCAATAGAATACGTACTTTTGAAAGAGTTGCTGCCATAAAAACTTTGTCCTTGGTCCTTGTATCTCCACACAGAAATTGAAGGTGGGCACTGGTCTCTGAAGCATAGATTATGAGTAGGGTGAGTGGTCATGATATATATGTATATATGGATGGTAACGATAGCCTAGTAAAGTAGTGTAATTACCAATATTAGTATTGTAACTAGTTACGTTATTTTGTTACCAAAAAAAGTAATGTAGTTACTGTAATCCGTTACTTTGTAACTCGTTACCCCCAACACTGAGAGCAGGTATACCTGGAGGGAACTTATTCCTCCTTAAAGGCACAGGGGCGCACTGGAAGCCAGCAAATAGTACAGTGGCAACAAAGGTGCCCAGAGCGCCCCCTCACCAAATAGTCAGCGGTAAAAACAAAAAGTGAAGTTCAACTTTGAGAAGAGTCTAATAAGCCTGGACCATACAGATTTAGGTGTACATATACTACGCGTGGGCCATTTAGAATTACCAATAGTAGGCAACAATCGGAGATTCAGATATTAGAAGCACTCATTAACATTTACATCCTCTATATTTGCTGGAAAATATCTACAGGAGCTGGCAGATGTTGCTGTTTTCTCAAAGAGAAGAGGAAATGAAAGTATTACATTTGAATGCACAGCTTCTGCTTATCGGGAAAGTTGGATAAGAAATGGCAGCAGGTTTTTGTCATTCTCAAACTATGCATAATATGAACTAGAACCCCAAAGAATAAATGCTTGAGCTCCTTAGACAGTAATGTTTGTAGGCATTACAAGCAGTACAATAGCGGGATTGAGAACAAGGTGGAAATGTGATTTGCTTTGATATTTTTTACTTGATTAAGTTGTTTGATTTGATGTCTATATACTGTATATAAGGTCAATCTCTATAGTATCTGACTCTTGAGTCTTTTTCATGGGTCATATTGGTGTGTTCTCTGGTGTCCTGATGAAAATGTTTCTCAATGGTTGATCAATGGTTCCATCAAGATCTAAGAGATTTGGAAGGGTATACATGTGTCCTGTCTGGGGTGGGGGGCAGACCCAATAAATTCAAATTATCTGTCCTACCTGTCATATGAACACTCTAAAACATGTAAACATTTGCGCCTGAAAAGTTAAAAGCCTTAAATCACAGGTGGAGGTCCATGTGAAATGTTACTCTCAAAGTCAATTAGAACTTCCATTACAAGCAAATAGTGGGGAAAACAATTAGTCTAAATAAAGAACAGTTCAGGAGGACCTAAGTAAGTTGTTAGTAATATGACGAGATAAGAAACCTCTCCACATTTGTGACTAAAAGTATGCTAACAAGTTAAGATGTGTCTAGGCAGGGCTTAACCTTTGTCGTCCTTTGTCTCTGCCCCCTACCCACCTCTGAGCATAGTCCCTTGGTTCTTCTCCCTACCAACCTACCTGCACTACCCATTTTAACCACTTCAATACTGGGCACTTTCACCCCCTTCCTGCCCAGGCCAATTTTCAGCTTTCAGCGCTCTCACACTTTGAATGACAATTGTGCGATCATGCTACACTGTACCCATATAAAAATTGTATCATTTTTTTCACACAAATAGAGCTTTCTTTTGGTGGTATTTAATAATCTCTGGGTTTTTTATTTCTTACAAAAAAAAAAAGAAAAAAGAAAAAAATACATTTACCTATTTTCTGTGAGTAAATTTTGAAAATAAATAATTTTTCTCCTTCACTGATGTGCGCTGATGAGGCAGCACTGATGGGCACTTATGGGCACTGATGAGGTGGCACTTATGGGCACTGATGAGTAGGGATGATCAAACGGTTCGGGTCGACCATCGGTTCGACCCGAACATTGACTGTTTGAAATTCGGCCGAATTTTGAACTTTTTGCTGAAATTTCGGAATTTGGCAACCAGAACCGACCAAAATGCAATGGGACAGGAACTGAGCTTTAAAAGCCTGTGATTGGACCAGAACCATCAGTAAAAGCCAATTGAGGGGGCAGGAGGATGCTAGGAATGTGATTGGAGTGACTAGGGGGTCCAGAGGCCAATATGTAGTGAATACGCACCCCAGTATATAAGATAGCCCCTGCCAAATCTCTAGCATTGTAATACAGGGATGTGGAAGAGAGTGGAAGCAGTTCTGTTACTCCTGCTTCAAAGTGTCATTTAGCAATTATTAGTGTGAGGAAAGGGGTATCTAGTGTAGTTAGGGTACTATTTTCCACTATAGTTAGATTTAATAATCTAGTTTCTGTAGGGAAAGTGTTAAGTGTCAGGGGACCGTAGTGTAGTGTAGGGTTAACTAACTGACTGCTATGGCAGGGTGACCAAACCCTTCCATGTCAGGGTGACCGCCATAGAAAAAAGATTGTTTCTATTAGAATTGCAGTAGAGCAGGATTGTGGCTTCGCTACTTTCACACCTTGCCATTTTTGTTGCAGGCGTTTATTGGGCTTTTTTATGGATGTCTTTGGAGGCAGGCATGACATCTGTACTTCTGTGTAGGGGTATATATACACACACACATGTATGTATATATACACATACACATATATAGGTGTGAAAGTAGCAGAACCCTATTCCTGCACTAATGAAATTATTAGCAGGCATAGGACTACGCTCCTATCACACCTATATGTGTGTATGTGTATAAATACATATAAGTGTGTGTGTATATATACCCCTATACAGAAGTTCAGATGTTATGCCTGCCTCCAAAGACGCCCAAAAAATGCCCAAAAAAAAACGCCTGCAACAAAAACGCCCAGGTGTGTTGTTGCAGGCGTTTTTTTGGGGCATTTTTTGGGCGTCTTTGGAGGCAGGCATAACATCTGAACTTCTGTATAGGGATATATATACACAGACACTTATATGTATTTATACACATACACACATATAGGTGTGATAGGAGCGTAGCCCTATGCCTGCTAATAATTTCATTAGTGTAGGAATAGAGTTCTGCTACTTTCACACCTATATATGTGTATGTGTATATATACATACATGTGTGTGTGTATATATACCCCTACACGGAGGTTCAGATGTCATGCCTGCCTCCAAACACATCCACAAAAAAGCCCTATAAACGCCTGCAACAAAAAGCCGGGTGTGAAAATAGCGGAGCCACTATCCTGCTCTACTACAATTCTAATACAAACAAACTTTTTTTTTTTGGTTCTGGACATGCTACAGAGCTGAAACTTCACAGGTACACTTTTTAGACCCCCCAGACACTGAATCCAAAGAAATCTCTTTTTTTTTTTTTTTTTTTAATAATTTTTTCAATAATTGGCTCTTTATCAAAAATTACAATTTTTAAGAACTTTTTTGTGTGTGATTAGTCCCTGGGGCATGACCCAGAACCCTAGGCACTTTTTAGGGGCATTTATTGGGTTTTAGGGCTTCAAAATTGTGTTTTTTGATTACCGAAGTTCGGGGCAGCACCATCAGTGCCCACAATCAGTGCCCATAGTGCTGCCAGTCAGTGCTCATCAGTGGCTAGATGAGCAGGCACTGACTGGCAGCACTATGGGCACTGATTGTGGGCACTGATGGTGGGCACTGTGGGCACTGATAGTGGGCACTAATTGGCACTCTATTTACATTTTCTGTAATCAGGGCACTGATGATCAGTGCCCTAATTACCTATCTTTGTCTCCCCTATGAGGAGGAGCCGCTGATCGTCTCTCCTTGCCTCACACTCTGACAGTGTGAGGCGAGGAGAGCCGAATAATGTCACTTCCTCATTTACATGTGATTGGACACAGCCAATCACATGGGTAAAGAGTCATGTCATTGACTCTTTACCAAGATCGGGGTTGCGCCGTGTCCTAGCAACACGGCGTGGCCACGATCACTGCTCTGCACGCTGTTCTGGTGCGCCGTCATATGACGGTGTCCCAGAACAATGGATGCACCACTCCACCGTCATTTGACAGCGGGCGGGCAGGAAGTAGTTAAAGAACACAGAACCAAGTATCATTTTGTGCTACTAAGTAATTTCTAAGGAAATGAATAGATCCCACCCAGCAACAATAGATCCCGAACACAACAATAGACCCTCCCCCCAGCAACAATGGACCCTCTGCAACAAAATACCACACCAGCATCAATAGATCCTCCAGCAGACTGCAGCAATAAACCTCTGCCACAACAGCAGACCCCCCAGCAACATAAGACACCCGGCCAGCAACAATAGACCCCCACTCAAAAATACATCCCCACCAGCGTCAAAAGATCCCCCATCAGGCAGCATCAATAGACCCTCCAGCACACCCCAGAACTCCTTGCTAAAAAAAAACATTCAGTACTGAAGCAGCGAGTCTAGATAAAAAAAGAGAGAGTTAGTATTTTTGTGCTGCAGTGTCCACAATGAAGCACACATCCATTCTAAAAATTTAGGTTATCAGCTTTACCTAGGACAATCAACCCTGTTTGATAGTATGTGGCAGTGTTGGCAGCTGATGCCTTTCTGCATTGCAGTTTTTTTTGCAGAGTGCCAAATAGTCCCAAATTCCAGGGTGCACAATAAAATAATTTGCGGCCACAGCCTGCATGGTTGCCATGTAGTTCCACCCCTCTCACTTTCTGTGCTTTCTTATTGACCAGTGAATCAATCAATCACATTGCTAGCCAATAGGAAAGCATGGATAGCTTCAAAGGGGTGGGGGAGGCTAAATGGCAACGATGAAGGACAACTCGAGGTAGAACTCCAGCCAAAAATAAGATAAAAAGGAGTAGCCCTTTGAAAGATAGCAGCATTTGGTGCACAATCCACCTTTGATCCAGAGATGTTGTTTAGGGCCATGCGCCCACCCCTTCACCCCTGTCAAACACAGATGTGCAGATCAGTCCTTACAGCTGCTACATCATCATTGCTTGATATTAGCTGCCTGAATGCAACTCCTCATTTTTCTTGCACACTGTACAGGCCTCTGTGTCTATATGAATGAGCCCTAAGCACTACCCTTAAAAAAGTACCATTTATCTTGAATTGTTTAAAAAAAATTGCACTGCTCTTCCTGGTATGTGAAGGTGCCTAGGCACACCTGCCCTGCAACCTCATAGCTGTATATTTGCATAGTATACACATACCGAAATTTGAGCAGTTCAGATCTGAACAAATGTTGGTACATGTGTACAGCTGTCTGTTCAACATCAACCAGTCTAATGTCCGGCTTCTGTCAAATGGTCATGCTGGAAAACCAACATTCAATCGGTGCTCGCAGCCAATGGCTGCAGTGCTGATCTGTGTATTTGGCTGGAGATCCCCGAATGACATAATACAATAGAACAGCAGGAGAGATCCCTGCATCAACATAGGTTGTGTTTGTGCGGGGATCTTCAGGTTTTTCTTTTTGTTTAACCTTCTAGATGAACAAAAAAACAAAAAAAACGGTACATGTATACCCAGCTTGACTACTTCAATACAGTGCACTTTCACCCCCTTCCTGCCCAGGCCAATTTTCAGCTTTCAGTGCTGTCACACTTTGAAGGACAATTGCACGATCAAGCTACACTAGTCTGTACCCATATGAAATTTGTATCATTCTGTTCACACAAATAGAGCTTTATTTTGGTGGTATTTAATCACTGCTGGGTTTTTTATTTCTTACAAAAAAAGGAAAAGAAAAAAGTGTTTCTTATTTTTTGTGAGCAAATTTTGAAAATAAATAATTTTTCTCCTTTACTGATGCACTGATAGGCTGCACTGATGGGCACTGATGAGGTGGTATTTATGGGCACTGATGAGGTTGCACTTATGGGCACTGATGAGGTGGCACTGATGAGGAGTTACTAATATGCTGCACTGATGGGCACTGAAAGGTGGCACTGATGGGCACTGAGAGGCGGCACTAATGAGCACTGATGGGCCGCACTGATGGACACTGACGGACCACTGATGGACCACTGAGTGCCCACAATCAGTGCCCATAGTGCTGCCAGTCAGTGCCCATCAGTGCCTAGATGAGCAGGCACTGATGGGCACTGACTGGCAGCACTATGGGCACTGATTGTGGGCACTGATGGTGGCAATGTGAGCCCTGATGGTGGGCACTGATTGGCACTCTATTTCACTTTTCTGTAATCAGGGCACTGATAATCAGTGCCCTGATTACCTGTCTTGGTCTCCCCTGTGAGGAGGAGCTGCAGATCGGCTCTCCTCGCCTCACACTGTGAGGCGAGGAGAGCCGATAAACGGCACTTCCTCATTTACATGTGAACGGCTGTGATTGGACACAGCCGATCACATAGGTAAAGAGCTATGTCATTGGCTCTTTATCAAGATCGGGGTCGCGCAGTGTCCTAGCAACATGGCGCGGCCCCGATCGCCGCACTGCGCGCCTCCGCGCGAGAGAGGCTGTTCTGGTGCGCCGTCATGTGACGGCGTCCCAGAACAATAGCTGCACCGCTCCACCATCATTTGACGGTGGGCGTACAGTATTTGGTTAAGAGACTGCTGTCTCTGACTTCGGTACACAGGAGATTTGGGTGAGATTTGGTGATCTCATTATTGTGCTGATCGATCACTGTCCTCAACAGAAAAACACAGGGGTTAATTTACTAAAACTGGAGAAAGCAAAAACTGGTGCAGCTGTGCATGGTAGACAATCCGCTTCTAACTTCAGCTTGTTCAATTAAACTTTGACAATTAGGCCCTTTTCACACAGGCGGACCGTTCAGATCCGCCTGTCCGTTTTTTTGGCGGATCTGAACGGTCCCCCCATGCATCCCTATGGGGCATCGGATGTCAGTGGAGACATGACCGCTGACATCCGATTTGATCCGTCAAATCTGGACGGATGGAAACCCTATTTTCCATCCGTCCAGTGGATAGGATCGGATGGGATCGGATGAGAATGGACCGACAGTCTGTTCCCATCCGATTCCCCCATAGAGATGCATGGGGCTCTGACAGCTGTGTGCGGAGAACAGCTGTCATTCTCCTCCCGCTGAGAAAAACGGAGTCCGTCAGTGTGTGAAAGAGCCCTAAGGGTACATTCACACTGAATGCAGGTTTGAAATGGTGCGAGTTCAGCTGAACTCCAAGATGACCCCAAGCAGATCTGTTCCTTAGTCCTCTGTCTCCCTTTTTAATTCCTCCTTAATGCACACATTGAAAATATTTTAATCAAATCTCACTATCTCCCCAGGTTACACATACACAATATTGTCAAAAGTATTGGGACACCTGCCCTTACATACACATGAACTTTAATGGCATCCCAGTCTTAAGCCCCGTACACACGTACTGATTGACGGCCGAACGATCGGCCGTCTTTTGTCCGGTGCTGTCCTGTCGGCTGAAAAGTGCTAAAGACTGCACACAAATTTTGTCGGCCAACAACAGCCGACTGCAGAAGTGATGTCATGTGATGGTTAACTTTCCGTGTCTTTTTTCTTTTCTGAGCATTCCCAGTCTTGCTAATCTGCTGTTTGTCGGCCGAATTCTGTACTGACTGGCGAACAATCGGCCGTTCTGGTGACGGCCAACAAAAATTTTAAAGTCTGCACGCCAGATTCTGTTCGGCCGAAAATCCGATGTCGGTTGTCGGAAGCATCATACTAACAAGCCTACAATCGGCCGATCGGTCGGTGGCCGAATATTTACGGCCGACAATTGGTACGTGTGTACGGGGCTTTAGTCCATAGGGATCAATATTGTGTTGACCCACCCTTTGCAGCTATAACAGCTTCAAATCTTCTGGGAAGGCTGTACATTTGTGAGGTCAGGCACTGATGTTGGGCGAGAAGCAGTCTCCGCTCTAATTCATCCCAAAAGTGTTCTATCGGCTTGAGGTCAGGACTCTGTGCAGGCCAGTCAAGTTCCTCCCCCTTAAACTTGCTCATCCATGTCTTTATGGACCTTGCTTTGTGCACTGGTGCGGTCATGTTGGAACAGGAAGGGCCATCCCCAAACTGTTCCCATAAAGTTGGGAACATAAAAATTGTCCAAAATGTCTTGGTATGCTGATGCCTTAAGAATTCCCTTCACTGGAACTAAGGGTCCAAGCCCTGAAAAACTACCCCGCACCAGTGCTGGAACTACCAGGGTTGCAGGAGTCGTACTTGCGACTGGGCCCTGGAGTTCCGCCACTGTGCGGGGGGCCCCAATCAATGTTGTGAACTGCTCAGTTAAAAAAAACAGCCTGATTCGGACAGGAGGCAGGGACTGGTGGCTGCAGCTAAACCGAGTGTCTAGATATACCCTCTTTGGTTTCTTGCACCGGGGCCCTGAAGATGCTAGTTATGCCTCTGCCCCACACCATAATTCCCCCTCTACCAAATGATTTGGACCAGTGCAAAAAACAAGATCTATAAAGACATGGGCGAGTGAGTTTGGGGTGGAGGAAATTGACTGGTCTGCACAGAGTACTGACCTCAACCCGATAGAACAACTTTGGAATGAATTCGAGTGGAGACTACAAGCCAGGCCTTCTCGTACAAAATCTGTGCCTGACCTCACAAATGCGCTTCTGGAAGAATGGTCAAACATTACCATAGACACACTCCTGAACCTTGTGGACAGCCTTCCCAGAAGAGTTAAAAGCTGTTATAGCTGCAAAGGGTGGGCCAACTCAATAAGGAACCTTACGGATTAAGACTGGGATTCCATTGAAGTTCATGTGTGTAAAGGCATTCTTCCAGAAGCACATTTTGAGGTCAGGCAATGATTTTGGACGAGAAGGCCTGGCTCGCAGTCTCCGCTCTAATTCATCCCAAAGGTGTTCTATTGGGTTGAGGTCAGGATTCTGTGCAGGCCAGTCAAGTTCCTCAAATCCAAACTCGCTCGTCCATGTCTTTATAGATCTTGTTTTGTGCACTGGTCCAAATCATTTGGTGGAGGAGGTTTTTGGTGATGGGTTGTTTTCCAGGGGTTGGGCTTGGCCCCTTAGTTCCAGTGAAGGGAACTCTTAAGGCATCAGCATACCAAGTCATTTTGGACAATATCATGCTCTCAACTTTGTGGGAACAGTTTGGGGATGACCCCTTCCTGTTCCAGCATGACTGTGCACCAGTGCACAAAGCAAGGTCCATAAAGACATGGATGAGAGAGTTTGGGGTGGAGGAGCTTGACTGGCCTGCACAGAGTCCTGACCTCAACCCAATAGAACACTTTTGGAATGAATTAGAGAGGAGACTGCGAGCCAGGCCTTCTCGTCCAAAATCTATGCCTGACCTCACACATGCGCTTCTGGAAGAATAGTCAAACATTCCCATATACACACTCCCAAACCTTGTGGGCAGCCTTCCCAGAAGAGTTGAAGCTGTTATAGGTGCAAAGGGTGGGCCAACTCAATATTGAACCCTATGGACTTATGGGTAGTGATGTCGCGAACATAAAATTTAATGTTCGCGAACGCGACCGCGAACTTCCGCAAATGTTCGCGAACCGCCATAGACTTCAATAGGCAGGCGAATTTTAAAACCCACAAGTACTCTTTCTGGCCACAATAGTGATGGAAAAGTTGTTTCAAGGGGACTAACGCCTTGGACTGTGGCATGCCGGAGGGGGATCCATGGCAAAACTCCCATGGAAAATTACGTAGTTGACGCAGAGTCGGGTTTTAATCCATATAGGGCATAAATCACCTAACATTCCTAAATTGTTTGGAATAACGTGCTTTAAAACATCCAGTGTGTGTATATGATCAGGTATGATGTTGTATCAATCAGGTAGTGTAAGGGTTACGCCCGCTTCACAGTGACAGACCAAACTCCCCGTTTAACGCACCGCAAACAACCGCAAACAGACCAGAACCGACCAAAATGGGACAGGAACTGGGCTTTAAGGGTTAGGGTTAGGTTTAGTGTTAGGGGATAGGGTTAGGGTTACGGTGAGATACTTAGGGTTAGAGTTAGTAACCCTACCCCTTCCCCTCTAACCCTAACCCTCTAACCCTAAGCACTAAAAATAACCCTAACCTTAGCCCTGACCCTAACCCTAGCCCTAACCCTAACCCTAACCCTAGCCCTAATTCAAATTTTTTTTCTGGTTCTGGACATGCTACAGAGCTGAAACTTCACAGGTACACTTTTTAAACCCCCCAGACAATAAATCCAAAGAATTTTTTTTTTTAATTTTTCCAATAATTGGCTCTCTATCAAAAATGACAATTTTTAAAAACTTTTTTTGTGTGATTTAGTGTCTGGGGGGTCTAAAAAGTGTACCTGTGAAGTTTCAGCTCTGTAGCATGTCCAGAACCAGAAAAAAAGATAATTTTTTAGTAGAGCAGGGATGGTGGGACCCTCCTTTTACACCTATATGATCTTTCTTTTCTGGTTCTGGACATGCTACAGAGCTGAAACTTCACAGGTACACTTTTTAGACTCCCCCCCCCCCGACACTAATCCAAAAAAAGTCATGCCTGCCTCCAAAAATGCCTGATAAATATATAGAAAAGAAATAAATAAAAGCAGACTGATATACCAGCCCTAAAAAGGGCTTTTTGGGGTGCTGTCAGGATGCTGTCCTTACAGCAGGAGTGGACACAGAACACTGGCCTAGCTAATGATTTCCCTATCAATTCAGCAGCAACAGCAGCCCTCTCCCTGCTCTAACTAACTCTGCAGCTTGAGAATGAATCTAAGATGGATGCTGCCCTTGCTTTTTTATAGGAGGTGGGAGGGTCTGGGAGGGAGGGTATGCTGATTGGCTGGAATGTGTCTGCTGACTGTGAGGTACAGGGTCAAAGTTTGCCTCAATGATGATGTATAGGAGGCGGACCGAACATCTCATATGTTCGCCCGCCGAGGCGAACGCGAACATGCGAAGTTCGCGGGGAACTGTTCGCCGGTGAAGTTCGCGGGGAACTGTTCGCCGGCGAACAGTTCGGGACATCTCTACTTATGGGCCATACACACTATAAGATTTTCTGAAGACTTTTTCCTTTAGACTTACCAAAACCATATAATATGAGGTCAAACCTAAACTCTTTCAATTTGTATGCAATCTGGCAGGCCCTTGCACTATATAGAAAAGGTAAATTTGAAGGAAAAAGTCTTCAGAAAATCTTATAGTGTGTATGGCCCTTAAGACTGGGATTCCAGTAAAGGTCATGTGCGTGTAAAGGCAGGTGTCCCAATACTTTTGGTAATATAGTGTACTATATCATATGAAATTTAATTTGCTGCCATGAGTTACTGAACTTTACACATTCCCAATACCTTTGACAATATAGTGTACTTGTAACTTCTTAGCTTTCTGCAACAATCTGCAAGAATCCATTCATGCTTTTGACAATTACCCCAATTATGTCACCAGGTTTTGATGTCAAATTCTCTAAGCAGCAATCTATTGCAACATGGTAGAATGTTCTTTTCACAGTGAACCTTATCCCAATGATTACATATGTCCCTAATAAAAGGGGCCCCGAAATTGCCTCTTTATATATGAAAAAAATGCTTTGCAACTTTTACATCACTAGACATTGAACATCAGAAATTGAATATTATTTTCATATGATATGGTAAACGAATCCTCATGCATAATTATTCTTGTTAAAGTACAAAGAAACAGAACAAAAGTTTAACTTTCACCAAGTCATAACAGTCTGTGACCTACTAGGTATGCTTTTAGTCTGTGGGTGTGCTATGTCTTTCTGATGTAATAAACTTTGCAGTATAACTCTGCTGTACATCCTGCTTTAGTATCAGCTGTATAGGTCTGTTTAATTACACATCCAGGGCAAGGATGCTGGGAAGCTGCTCTAAAGTGACTGCACACATGTGTACATTCTTTGCGGCAGATTAATGTTTTCCTGCTCAACAGAACTGGCTGCTTTCTTTTTGTTCAGGAGCTGGAGTGTTATATATTAATACATTTTAGGACAGCTGTGAAGATGAATTCTTACCATTTGGAAAGTTTGTGATACAGTCCAGTTTAGAAAAAAAGACTTGGTCGCTGTGGTCAGAACTTGACATGTGATTTTTCATTTGTTGAGGCAAAGAAATCAACAACACTATATGTAACGTATTGCAATATGCCAAAACATGTTTTTTTTAGAAAGATACACAATAGGTATTAGTTCATTTATAATCCTTTAGCAGTTAATGTGATTGTAAATGATAACCTTGTAAAACCTTATCAGTTTAAAATAGAAATGAAAGGCAAAACATTTGTGTATAGATATATATATATATATATATATAAAAAAAAAAAAAAAAAAAAAACCTTCTAAATACCCTTTTCTACCTTTTTTTATAAGTGATCACGTTTCCTCTGCTCTCAGCTGCATTAGACCTGGGGGAAGAGCAGCAACAGTACACTGAGCTTCCCAGTGAAAGGCTGTGGGGGGGCTGTCAGGACAAGTCTGATCATTAGAAGAGAGCAGGCTGAATTCCCAGCATAGCTAGAGAACTGTCAATGCTATGCTCTCCTGCTTAGTGTGGTTAGTTTTTAAAGTGTTACTAAATCCACAACAGTAAAATCAGTCTGTATATGCATTAAAGCATGCTTATTATACTCACTGTGGAACCTAGGGGGTTAATCCTCTGCATTGCGTAAAAAGGCTGTTTGACCCTGGCTTCTCTGGTCATCCCCTCCTTCCACTGTCCCCTGATCATTTCCTAATAAGAGAGTCTACGGAGTCAGGCTGCACATGCTCAGTTTGGTGTGTATTGCTAGAGAGGTTTTTTTTTTTCTTGGGTGAGTGCATGTGATCAGCAAAGAAACCAATCAGCACTGTCCAGACAGAGGGTCAGGGGTCTTACGGTCTCATATTACAGTACAGTCAGCTTTACCAGTGCTTGGCTGGACACTGATAGAAGTCACAAGACTTTAACTGCTGTTAAGAAAAGGTATTTAGCAGTTTTATATTTACTAAAATAATTGCATTTGTATGTTCTGTGTACTGTTGGAGACCAGATATAGTGAATGCAGGAACGTGGGTTTAGTAACACTAGGAAAGCAGAAGGACTGTCAGGAACCCCAGGGATTTCACACAAAGGAAGCAATACAATAAGAATAGGAGAGTTTTTCTGAAGTACATGGTACAGCAGGCACATAATAGGAATATTAAAAGTTGGGGTAACAAACACATTAAGGTCTGCATTCAAAATATAAGTACAGAAAGCATTAATGCACTTTGCCATTTGTGAATATTTCCAAGCAAGTACAAAAGTGACCATTTAGTGAACAGAGCAAAAGGTAATTTTGTCTGTCCTGGGTCTCTACTTCAGTATGTATAAGAATATAATGATTGATATCAAAAAATGTTATTACTACTAGCTGTCAAGGAAATGGGAAGTGATGGAGCAATTAGGAATGATCTGTGTCTGTAGTCATAAAGTGAGCCTTTATTTTGTAAATTTAGGGCATAGTAAAATGATCACATAGGCTGGTTTCACACCTTTGTGTTTCAGTAACATGGATGTTAACCACTTTACCACCGGAGGATTTTGCTGTCTTACGTCCAGGCCACTTTTTGCGATTCGGCACTGTGTGACTTTAACTGACAATTGGGCGGTCTTGCGGCGCTGTACCCAAACGAAATTTACGTCTTTTTTTTCCCACAAACAGAGCTTTCTTTTGGTGGTATTTGATCACCTGTGCGATTTTTACTTTTTGCGATATAAACAAAAAAATAGCGTAAATTTTGAAAAAATAACAATATTTTTCACATTTTTTTTTTTTTCAAAACATTTTATTGTGACAAAATGGAATGACATAAGAAGTGAACATCACTTTCAAGCAATACAAAGCAATACAAAGATCATTGAAAAGAAGAAAAAAAAAACAGGGCGAACAGCAGTATTATACACAGAAAATAGGGTGGGTGAACAAACCACGACTCAATCATACCGGGAAGTATAGGAAAGTACAAGATCATCGTATGATAGACATTGTAAACCGTTCAAGGAGGTGAAGACAATCTTGTTCCCCATTCCCTTAGTGCAGGACCATGGGGAGAACACAAACATGAATCAATTGCAACCTCCACCTCTGTTGGGTGTGTCACGACCAAGGCACCTTCAAAGGCAGTGGTGGCTCCCTCCGCATGTCCGGACACCCCCAGAGGGGAACACGCTGTGTCCGGGCACAGGAGGCAACCATTAATGGTGTGTAGGTCATACTGGGGCTGGGAGTTCCGAAGAAATCCACTGGAGGGGTTGGTGGAGGTAAGTGTTCTGGCCCATAAGCGTGGTCAGGACTGCGGTTCGGGGGGAAACAGGGGAGCACCTGGGAGGGGGGGGGGGACGAGGGGGTGGAGGGGGGTAGGTGGAGAGACAAGAGGAGAGGGCGCTAGATAGAAAGAGAAGGAAAAAAAAGGAGAGAGCGAGGAAAGATATACTCAGAAGGGATACATGACGCCCGTGGCATTAGTGGGAGGGACTCGACCAAGGACGCAATCAGTGGTTGACGGGAAAATATGCCCAAAGCGTCCCGAACCCGACATGACATTAGCTAGCATCTAGGATGTGGTGGTCAATGTCTGAAAGTCAGGAAGTGTCGTGAAGTGTATCCAGGAAGGCCAGGCCGTATCATATTTGTGGTGGGTATCTTTAGCCTGCGCAATAGTGTCTTCCATTTCTGCCACCCTTTGGACCCTCTTCAACCATTCCGCAACCGTGGGGGGGGGAGGTAGAACGCCAGTGACAGGGCACGCACATCCTGGCAGCGTTGATAAGGTGTAGTGTGAGGGACTTCTTGTAACTGGAGTAGGGTAAGGAGGTGTGATTTCACATTTTTTTTATATGAAATTCCCCCCCAAAAAATGTAAAAATTAAATTTTTTTAAAATTTTTGGCCAATTTGTTTTCTGCTACCTATGTTTGGTAAAAAAAATCACAATAAGCGTATTTTGATTGGTTTGCGCAAAAGTTATTGCGTTAACTAACTAAGGGAAAGATTTCTGTCATTTTTGGTGTTTTTTTTTAACGGGTAATGGCGGCGATCTGCTATTTTATTTTTTTGCCAGACTGCGACATTGCGGCGGACAGATCAGACCCTTGACTGACATTTTTGACACTTTTGGGGGTACCAGTGACATTACTGCAGTAATCAGTGCTATATATATGCACTGTTACTGTAAAAATGACACTGGCAGGGAAGGGGTTAATTTTATTGGAGAGGGAGGGGTTAATGTATGCCTGGTGCTTACTAACGTGTGTGGGGGGAGGTGACTGAGTGACACAGGGACAGATCGCAGGTTCAGCTATGCTGAACCCTGCAATCTGTCACTTAGGAGATCCGCCCGCTTTGTTTACAAAAGCGGGCGGATCTCCAAACTTGATTCCCTGACGATTGAGGAAGAGCAGCGATGATCGCCGCTGCTCCTCCCCTGGCCCGACTCCCGCTGTGACTGAATACAGCAGGAGCAAGCCTCCGGCGGTGCGCGAGCGCCGCCCACAAGGGGAGGAGTCCAGCGACGTAGGTCTACGTCGCTGGACGGGAACGAGCCACTGTGCCGCAGTAGAGGCACAGTGAGCGGGGGTAAAGTGGTTAAAGAGTGCATTTCTTAGTACCACACTATGCACACATTAGTATGCCTGGTGTCACTGAAGCAATGCACCTGTGGTGTAGTATACCATAATGTAATGCATGGTAATTCACTAAATTGTGGTATGCTGTCTGGGGAAAATAGTGCAGGTGTATTTTTTTTCTTGTTCATTCAGATGTGTTGGCAGCCCAATAAATGAATGAGCGGTCTCCAAAAACATTACATGATAAGCAAACCTGACTAAGCAATAGTTGCCCCAACAGCTGTAGATGGTGTTCGGTAGCACTCTTTCTGAAGGGCGTTCCACATCCCATATAAACTTCATAAAGCCTGCACTCAATCCAAGTACAAAAAGTCTATAAACACACATTATGTTTAGTGATGGACGAACATTCACCCGGGGCGGTTCGCAAACGTTAGCCGCAAACTTTCTCAAATGTTCGCGAACCGCAAGTTCGCAGCAGCCCCTATTGACTTTAATGGCAGGTGAACTTTAAAAACCTTTAGGTCATATTTGCAGCCACAAAACACTTACTAGCTGTGCACAAATAGTCCCACCACATGGACACTGTCATAACAGAAGTATTGCTATTGAAAAAGTTGCCCTAAAAAGTTTTTTTTTTTTAAAGTAAAAAAATTTATTTTTTTCCCTAAATCAGCCAGAACTGACAGCAGCAAGTAAATACATGTCAAATACATATATGGTCCATTCACACGTCTGTAAAATGGGTCCGCATCCATTCCTCAATTTGGCGAAACGTTTACAGACCCATTGATTTTCAATTCCAGTCTGAAAAATTAGGCATTCACAGGATAAAGAAGTAAGTGTCGGCCAGTACAGGCCCCAAAAATTAGCCCACATGCATTTACCTGACAGCTAAGAAAATTGTATTCTTTGGCTGAAGGTACATTAGGCATTCACAGGATACAGAAGTAAGTGTCGGCCAGTACAGGCCCCTAAAATTAGCCCACATTGTCTTACCTGACAGCTAAGAACGTTGTATTCTGTGGCTGAAGGTTCATTAGGCATTCACAGGATACAGAAGTAAGTGTCGGCCAGTACAGGCCCCAAAAATTAGCCCACATGGGTTTACCTGACAGCTAAGAATGTTGTATTCTGTGGATGAAGGTACATTAGGCATTCACAGGATACAGAAGTAAGTGTCAGCCAGTACAGGCCCCAAAAATTAGCCCACATGGGTTTACCTGACTGCTAAGAACGTTGTATTCTGTGGCTGAAGGTACATTAGGCATTCACATGATACAGAAGTAAGTGTTGGCCAGTACAGGCCCCAAAAATTAGCCCGCATGTGTTTACCTGACAGCTAAGAACGTTGTATTCTGTGGCTGAAGGTACATTAGGCATTCACAGGATACAGAAGTAAGTTTTGGCCAGTACAGGCCCCAAAAATTAGCCCACATGGGTTTACCTGACAGCTAAGAACGTTGTATTCTGTGAGGTACATTAGGCATTGACAGAAAAAATAATTGTCGGCCATGAAAGGCCCCAAAAATTAGGCATTCAATGGACATAAAATGCCTTTTATGCTGCTGTATTTACCGAAGACAAGGACCATGAATTGTTGTTGGTGGATGGCGGTCTGGTGGATATTTGTGGCCTGTCATGAGGAATTGTAATCAAACAAGGTCTACTGGTCACACGTGTTGAACTCCTCAGAGATCCATACCTCATTCATTTTTATAAATGTGAGGTAGTCAACACTGTCATGAGCTAGGCGAGTGCGCTTATCGGTCACGATCCCCCCTGCTGCGCTGAATGTCCTTTCAGACAGGACGCTGGACGGGAGGCAAGCCAACAAGCCTGCCCACCCAGTAGTCCAGGGGTTCATCACTCCTCAAAGCGTCCACATTGGCCGTTAACACGTCGGTCTAGGCGTTCCCTGATGCTGGATCCGGAGTACAGCTGTCGATGGGTTGGCTGAAAGAATGATTTCATATCTGAAGTGATAAACACACCTTCAAACCGCCCTATTCTTGCAGGCGCTGTTGGATTGCTACCCGCAACTGTTTCTCTGTGAGTGAAAATTCCTCTGCCAGCACACACAAAAGCAGAATGCAGCATTTCTCGAAGCAAGGCCTGGAAGTGCTGCATTCTGACTGCCCTCTGTGATGGTGGTAACATTTCTGCCATTTTTTGTTTGTACTGGGGGGTCTAAGTACATTGCCGCCCAGTACTGGTCCTTGCCCTTTATGCTTTTTTTACGGGGGTCCCCCTTTAAATACTGGAGTATGAAGGTCCCCATTCGCACTAACCTGGAAGTGGTGTAGTGGCCTGGCTCCAGCTCATCTTTCAGGATAATGTCGTCCTCGTTCTCCCCCCCCCCATCCACGGACAACACCAGGGATCCCAGAAAGGTTTAAAGCATGCTCTTATTGGTCCTCCTCATCTGCCCCCGCACCATCCTCCTATGACTCCTCTTCAGACTCCTGTTGTTGACTTGTCTCAGATGGAGTAGCACCCCCTGGGAATTCATCCAACATTGCGACTTCCTCATCTTCCTGCTCCTTGACAGCTTGATCAATGACACAACACAATGCACGCTCCAGAAAGAAGGCGTAAGGTACGATGTCACTGATAGCGCACTAGCCGTGACTGACAGTTTGGTGATCTCATCAAATGGCCACAGAAGTCTGCATGCGTCGCGCATGAGCAGCCACTGGCGAGGGGAAAAAACCCAAGCTCCCCAGAACCTGCCCTGCCGCAGAATTCATACAGGTAGTCGTTAACTGCATGTTCCGGCTGGAGCAGCTTATCAAGCATATACAAGGTTGAGTTCCATCGCTTTGGGCAGTCAGAAATAAGATGCCTGACGGGCAGGTTGTTTCGCCGCTGAATGTCAGCAAGGCGAGCCATGGCTGTGTAAGATCTTCTGAAATGGCCCGAGATTTTCCTGGCCTGCCGCAAGACTTCCTGGACCCCAGGGTATTTGGCAACGAATCTCTGCACGACCAAGTTCAGGACGTGTGCCATGCAAGGCATGTGTGTAATTTTGCCCTGTTTCTGCGCGCTCAGCAGATTGGCACCGTTGTCGTACAACACTTTACCAACTGTCAAATTGTGCGGTGTCAGCCACTGATCTGCTTGTGAATGCAAAGCTGAAAGGAGTGTAGGACCGGTGTGGCTCTTGGCTTCCAGGCACAACAGATAAAGCATAGCATGGCAACGTCTCACCTGGCACGTGGAATAGGTTCTGGGGATCTTGGGCAGCGCAGCGGAAGAGACGGTAGCAGCGGAAAAGGAGGAGTCAGCCAAGGAGGAGAGGGAGAATGGAGTAGGAGGAGGAGAAGAAGAGGCAGGCCTGCATGCAATCCGTGGCAGTAAAACCAAATCTACACGGGTGCCACAGGTTACATGCTTGATGGCCGTCAGAAGGTTCACCCAGTGGGCAGTAAAATATATATCCCTTTCCTGCCCGTGTTTGCTAGACCATGTGTCTGTGGTCAGGTGTATCTTGGCACCGACACTGTGTGCTAGAGATACATTCACTTGCCGCTGAACATGGTCATACAGCTCTAAAATGTCCTTCTGCGAGAAATATTTCCTGCCTGGGACCTTCCATTGTGGTGTTCCAATGGCCACAAATTTCCGAAAGGCCTTCGAGTCCACCAGTTGATATGACAGTAGTTGGTGGGCTATCAGTTCTGACAAGCCAGCAGTCAACCATTGGGCAAGAGGGTTATCCGGCATGATCATTTTTTTACGCTCCAACATTTGGGCCATGGAAGCCTGCCTTTATCCAGAACAACGTGAGGACGGCATGATGGAAGGGGGAGTGGAGGAGAGAGGACAAGGAGAAGGAGAAGAGGCTGGACGGTGAGAGCCTGGAGTGTGGCTTTGTGGGTTCTGATAGCGTTGCTCCCACTGGGCTCGGTGATGGGAGTGCAGGTGCCTTCTTAAGGCGGTTGTCCCTAGGTGAGTGTTGGGCTTACCGCGACTTATGCGTTGACTGCAAAGGCTGCAGATGGCAACACTATTGTCAGCAGCGGACACATTAAAAAAAGCCCACACTGCGGAGCCATGTGTCGGCGTCCTGGGAGTGCCAGATGTGACCGTACATGGTTGATGGCTGTAATGTTCCGGTACCTCTGGTACCCTTGCTTCCATATTTCTCCTCTCTTAATTGTGGCCCATCTTGTATAACAAAGGACGCATATACCTTTAAGACCGGATGACATCACTGCCGAGCGCCGCTATGAGCGGCTATTTCAATCGCCGGTTTGCTCTCACTCATCGCTCGTTCAAACCCACATGTTCATCGCACCTACGCCTGAGAAGTCGGAGCTGCTGACATACCTTCCTTGCTGAACTGAAGCCGGAAACCTCGCTGGTGATCCGTATCTCGCTACGGGATCACCCCTCTCCAATGGACACTGTTATTCCTAAACCTATCTAAGTGATAAGTACCCCGCAGGGGATTCTTGCTACCAATCTCCTACTGTCATCTACTGCAATTACCAAGACTATCTATCTATCTATTCACTATCACCTGCATAAGACTGTTAGCTCTTGGGACTACCTTGAACTATCCTTGCACTAGGTTACTCTGTCTAAGTATACTCCATCTGTGTCCTCTTACCATCTGCACTATACTTGACATCAGAACCTATCTGCTTTACCATCACCTGCAACTCTCCTAATACTACTTCTAGTGCTCACCATACAATAGCCTGTCTCTCATCTATATCCTCATATACTCTATCCCTCCATTAAACATCTATTGATATATATATAGTATATAACAGGCTGTACACGGTGATGAAGTCCTGAGAGTTGGATATGTTGTTCAACAGATTCTCTACAAGGCTACTGAGTGTAATAATTCTGCAGCTGTAAATCCATCCACAAACAAAAACGCATGAACGTTACAGATTGAACGAGCCTTTAAAAAAAATATGGATTCAGCAGAATTATCCACTCATGTACTACAATTAAAACAGCAAGTAGATGCATTGATCCATGCGCTTACAGAGGTAAAAAATGACAATCAAACCTTGAGACAGCAGCTTGGCCGTCTCACACAGCCTCCTGCTGCTCAGCCCCGTGAGTCCAAGATAAACCCTCCTATAGTGTTTTCTGGTGATCGGAGCAAATTCCGTGAATTTAAAAACGCATGTCAATTGTTTTTTTTGTTAAAACCTCTAACCTACACCACTGACCAAATTAAGGTTTGTACTATCATCTCCTATTTAACGGGTGAACCCCGGGCCTGGGCAGATGCTCTCTTTGAAAAGGATGATCCACTCCTTAATTCTTATCCCTTATTTCTAGCACAACTTGCTACTTTATATGAAGACCCCAACAAGCAGAGTACCGCTGACACACAATTAAGGGCCTTAAAACAAGGAAGGAGACCTGTTGAAGATTTTGTGGCGAATTTTAAAAGATGGTCCCCTGATTCAGGGTGGAACGACACATCTTTGCGAACGCAGTTTAGACTCGGGCTATCTGAGGCCGTTAAAGACGAGCTCGCCCGAGCGGATTTACCTGGCACTCTAGAAGCCTGATCCAGACCAGTATCAATATTGACAGACGACTACGAGAAAGAAAGGCTGAGAAGATGGGCTCACCATTTTCCAGTCCTTCTCGGATGTTGCCTGATGACCCTACTCCTATGGAAGTAGGAATGATACGTCCACCTCTGACCCTTTCTGAACGTGCCAGGAGGAAAACCGAACATCTTTGCATGTACTGCGCATCCCCGAATCATTTGGTAAATGACTGTCCTCTTGTCCGCAGAAAAGAGGGTGAGTGTTCAAATGTCTTGCTAGGGGGACTCACAACTTCCTTCTCTAATCCTTATCTTTTTGTTCAATTAACATTGCAGTGGGACCAAACTAGGATCACCACCAAAGCTATGATTGACACAGGATCTTGTGGAAACTACATTGACATTTGTTTTGTCTCCCTTAATAAAATACCTATTGTTTCAAAACCCAAACCTGTCTCCGTTAGTTTTATTAACGGTACCCCTTTATCCTCTGGTCCTATCACCAGTCAGACACAGGCACTTCTTGTAACTGCTGACGAGTCTCATGTGGAGACCACCACCTTTGATGTATTAACTTCACCACATTTTCCAATCATTTTGGGACTTCCCTGGTTACACATACATCAACCAATCATCGATTGGAAAACAAAAACGTTAACCTTCTCTTCTCACTATTGTGAGACGACGTGTAACCTCCCCACACATGATAGGATCCTGTCTGTACTGCCGGATGACATTATTCCTAAGTGTTATCAAGATTTATCGGAGGTTTTTCTTGAGAAAAACGCTCAAATGCTACCTCCTCATAGGGACTATGATTGTTGTATCGATCTGCTCCCTAATAGCAAGTTGCCTTACGGACATGTATATCCTCTCTCACAGGATGAACTCTCTCACCTTAAGGAGTATCTGGATGAAAACTTGGCAAAAGGATTCATCCGACCTTCTACTTCCTCCACTGCGGCTGGGCTCTTCTTCGTCCGCAATAAGGACTCTAGCCTTAGGCCTATCATTGATTTCAGACAATTAAATGCCATCACAATAAAGGATCGTTATCCTTTACCCCTTATTCCTAAACTTATCGAACAGGTGCGTGGGGCTTCTTTCTTTTCAAAATTGGACCTAAAAGGGGCATACAATTTAATTCGAATCCGTAAAGGGGATGAATGGAAGACGGCATTCAGAACCAGATACGGACTGTTCGAGTACCTTGTAATGCCATTTG
Organism: Pelophylax lessonae; assembly: GCF_965119305.1. Taxonomy (NCBI): domain Eukaryota; kingdom Metazoa; phylum Chordata; class Amphibia; order Anura; family Ranidae; genus Pelophylax; species Pelophylax lessonae. Next base: position 433,078,424 of record NC_138770.1, on the reverse strand, counting down.
GGCTATGTAATGCCCCCGCAGCCTTCCAACGGTTTATAAACGAGATATTCTGAGACTTGCTTGATGTTTGTGTGGTAGTATATTTGGACGATATACTTATCTATTCTCATTCCTTACCTGAGCACATAAAACATGTGAGACTTGTGTTGTCAAGACTACTTGCACATAACTTATATGTTAAATCAAAGAAATGTTTGTTTCATAAAGAGGAGGTACTATTCCTAGGATATATTATATCTAAAAGTGGAATCAAAATGGACATGAGAAAAATATCCTGCATTCTGGATTGGCCTGTGCCAACCACTCACAAAGCATTACAAAGGTTCCTAGGATTCTCTAATTACTATAGGAAATTCATTAAAAACTTCTCTGCGATTGTGAAACCTCTCACACAACTTACAAGCATGAAGAGACCATTTAATTGGACAAAAGAAGCAAATGGAGCATTCTCTCTGCTGAAATCAAGCTTTACCACTGCCCCCATACTATGCCATCCAGACCCATCCCTTCAATACATCTTGGAGGTAGATGCGTCTAATATGGCAGTAGGAGCAGTTCTCTCACAACGACCAACAAACACCTCACCTCTTCACCCAGTTGCTTTCTTTTCAAAGTCATTAAGTAGCCCCGAGGTGAACTACCCAGTAGGTGAGAAGGAGTTATTAGCCATAAAACTGGCATTAGAGAATTGGAGACATCTACTTGAGGGCACTCACTTGCCAATTCTGATATATACTGATCACAAAAACCTCCAATACCTTCAGACTAATAGAACTCTTTCCCACCGGCAGGTACGGTGGTCGTTATTCTTTCTGAGATTTAATTTTTTAGTAACTTACACGCCCGCAGACAAAAATAAAAAAGCGGATGCACTCTCACGACTAGCCGAGAAAGATTGCACTGAGGTTCCCTCAGTTCCTATAATACCACTTGAACGTATTATCGGAGTCGTTCGCTCACTAAAGGAGGAGATTTTGCACAGCATAGGGTTGGATTCACCTCCACCACAACTAACTACTGACGCAGAAGGCTTCCTCTACTACAACGATAAATTATACATACCCCCTACTATGCGAACCAAGATCTTAGAATTGTCGCATGATGTACCTATGGCAGGACATATGGGTATGACTAAAACTCTCAATCTACTTACTAGGCAATTTTGGTGGCCAGACATGAAGACAACCGTAAAAAAGTTCGTTTCATCTTGTGATATCTGTGCAAGGTCTAAAATTGACAACATGAAACCATCAGGATTACTTTGTAGTTTACCGATACCCCATGTTCCGTGGGAAGTGGTATCCTTAGACTTCATAGTGGAATTACCACCTTCCAAAGGATTCAACACCATCTTGGTATCAGTGGACCATCTGACCAAGATGGCACATTTCACCCCTATCCGAAAACTACCTTCATCCAAACAAACAGCAGAATTACTTGTGAAACATGTCTTTAAGTTACATGGTATTCCAAAAACACTGCTGTCTGACCGTGGTTCACAATTTATCTCAAAGTTTTGGCTAGCTCTATGTCAGATACTGCGAATAGAGCGTAACCTCACTTCTCCCTACCACCCTCAGACCAACGGACAGACAGAGAGAGTTAACCAGTGCATTGAACAGTACCTGCGTTGCTATACTTCGTATCTACAGGACGATTGGGCAGATCTCCTCCCACTGGCGGAATTCGCCTATAACAACGCTACTCATAGCACTACTAAGCAAAGTCAGTTTTACCTGAATTATGGGTTTCATCCCACACTCCTTCCTCCACGTATCTTACCATCAAGTAATCCAGTGGCATCTGATTATCTTGCCCAGATAAAGGATTCTCTGGGATTACTCAACAATACCATATCTCATGCTCATAGCCAACAAAAAAAGTACTACGACCTCCGTAGGAAACCCTCTCCCCAATATGCCATTGGGGATCTTGTTTGGCTTTCTACAAAAAATCTGAGACTAAAGATCCCTAGTAAAAAACTTGGACCTCTGTTTCTGGGACCTTTCCCAATAGAGAAGCTTATTGGTAAAGCTGCAGTACAACTCACATTGCCAGTAGACCTCAAGATACATCCTGTCTTCCATGTGTCTCTACTGAAGCCCCATGTTCCTAACCAAGGAATAAGGCCTACTATCTCACCTCCACCTCCTGTACAAGTGGAAGGTGGAGAAGAATTTGAGATAAAGGAAATTTTGGATTCCCGTTTCAATAGAAGAAGACTCCAGTATCTTGTACGATGGAAGAATTATAGGCCCCAAGATGACACCTGGCTGGATACCTCCGATATACATGCCCCTAGACTGATTCGCAATTTCCACTCGAAATATCCGGAAAAAACAGTTCTAGAGGCCTTCCGGAGCCGGCCTTAAGGGGGGGGTACTGTAATGTTCCGGTACCTCTGGTACCCTTGCTTCCATATTTCTCCTCTCTTAATTGCGTCCCATCTTGTATAACAAAGGACGCATATACCTTTAAGACCGGATGACATTACTGCCGAGCACCACTATGAGCGGCTATTTCAATCGCCAGTTTGCTCTCACTCATCGCTCGTTCAAACCCACAAGTTCATCGCACCTACGCCTGAGAAGTCGGAGCTGCTGACATACCTTCCTTGCTGAACTGAAGCCGGAAACCTCGCTGGTGATCCGTATCTCGCTACGGGATCACCCCTCTCCAATGGACACTGTTATTCCTAAACCTATCTAAGTGATAAGTACCCCGCAGGGGATTCTTGCTACCAATCTCCTACTGTCATCTACTGCAATTACCAAGACTATCTATCTATCTATCTATTCACTATCACCTGCATAAGACTGTTAGCTCTTGGGACTACCTTGAACTATCCTTGCACTAGGTTACTCTGTCTAAGTATACTACATCTTTGTCCTCTTACCATCTGCACTATACTTGACATCATAACCTATCTGCTTTACCATCACCTGCAACTCTCCTAATACTACTTCTAGTGCTCACCATACAATAGCCTGTCTCTCATCTATAGCCTCATATACTCTATCCCTCCATTAAACATCTATTGATATATATATAGTATATAACAGGCTGTACACGGTGATGAAGTCCTGAGAGTTGGATATGTTGTTCAACAGATTCTCTACAAGGCTACTGAGTGTAATAATTCTGCAGCTGTAAATCCATCCACAAACAAAAATGCATGAACGTTACAATGGCTCGCTCCTGATACATTAGCAGTCTGCTTTGTACCTTCTGTGAAATGTAACTTTTGCCTGCTTCTCCTCCCTATCTGCTGGTCTGTCTCTCCCTCTGAACTCCCCTGCTCTTCCTCTCTTGTGGCCACCCACGTGACGTCTATAGACACGTCATCATTGACATCACCTTCCCCACCACTAACATTAGAGATCTCAGAGTAGGCAGCAACAGTGGGGACCAAACTCCTTGGGATGATCTGGGTGCTGTCGTCAGACTGCTGAGTGGCGGCTGTTGCTACCTCCTCTTCCTGATCCGATGCCAAGAATGGCTGCGCATCACAAATGTCTTGTGATGGATTGGAAAATATTTCCAGTGACTCAAGCAGAGGGTATATGGTGGTGGTGGTGGTGTTGGTGGTGGTGCACACAGCAGAGAGTGAAGAGGGTGCAGATAGAGAGGATAAGGAGGGTGCAGAAGAGGAAGGCTGAGTGAGCCACTCAACCAAGTCTGGTGCGTCCTTTGATGTAATCGAACCCACCTTCTGAAACGTCACACTTTGGCTCCGGCCCACTGCTCCTGCCCTACCCCTACCACCCCTGCGTAAGGGCCTGTCTCTTCCTCTGCCTGTCATTTTTTAAATTACCCTGTGACAAAAGTCTCTAGAGAAGCGCAGTATATGTGGAACAAGGTATATAGCATGCTGCTTCAATCTGTGGTATTGGGGGGCCACTGGTCTATCACACCAGTTGTACAAATAATTGGCCAGTAAGTTTGGCACTGTGTGTAGCAGAGTTAGCGCAGCAAAAGAGGCAATATTGTTGCAGGACACAAATACACTTATAAAAGTATACTCAGATAACACCCCACTTCAATATGTGGTATTGGAGAGCCACTGGTTTATCACACCAGTTGTACAAAAAATTGTCTTGTAAGTTTGGCACTGTGTACAGCAGAGTTAACGCAGCAAAAGAGGCAATATTTTTGCAGGAAACAAATACACTTATAAAAGTATACTCAGATAACACCTCACTTTAATCTGTCATTTAGGGGGGCCCCTGGTCTATCACACCAGTTATAATAATTTTTTAAAAATGCTTTTGTCACTCTTTGTAGTTATAGTATTGCTGCAGAAACGCTCACCACACCAGTCACAATGCTGCACAGTGCACAATACAAATCCACTATAATATGCTTTCTATATTAGAAAGTATATTATAAGAGTATTACACCCCTATATAGTGCACTGCACACCAAAAAATAGTACACCTATATCAAATACCAGCCCTTAAAAGGACTTTTGTGGACCTTAACAGAGCGATTTGTGTCACTGACGATCTATCCCTGGTGCACACAGCAAACCTCTCCCTACACTGACAAAAGAGACAGTACACCTATACCAAATACCAGCCCTTAAAAGGACTTTTGTAGACCTTAACAGAGCAATTTGTGTCACTGACAATCTGTCCCTTGTGCACACAGCCAACCTCTCCCTACACTGACAAAAAGCAGAATGTAAAATGGCAGCCAGGTCAGGTCTATTTATAAGGTAGGGGGTATGTCCATGTGCTGAAATGTTTCAATTGGCTGTCCCATTCCACCTGATGGCTGTGTCATGGGTCAAAGTTCTCCCCAATGTAAACTTATATGGCCGCCACGAACAACGCCATATGTTCACAAAATCGGGGGACTGCGAATGAGCAAAGTTCGACGCGAACCGACCGCCGGGCGAACCGCAAGGTTGTCCCTAATTATATTAAAAAAGATGGTATCCCCTGCTGATGCATTTTGGCCAATCCTTGCCTTAATTGTAGCCTATGACTAATGCTGGCCATACACTAGCAGAAAAATCGGCCGTGCGCGTTTTATAAAATTGAACGATTTATCGGAATGGCAAAAGATACTACCATCATGGAACCATCAAATTTCGAAAGATAAATGTTCCATGAACATAAATTAACCATTTTTTCATTAATATCTGCAAATAATTATTTTGAATAAAAAAATATTTTACATCACTGCAAAGACTTTTTATTTGAAAATATAAAAATATAGAACATTACAACCTACATAACGATCATTGTATTTTTGGGATCATAACATATTTTATAATGTTTATATTGTTTGTGACATACTGTGCTTTATTTGCAATAAAGTTTGTTTATTATTGCAGAATTTTGGTTGGTTATTATATACTCTATAATTGCAAAAGCTGAAATGCACTTTACATAGAACGTTTTTTTGTGGATCGTACATTTCTATTATTATGTTCCTTCTGTAATATGTTTACCTTATGGGTTAAAGGTTTTGGCACATGCGCAGGAAAAGTCACGCGATTGTTCTCGGGTAAGGCAGCCACAAAACACAAGAATGTCGGTAGATGAGCAAAAATATTTCCAATTTCTCAAACTATTTTTTAAGGCCTAAAAGTTGAAAGAGATTGCCGTTCGTCATCCACTAACTATAAGAATATCGGGGGAACGATCGTCATTATAGATTTTCGCCTGATTTTTATGCTAGTGTATGGCAAGCATAAGTCCGGGATTGGTTCAAATTCATCAGCAGGGGAGTACCCTCTCTTTGACTTTTTGTATGTAGACAGAGTGTTGGCTTTATGGACTTTTATAGAATGAGCTGCCTTACTGCAACACATATTACAGTACAACATAATGTATCCACCAGAAATGAATGAGACCTCAGACTCATTTGGTGATTTAAAAATTAGTCAACAACCAAACCTGCAAAAGAAGACCATTTATACTTACTTTTGCTGTTGCCAATTCCTGCAGTCTACTCACCTGCAGAAAAAAAAAAAACCCTGGAGAATCTTCTGCATCTGAAACCTGCAGGATGCTGAAGATTCTGCTTTGAATAGTTGAAACAGTTTTTTTTTTTTTTTCTGGCTATCTTGAAAATATGCTGGAGACCCCCCCTTTAGGTTGGGATGCATGAGTTCCTTACCATGCACTGTGGTTTCACAAGCCACCACTAGGTCACTGCTGTGTGCTGTATTTATGTAACAAATCTTTTAATATTGAAAGAGCATCTAACACATATTGGTTCCATTCCATTATACAGGCTTGTCTTCTATTTCGTGTAATATATAAGTTTGTAAGTTGAAATTAGTATTGTTAATATTGGGTGATATTGGCTCTATAACATTCTGCTTTTTCATTTCAATAGAATACATCTTTTTTTTTTTACACTCAATACATTTTTATTGATTTTTCATAAGAAAATATAGTTCAACAATTAACAGAGAACAAAGAGCAAAGATTAAAGTTTCCAATGTATGTACACATGTATAAAACACAGATTGAGGAGTAAATAACATTTTGTCAGTAACATGTAGTCAGAACCAAATACATAACTTGTAATAAGTAAGGGCTGCAAAACAGTATTACAGTAACAGGGATGATTCTTAGAGTGTTATAGGGGGGATAGAAGGCTCAGTCCTCCCAGATCCAGAGCCCTGGTAGGTGATCTGCTGAGGGGATGTGACGAGAGTATAGTTGGTATCCAAGGTGGTGGGACTTGTATATTCATGAGGAAGGAGGAAAATAAAACTTCCGGTGTGTACATGTCAGACATTGGAAAGAAAAAACAAGTTCAAGAGGGGAAAAGGGGTAGTAACAGGTAAAAAAAGGTCCAGTGGAAGAGTCCGTGGTTAAGTGAAACAGTTAGTAACCGGTAGGGATAAGGGGCCACGAGGATTTAGGTAGATCCATTGGCCTGGGAACCGTGATGATGGTGATGTGAGGTGAGGTAACCATCCGTGGCAGATTTTTTCTGTTTGCCAGATCTCTTCCGTGAGACGACTTTCCATTCGCCCATTATGGGAGCAGGGCCTAATCCTCCATGGGAGGGCCCCTCGGGCGGGAGAAGAATGCCCCATCTTTGGGGTAGAGCTATGCCCTCTTCAAGTGCAGTGATCGTGGATGTGTTCCTGTTATGGGTGATGACCAGGGATGCCGGGTATTTCCACTTAGTGGTATATTATGGTTCCTAAGTGCCTTGGTCATTGTCGCTAAGTTTCTCCTCCTTTGCAGGGTATGCCTTGAAAAATCCGGCAGAATTTGCAAGCCTGCAAACTCTTCTGGCAAATCAGGGGTTTGGCGTGAAGCTGACATTATCTTTTCCTTTTGTCTGGAAAAAAATGAATCCTCAGCAGGACATCCCTGGGTATCTCTGCGGCTAGAAACACAGGCTTTGGTAGTCAGTGTATTCTATCAATTGATAGATCAACTTCGGACAGTGCTGGGGCCAGGGTAGAGAATAGGCGAGCTGCGTATTGCATTAAATTGGGTGGTTGTACTGTCTCTGGAACTCCTCTCAGTTTTATGTTGTTGCGTCTAGATCTGTCCTCTAGGTCATCCACCTTGTCCTTCAGCCATGCAATGTCATCTGAATGGTGATTGTGAGCATTCACCATGGTATTAAAGGACAGCGCATGGTTTCCTAGGGATTCCTCTACTGTATGGATCCTGTTTCCCATGCTAGTCATCTCCTGTTTAATCTGGTGCATGCAGGACATCATATCTGCATGCATTGATGCTTTAAGTGAGTACAGCATGTTCTTAAGTGTAGTGTCAGAAACAGGCTGACCTCCTGTAGGGAAGGATTCAAAGGGGTCTTGCATATGTGAGGAGCGGCCTGCAGTGGGGTCTGAGTGCTGCATTAGGTCACTGTCCACATCATGCCACTGCTTAGCAGGGGAGTTTATGCGTTGTTTAGTTTTGGCAGGGCTTTTGAAAGAAGGGGACACAGGTGAAGATGACCCAGAGGATCCTTCACTATCCGGATTTCCTACCTTATAGGATGGATGGAGCCGGATTACTGTATTTTCTGGCGTATAAGACTACTTTTGAACCTCAAAAAAATCCCCCAAAAATGGGAGGTCGTCTTATACGCCGAGTATAATATCTCCAAGGTAACCTAAGTATAAGTATTACCGGTAGATCATGTAATAGGGGGGGTTGTCTTATATGCCCAGTCGTCTTATACGCCGGAAAATATGGTACTTTGTTGTATTGAACTTCTTGTGGAGTGCTGCTGACCGCCGCCATCTTGGAGAGGTCCAGGGCCGAGGTGCTGAAGTGTGCTGTTCATCTTTGTGAGCTTCGGCGATTCCCTCCTCCTCCTTGTCATGTCGGGGGGTGTCTCAGGGTGAGTTGCAGCCACAGATGTAGTGGATGGTATGTGCGGCGGGTATCAGGGTCCTTCACAGCGGTGCAGAGCTACAGAATTAGGCAGCCATCTGCAGCGCCGGTCGCCATGCCCCCAATAGAATACATCTTTTAATTGTTAGATAGAGCACTGCTGCTATGTACATAAAATTTATATATATATATATATATGTGTGTGTGTGTGTGTGTATATATATATATATATATATATATATATATATATATATATATATATATACAGTATATAGTTTAAAAAAGTGCCAAGACTTTTTGAAGAACCCTTATATAGTATATATACTGTATATATTCAGTATTTCATCAATGTAATATGCCTAACCGTCTGCCCAATATAAAATATTAATGCTGTTTATGCACAGCATTTATTCATGATTTAAGGTGAAACTATACTTCAGCCGAAAATGGGTATTACTGTACAAATACCTAGAGTACAAAAATCTGAGACATGATCTCAATAAAGTGATGCCACATCCTAAAAATGGAAACACTACAAGCATCTCCTGGAGAGGCTGGTGGCAGTATACCCAGATCGGCACTCTACATGTAACGTTTTATTACACACAAAGGAGACACATATGTTATAGTCTTTTGAAACAACCATATAATCTCGGCAAACCTTTGATTTTAGATATGAGGAGAACACAAGATATCTAATGCTCCTGTTGCCATAACTCCACAGATGCTTAAAGAAGCTGAGGAGCGAAACGCGTAAGAGATTCTTTGGTTACGTTTCCACTACAACTGAACCTTGCATATCTTAAATTGATAAGTTTGACCACTCATATGGTCCGAAAATAATCAAACATGTTATGCTTGTCATGCATATGGGTTCTTTTGATTTAGGAGTATACTGTTACATGGCTATCTATGTATGTTTGCATTATGGTTTTTTATTAAACTTTTTTTTACAATAAATTAGTTTTTATACATACTTCTTCAAATTGTATATCTTTCCTGAGATCAGTCAGTGGATGCCTTCAAAGTCCTACTCTCTAAAAGGGGATCAAAATATAATCTTTTTCTCCCTCCTTCCAGTTTCCAACTGTACAAATACCTGTTTTTAATTAACAGTTGGTTAACATTTAATTTACACTCCCTGTGACTATAATAGATCATTTCCATGTTCCCTTCTGAATGCTAATAACATGTAAATCATTATCAAAGTTTTGTTGTGGAAGGAAAAACTCTAAGGCATAATTTTGAAAAGATTTGTAGTTGCTTTTATATGCTATCCATTCATAAACCTTTTCTGTCAATTTCTGGATGTTTACTTCTCTTGATTTAGACTTCAGATGACCCTTTGGAAACTGAGTGCACTACACTGAGACTGTACTCTATTGATCTTATTTAAAACATATTTGAGTTTATAGTATTAATTTGTGGCTGATGAAAAAATGTTTTAAAAGCTTCCATAATTAATATAATAAACTAAATTAGCCAGTACAGGGTTTCACTTAAATTTACTTTCATTTCAAATTTACTGCTAAGTTAGTAGCAAAAATAGTCAAGTTGACAAGACAAAAAAACACCCTTAGGCTTCTTTCACTCGTCTTTCTGATCAGGTCCATTTGTCAGTTTTTCATGTGGACCTGATCGTTGTTTCATGCACCCCTATGGAGCAGCGGTTGTCAGCGGTGACATCTCCGTTGACAACCGCTGCTATCCAATCCGATCCAGTTCCGTGAAATTGAGACAGATGGAAACCCTATTTTCCATCCGTCTGGAGGATCGGATTGGATAGGACAGGCGTTCCGTTATCATCCAATCTCCCATAGAGGAGTTCTGGGATCTGACAGGTCTGTCTCTCTACACACAGAGTGGAGACGGACCCGTCATCCGCCTGCTCAGCGGGGATCGGCAGATCGGTCCCTGCTGGGCAAAACTGTGTCTGCCGGGCGCAAAGCCCGTGTGAAAGAACCCCTAGGCCCCTTTCACACATACGGACTGTTCATTTCATCAGTTCAGTCATGTTTTTTTTGTCATCAGTTTTTTTCAGTCAACATCATTTGTCATCAGTTTTTCATTCATTTTTCATCCATTGTCCTCTGTTTTTCATCAGTTTTTCACCCAATGTCATCCGTTTTTCATTCGTTTTCATCCATTGTCATCCGTTTTTCATCCGCTGTCATCTGTTGTCATCCGTTTTTCATCTGTTTTCATCCGTTTTTCATCCGTTCCGTTTTTTAAATGGATGAAAATAGGGCTTTCCTGCATTCAAAAAAACAGATGTTGACAGAATTTACATTTTTTTCCCCATAGGAACGCATTGATGTCTGTTTTTCATCCGTCAACGGATAGATGGAAAAGGGACAAACGAACAGAATGTGTGAAAGGGGCCATATTTGTACACATACTTCTTTTTTGGGGGAACTCTAATGGCTCAATTTTGTCTGCCCTGATTTTAAGACTAAGAAAAAGTAAAGGCGAAAAAAAATTATATATATACTGCTGTAACTTCTTAATAAGTGTTAGTAGGAGTTAGAATTTGAATTATTAGTCACTTATGTAAAGTCCACCTAAATCGACTAGTCCATCTAACCCTACCCTCTCTACTGATTGACAGTGCTGCTGTTCAAGGGTAGCTACATTGCTCCTCCATTGATACTGAGGAGAATCAAATGTAGCTGCCCTAAGACAGGAGATGTTTTACTGGCTGATCACCAAAAGAAAATAAAGGAATAAAGCTTTAAAAAATAAAACAATTGGCAAGCTACAAGTAATTACAATTTTGTTTTTGGGTTTAGTTGCTTTAAGGTTAAACAAAATGACAAGGATTAAACAAAATGACAAAATAATTGTTGTACTTACTTTTGAATGCATGTCTTTCAAAAACAGTTTCATATGCTAAATAATAATTTAAAAGGAAGTAAAAAAAAAAAAAAAAACCACAAGAACAGTTATTGTTTTAACATAACTAAAGTTACTATAGATAAAGAGTTCTGCATCCCTTTGGTGGATAATTATTATTCCTGGTACACAGCCACGGTACAAGCTATATATACTGTTTATAGTATATTATTGTTCAGCTACTAGGTGCAGTGGTTGATTCTTTGTATTTGTGCTTGTTAAGTGATGCCTTGGTAGTTTTACAGGGCATACATTGCAAACCACAGATTTTATGTTTGTCAAACAAAACTTTTGTTTAAGAGTTACATGTTAAAATCAGTTATTATGTGATAATATTGCATTATTAAATGACGCATTTACAGTCTGCATCATCCAAACATGTTTATGTCTGTGAAAGTAAAATGGGAAATCCAGACAGAAACCTCTGATCCCAGTCTATTTACACGGGAATGATACTGATTATTCAAAATGACTACAATTACTTCTGAGACCTGTTGGTAAAGGGAGTCTGGTGCTAACTGATAGTGATAATTGCTGTCTGATGTGGCAAAAATAGCCAGTAACAGTTAGAGGTTCATTTTTTTAATTATTGTTTTATTGTGTATATAAATAAAGTAATTTATTTCTCAAAAAATATACTGTATAATAAAATGCATAGGATTCATATAGCATTTCCTAAATGCAGAGCACAGAAAGCTGTTTGCCTTCAGATATTCTTTCATTCCAACTGTTGCTTTGTATAGTATAGAAGTAGAGGTTCCTTTTTTTTTTTTTTTAATGGAAATGTTTATCTTAGATTGTTCTCACTTGTGAGTTATCATCAAGTATCCTATACCCATAGCCTCATATGGCGCTTTTCCACTGCATGGAACCGTACCGGTTCGGCACGCTTTTGTGCTTTTCCACTGCTGGTACCGCATTGTATAGGGTCAGAACGGTTCGGTACGGTACGGTATAGGTTTGCTTTTCCACTGCATGGAACCAAACGGTACGGTACGGCTCTGAAAAAACAGTACCTACTCGATTGTGGTTCCAACAGGTACCAAACTGGTACCATATCCCACAATCCTTTGCATGCAGTCACTACTAGCCACTGATTGGTCAGAGAATCCCACCCACCCCGTTGTTATCCCACCCACTTAACTTTAGTACTACTTTAGTGGAAAAGCAAACCTATACCGTACCGTACCGAACCGTTCCGACACTATACCATGCGGTACCAGCAGTGGAAAAGCAAACCGGGCCGAGCAGGGCCGAGCCGGTACTAGCCGGTACTTGCAGTGGAAAAGTGCCAATAGATAGGCATAAACTGTAGAACCAACCAAGCAAGCTACAAAAGAAGGGCTACCAGGAAAAACAAACTGAGATATTCTATCATTCCAAATCTGTTATTGACACTAAAAGAGACTCCATGTAGTTAGCTTTTGGTACAGAACCATAAGCCCTGCCTACCTTGTGGCTGGATGGCTCAATTTTTTCAGTACAAAATCGGTAAGCACACATCTGTGTGGGATAACCTAGTGTTAGAAGATAGATTTAGGATAGTAAGTATAAGTACTCATAATGTATTCCTAAAACCTAATCCTTAAAGGACAATTTCACTTTTAGAGGGGTTGTTCTGTAAAGATTTTCCTCCCACAAAGTAAATTCTTCTGTGAAATACTTCCCATTAGCCCTGCTCCTGAGATATTTAGTGGTTTGCCCTGCTTGGCACCAAACAGCCTTCAATCGCCAATTACACCTGGTCGGGTTGTACATTCACTTTGCATGTGTTCCACATTTCTTTGGGTGGCTGTGTGCACTATGAATACAGATTAATCCATAGGAATGAATAGGACAAATGCACAGTGAATGCATTACTGGCACTCTTTGAAAACAAAGCCTGTCCAGTGCCAGGCAGAACCACACAGGTTTAATTATTGGAACAGGACTAATGTTTAGTATTTCACAGAAAAAAAGTTACTCATGATGTCTGGGACCTTAATAGGGCTAATGGTAAGTATTTTACAGCAGTATTTACATTTGGGGAAAAGGAACTTAACTTTAAAATTGTCCTATAAGGGTTACGTTTTAAGCATAAGTTATAAGTTAAGTGTTAGGAAAGAGCTAAAGGGATTGTTTAGGGTTTGGGTTAACTTTTATTTGAGGTTTGAAATTACAGAAAAGTTAAGTGTTGAAAAATGTAAGTGCATGTCAAGGAGAATCTTTTAGTTTTGGATAGAGTGGGAAGTGATTGGACTCTCTTGAAGGTTTTTTTATTGCTGTCTGTTTGCCTGCTGGGGAAATTCACGTTCTCTATTGATGGCCAATATTGCCAATATTTCCAAGTCAGAAAGTGAGTGAAAATCCAAAACTCTTGGGTTGTCACCAAAGCATTAGGTAAGCATAAACTATTCAATGGACAAAATATTCCAGTGAGAATTCCCCTCACATTTGGGATATTTCCTTTGATTTTCAGTTGTGGCTCCAGGAAAAGAAGTGAAGGAAAATTGTCCCAGTGGGACACAGACATCATAAATAACATGACAGTGGTTTAACTCTTTTCTACTCTATCCAGAAGACCACACCGGGTGCCACTCCTTTCAGCTAAGAACAGGAAACTGAGGCTATAGTTCGCACAGTCTCACCAAAATTGGAGAATAGAAGATTGGAAAAACATTGCTTGGTCTGATAAATCTCCATTTCAGCTGTGACATTCAGGTGGTAGGGTCAGAATTTGGTGGAAACAACATGAAAGCATGGATCTATCCCGCCTTGTATCAACGGTTTAGGCTGGTGGTGGTGGTGTAATGGTGTGGGGGATATTTTATTGGCACACTTTGGGCCCCTTAGTACCAATTGAGCATCGTTTAAACGCCAGGGCCTACCTAAGTATTGTTGCTAACCATGTCCATCCCTTTTTGACTACAATATACCCATCTTCTGATGGCTACTTCCAGCAGGATAGTGCACCATGTCACAAAGCTCAAATCATCCCAAACTGATTTCTTGAACATGAAAATGAGTTCCCTGTACTCCAATGGCCTCCACAGTCACCAGATATCAATCCAATAGAGCACCTTTGGAATGAGGAGATTCACATCATGGATGTGCAGCTGACAAATCTGCAGCAACTGCGTGATGCTTTTATGTCAATATGGACCTAAATCTTGGAGGAATGTTTCCAATACCTTCTGGAATATATGCCACAAAGAATTAAGGCAGTTCTGAAGGCAAAAGGGGATCAAACCCAGTACTAGCAAGGTATACCTAATAAAGTGGCTGGTGAGTGTATACACTTTAAGGTTAGGGTCCATGGGGAGTAGTATTTTTTTGTTTCACATGGCTTTGGACCTAAAACTCCTTTACCAAAGTCAACCCACAGTGATGACAAAATCCACTTGTTATTGAGTTGTTACTGTTTTTATTTATTTGTTTTAAGACCATTATGAATAAATGCCTAAATTACGGATCCGACGTTGTCATGCTGTCCATCTACCATATTTCTAGTGATGACTGTGGGAACGTTCTACTGAGGCCTTTAGTCCAAAAGATACTGGTGCTCAGCAAACATTGTCTTTACATGGGAAACCAGACTAGCATTCCTGTGCACTCTGCAATTCAGGGATGTACCTTTGTATAAAGTCTGTTGCTGCTTCGAAGGGAAACACATGCTTTTCTGCCTGTATAGATTTTCTTTCATCAGCAACTGGCATAATATACATTGCAAGGCTTATTAGTTTGCCCATAGCCAGGGGTTCTTAGTGTGGTCCTATTATCAGTATTCTAGATTCAAGTGCTAGTTCACCCAAAATTTTTGTAGATGTATTTATGTTATCTTTCTTATTTTCTGTGGCTGCTTCAAGCTTTTTAATATATTTTTTATTTACTTTGTGGAAGTTTCAATAGATGAACCAGGGTTCTTCCTGCAGTGATAGGAATGTTACTGTGACTTAGGGAAGTAGAGCCACAAGCTCCGGGCTGGTGGTATGGTATCACTACTGAAATCCCTGAAAAAAATGTCACAAAAGCAGTTTTGGGTGGAATGACACTTTAAATAAGATTTGCCATGGATCACCTATAAGGTACTTTGGTAGGGTTATTGGACACAGAAAATATAAATCTCCTGTAGATGAATATCATTTCAGTTATTTCCTGTTTTGATAACTACCTCAATCTATTAACTTACACCTGTAAAAAAAACTTTCAAATAAGCCAAGTTATATATTTTTTTCTTTCTATGGTTTAAACCAAAGTATTTTTCTGCAAAGAGATTAATCTTGCACTTTTAAATAGTAGGCATTATTTATAAGATCTGATGTACAGTTTTCACATGTCACTTTAACAAATGTTGGTACTTTACTTTTTGGTTAGGATTTTACACTCATAATGTAGCAACACCAGTGAGAGGGTTTCATATTCTTTCTTTAGCCTTTCAAGTATTACACACTTTCATCTAATCCATTAAATCACTTTACAAATGAATTGATAAAGTAGTGTGCCCCAGTTTCAAAGAAAGCCTATCAACACCTTTCAAACATATTTTGGCTATTTAAACAAAGTGTAGTTCAGCCAGCGTTTCCCACAAAGAGCTGGACTCCGGGTTTGTTTTTGCAGGCGACATCAATTCAAAGATGAACTCTACTCAGATGTGGTAACTATAAAGCAGAGCCCCATATAAATAAATAAGAAGGGGTGAAGAGAAGTATTACTATTACTCAGGTTGGACATGACATTGCCAAATCTTAGAACACATAGACAATGGGTATTTATCAAAATGTTTCTCTGCATACTCACAGTGCTGCAAATGATTAGTACATTCATCATGGGAACACCTCATTTTATTTAGTCAGAAAAATGGTGCGACAAGCAATTGTAACTTTTTTTAACTACAAACCTGAAATGCTTTCCCATAAATTATCTCAGGGATAGGAAATTGTGGTATTCTTTAACTGTAAAATGAAATTCGTTGGATTACAAATAAGAAAGAGAGAAAATAAAATATAACTCAAAAAGCATTGCTAAAATGTCAAATATTTAAATATAAAAGTTAATATGATGAATAATTTTCCGTTTTTGCAGACTTTTTTTGTCAAGTCTGTCGGTAATGCTGTTAATTGCATCATTTGGTGTTTGTATATTGTAAACCATTTTAAAGATTTAGTGTCAAGGGTAAAGCTTCAAGGACTACGTCTACTCGCCAACTTGTGTTTTAAGGACTTTACCATTCACTTTTATTCAAAACAAAAATTCCTTCACATTAGGTTTCCCTCTCAGGGGTTCAGTTTAAAAAGGATACAAAGGAGAAAACAGCCTCTTGGCTAATTTGGTCCGCTCAGACCCACAGACTGTCTTTGCACAGACTGCAATAACTCAGCCTCCTGGCTATTTGGGCTAAATTGTCCCTCAGTCTGCTTTTGTACAGGCTTTCACAACTCTCAGGTGATGGCCTAGTTAGGTTGCCTGTCTTTACTGCCAGGCAGCCCAGAACGCAGACACAAAATACAGTACACATGTTGCTTAGTCCTGCAGCATCAGATAAAAGAGTCCAAAATCATTTTATTTGTTGGTAAGAAAGTCATATATGTAAAAACATTCACCACATTTTAGGACAACGGCGCCCCTCTTCACCGCGGCTCAACACAGAATAAAACTTGGATGGATGAATGGCGTCAATTTTGCTCACCAATCCTGGAACACAGAGTGTCCTGTCCAGTGTGTCTGGAAGTCAGCTGTCCTCAAGAGTCCGATCACTAGCAACTTGGTCCTTGCGTGGCTCGGTCTCTGCATCCAGACTCTCACTGATCCTCCATGACAGTAGGTGCAAGTGGTGCCCTAGGCTCTTGGTTGTGGACACAGACACCCCAGCAACAGGCTCAGTCATTTCCAGTCACAGAGAACACCAAAAAGGGGAAGCCAGTCTCTTGTCTCTCTGATGTAGATACAGACCCTAGCAACATGTCTGCACCCTCTGGTTCCCCACACTAGACTGCCCTGACCCCCAGTGAATTTCCCAGGAAAAGTTCTGTCCTTCCATCCTCTGTATGCACAGGTTTCTGGGTAGTAAAGACCAACACAGCCCATTAGCCTTCATTCACTTGTATCGTGTAGTGCTACTTTAAGGACTAAATATTCCAGTGCTTATGACAGCTGCATAGCAAGTCCTCTTTCCCTCTGATTGGCTCAGAGATGCTGTTGCCAGGAGGAAGGGAGAGCAGGATTGAGGGGGATGAAGATACACACATCCTGCAACTGTGCTGCTCTGTCACTGTGCAGAGGTGGGGTGAATGAGGAAAGCAGGCACAGAGTGCTCAGCCTGCTCCTCATGAACACTAAGTAGTCCTGGTGGTGGTGGTGGGGGGGGGGGTCATAGGAGGAAAGCGGGCACAGGAGGGCACAGCATGCTTCTCCCACTGCGGCAGCACCCAGCTACACAATTAACCACTGAAATTTGTGTGACTGTATCCTCAGCTGACAATTCTAATCATCACGTGTAACACCAATCAAATGTTTAAATACATTTTTCAAGAACAGTGTCAAGTTCAAGCAAGCCAAGAAATACATTTACAGGACAATCCGTTGTATGCGAGAACAATCAAACATACACAATCACTGTAGATTTTTAAACAAATAATATTATTTCCAAGCTATTCCTTTAGGTGACCAAATCTAAGATCTCCAGGGGAAGCCCCAACCTCTGTGAAACACAGAAAAAAACTATATATATATATATATATATATATATATATATATATCATAGTGTAGCGCTCCTTAGAAATTCCTATGTATAAATCAAAATTAAGTATTAAAATAAGATATAAAAAGTGCAGTCATAAGCAAAATAGATAATAAATATTATCCCTATACTGTGTTATTGTGTTCAAAAACATATAAAACATATACATTTATTTCTAATTTTTAAGGACTCTTTAATGACTGGATAGTACCACTGAATCAGCGTATGGCCAATGTGGTGCCTATATTTAAAAAGTGAAGAGTCTTTACCAAGTAACTATAGAGCTGTTAGTTTAACCACTTCCCGCCCGCCCTATAGGCAATTAATGGCGGAAAGGTGGTTGTATTATCCTGACATGCCGTCATATGGGGGGCACGCAGAACGGCAATCGGTGCTGCGGTGTGTCACTCTGACTCACCGCATCTCCGATCTCGGTAAAGAGCCTACTAATGTAGACTCTTTACCATGTGACCAGCTGTGTCCAATCACAGCTGGTCACAAAGTAAATAGTAAGTGGCGTTGATCGGCTTTCCTCAGTTCGTGCCTGACAGGCACGAGTAGAAGAGAGCCAATCTGCAGCTCTCCTGACAGGGGGGGGGTCTGCACTGGTAATCAGAGCATTGATTACCAGTGCAGACCCTTGGGGGGTGCCACTAGAGCCACCAGGGATGCCCACCCATGACCCCAGGGATGCACACCCATGACCTCAGGGATGCCCACCATGGCCACCAGTGATGGTAATCAGGGCTCAGGGAGCCCACCAGTGCCCTCCCCATCAGTGCTGTCCAACCGTGCCCATCATTTCCATCTATCAGTGCCACCCACCAGTGCCCATTATTGCCCACCAGTGCTGCCTATCAGTGCCCATCAGTGCTGCCCATCAGTGCCGTCTATCAGTGCCCATTGGTGCTGCCTATCAGTGCCCATCAATTCCACTTATCAGTGCCCATCAGTGCCTCCTATCAGTGCCTACCAATGCTGCATATCAGTGCTACCTATCAGTGCCTATCAGTGCTGCATATTAGTGCCACCCCATCAGTGCCTCCTCATCAGTGCCTGTCAGTGCAGCCTCATCAGTAATCATCAGTGCAGGAAAAAACGTATCTATTTACAAAATTTTATAACATAAAAAAACTTTTTTTTTTTTTTCAAACTTTTCGGTCTTTTTTTATTTGTTTAGAAAAAAAGATAAAACCTTGCGGTGATCAAATACCACCAAAAAAAAGCTCTATTTGTGGAAAAAAATGACATAAATTTGGTGAAGGTACAGTGTTGCATGAACGCGCAATCGTCATCCAAAATGCAACAGCGCTAAAAGCTATAAATTGGCCTGGGCGGGAAGGAGGAAAAGTGCCCGGTATTGAAGTGGTGTGATTTTAAAATCTTGTTTTTTTTCTGTCATACTTACCTGCTCTGTGTAGTGGTTTTGCACAGAGCGGCCTGATCCTCCTCTTCTCAGGTCTCCCCCGCCGATGCTCCTAGCCCCTCCCTCCAGCTGAGTATCCCCACAGCAGGCAGCTTGTTATGGGGGCACCCAAGCTGAGCCGCTGCTCTTTGTGTCCATTCAGACACAGAGCTGTGGCTTGGCTCTGCCCCCTTTCTCTCCCCATTGGCTCACTGACCTTGATTGACAGTAGTGGGAGCCAATGGCTGTGTGACACATTTTATTCATTTATTTTCTATGGATATACACTTCATCCGCTGGACCATAGTAATATGGACTTGTCTTATTATAGCCTGATTCGTGGCTACTGTTCACATTTAGTAATTATTTGTTACAGCACTTAACTGGATATTGATTACATTTGTTGTTTTTTTATTTGAGATCACATATTAAGCACTGCATTTTTTATTTACATAACTGTGAGTATATGATTGTGTAGATAGGATTAAAAAATAAAAATTCCCTTTTATTGGCTGAAATACATGGACGTTTTTTAACCAGGCAAACTATGTAACTATGCAACCATGTAAATGCAGAAAGTCCAATAATAGTTCCAGTGTACAAATAAAGCTTCTAAATCCTCTTGTGCCTTAAAGATTAACTCAACTTTTGTTGATAAAAAAACATACCCTCTGGGTGATCTATGTACATTGCAAGGATTATAACAAACTTTGTTGCAGATTCCTACCTTTTGTTATTCTGAAGAAATAGTTGTTTGCCTGTTTCCATGTGCAAAGTGAATCTGTATGGGAGTGATTTTATAATTATCAATCATCTACTGTACCTGTGGGGCTCTAATGAGGAGTGTGGCAGTGTCTGCATCCCTTTAGATGTGATTTCCCTTTAGGAGTATCTCACCAAAAATGACATTTTTGTTGCAGGGAATGCAAAAAATCGGACTTGTTTCTGGAGACTTCTGGGAAAATCAGTAAGCCAATCACACAAGCAGAAAATGACATTTTCAGGGGGCGTCCGTACACTATCTGTGTACAGAATGCCTCCAGGTAGCCATATTGCATTGCATTTTACAGAAAATTACAGCGCTGCAGATTAAAAAGGAAAGGTCATTTTAAAAAAAATTCAATTATGACTTGAGTAGCAATTGTATATGCACAAGTGAATTTAAACACACCCATGAATCTAATCTGCGCACATACAGTGCCTTGAAAAAGTATTCATACCCCTTGACATTTTCCACATTTTGTCTTGTTACAACCAAAAGCGTAAATGTATTTTATTGGGATTTTATGTGATAGACCAACACAAAGTCGCACATAATTGTGAAGTGAAAGAAAAATGATAAATGGTTTTCAAAATTTTTTACAAATAAATATCTGAAAAGTGTGACATGCATTTTTTCCCCCTTTAGGCTGATACCCCTAACTAAAATCTAGTAGAGCCAATTGCCTTCAGAAGTTATCTAATTAGTAAATAGAGTCCACCTGTGTGTAATCTAATCTCAGCATAAATGCAGCTGTTCTGTGAAGCCCTCAGAGGGGGCCATGTGGGGGACACAGCCAACATGTGGAAGAAGGTGCTCTGGTCAGATGAGACCTAAATTTTACTTTTTAGCCTAAAAGCAAAACACTACGTGTGCTGGAAAACTAAAACTGCACATCACCCTGAACACACCATCCCCACTGTGAAACATGGTGATGCTTTTCTTCAGCAGGGGCAGGGAAGCTGGTCAAGGTTAATGGGAAGATTGATGGAGCCAACTTTAGGGCAATCTTAGAAGAAAAAGTGTTAGAGTCTGCAAAAGACTTGAGACTGGGGCAGAAGTTCCCCCTCCAGCAGGACAACGACCCTAAACATTCATGTGTTAGAATGGCCCAGTCAAAGTCCAGACCTAAATCCAATTGAGAATCTGTGGTCAGACTGGAAAATTGCTGTTCACAGATGCTCTCCATCCAATCTGACAGAGCTTGAGCTATTTTGCAAAGAAGAATGGGCAAAAATCTCGGGCTCTAGATGTGCAAAGCTGGTAGAGACATACCCAAAAAGACTTGCAGCTGTAATTTCAGGGAAATATGGTTATACAAAGTTTTGATTCAGGTGGGCTAAATACAAATGCACCCCACAATTTTCACATATTTATTTGTAAAACATTTTGAAAACCATTTATCATTTTCCTTCCACTTCACAATTATGTGCCACTTTGTGATGGTCAATCACATAAAATCCCAATAAAATACATTTACATTTTTAGTTGTAACATGACAAAATGTGGGAAATTTCAAAGGGTAGGAATACTTTTTAAAAGCACTGTACAAGCAACCTGGCATGCACTTGCATACAGCTCTTGGAGGAGCTGATACAATGCCATCTACATGAGTACAGTACTTCTGCCACAGCAGTTGCATGGCAGGTACAGGAGAATTAGGACTTTGTGTTAATGCCATGCTCCACATGACAATCTCCCTGATAATATGGTACAATATTTGTGCAATTTGTGCAAGTGTGTACCTGGCACCCTCCTCCTCCTACTGAGTGCCAGAATAGCTAAGTGAAAAGTTGGTAGCTCCTACTGAATTGGAAACATCAATATGCAGTACAGTAAGGGTGCCAGGAGGCAGCTTTCGACACAATAAAAAGGCCTGCTTTTAGGAAACTAAAATGTTCAGACCTTGAATGCTGAGGTGAGAATTTCAAAGCATAGAGCATTGTAGACTTCAAACAGGCAGCTACTTTAGTACTATGGGAATGGTTTACTAAATAAATTGAGAATCTTCAAAAAACCTAATAAATGTAGCTGTGTTCACTTGGAAGACCCAATCCTGTGCAGATGAAGTGAATAAACAGAATTGTGCTTTTTGTGTAACTGGAAAAATTGAAGTTGAGTGAAGATTCTTAAATCTTTTAGTAAATCAGCCTCTACGTGTCTTTAGTTGTAATAGATCAGAGGCAGGAAGCTCCTTCACTACCTCTTGAGTACTGAACTGCCCACTGAGTGCCCTGCTATGGCAGTTTTTTCACCAGCATCTTAAAACATGGGTTTCTTGCCTGCTTCAAGACATTTACATATATATTTAAAAAAAGGAATTTGTGAAGCTTAGGACTAAGCCTGTACTTAAAATCCAATAATGAGTAACTCAATTTACATCCCCGTGCATAAGAACTGAATTGTTACAGTGCTGCTGAGAGGCTGAGCCAGCACCTGCCCCCCCCCCCCCCCCCGATGCTCAAGTCCAGAGTCAATTGCTCTCTGCTCACTGAAACCCAAAAACTGAGTGATTAGTGGTCTTTGATTGCTCAGTTCTCTGTATAGAGGTGGCAGATGAAGCATTGGATTGATGCTGCTTCCACCGAGGGGAGTATGAATTTTTTTATTAATTTCACACTTTTCTCCTAAATATGCTCCCGGTACTAAAGTGGTTACATATTCTTGTTACATTTTACAAGTTCTTGCAGAAAAGAATGTAATACCAGGTGGTGCTCTGAGCAGAATCTGCAACAGCAGATTACATGCACATTGAAAATAGGAAAGTGCAAGAGACAAGTGAGGCTCATTATGTCTTAAAATTCAGAATTATTTTCCAAGCAAATTTTGAACACCAGCAAAATAGTGATTGATGTTGCTTATGAATGAATAGGGGCGTTTTTTTATCAGTGTACATTTACCGCTTCCATGACCAGAGGTCATTAAAACCTAGATGCCCTGACCAAATTTTGTGGCGTCAGGATGTGTCATTTAACTTGGCAATAATGGATTAACTAATTTGCCAACCTAAAAAAGTTTTACGTTCTTTTTTAAGACACATAAAGGTTTTATTTGGTACTCTGTTTTAATAAGTACTCTGCTACTTTTTTTATTCTAAATTGAAAAATGGGCAAAAAAATGTTAAAAAAGCATTTTTAGCAATTTTACAATTAACAGTTTTTAATGTGAACCAGCACCGCATAGAGGGATGCTGGCAACTCATGCTATGGAGTGCAGGGAAAAGCTTAGGGAAAAGCTTGTCTCTGCTCATTAAACACAGGCATGGAAGAAAGCAAAGAATGCCGGACAGTGTGTGTGGTGAAGACAGCCTCAGGCAGGACTCCTTCCAGGTCACACCCCCAATGTGTTTCACTTCACCCACGGGGCTTAATCATGGAGGAGGAGAATCCATGAAAACAGAGGAAAATATAAACATCATCGCCTGGTATCATGTAATGGGGAGGGGGGTGAATGAATGTCAGGTGAATGAGATCTAAGTTTAACACCTGTAACAGAGCAAAATTAACCACTTAAGACCCGGAAGATTTTACCCCCTTCCTGACCAGGGCCTATTTTGCGATTCGGCACTGCGTGAATTTAACGGACAATTGCGCGGACGTGCGACGCTGTACCTAAACGAATTTGATGTCCTTTTTTTCCCCACAAACAGAGCTTTCTTTTGGTGGTATTTGATCACCTGTGCGTTTTTGATCATGCGCTATAAACAAAAAAAGAGCGTCAATTTTGCAAAAATAACAATATTTTTCACATTTTTTTATATGAAATTCCCCAAAAAATTGTAAAAATCTAAATTTTTTAACATTTTAGGCCAATTTGTTTTCTGCTACATATTTTTGGTAAAAAAAAACACAAAAAATCGTATTTTGATTGGTTTGCGCAAACGTTATTGCGTTTAATAACTAAGGGAAAGATTTTTGTCATTTTTGTTGTTTTTTTTTTTTAACGAGTAATGGCGGCGATCTGCGATTTTTTTTTTTTTGCCAGACTGCGGACAGATCGGACCCTTGACTGACATTTTTGACACTTTTGGGGTTACCAGTGACATTACTACAGTAATCAGTGCTATACATATGCACTGTTACTGTAAAATGACACTGGCAGTGAAGGGGTTAACTTTTTTTTGAGAGGGAGGGGTTAAGTGTGTCCCTAGGGGCGTGCTTCTAACTGTGATTGGATGTGGCTACTGGTGTAAGGACAGAGATCAACGGTCCTACATAGCCGTTTGATCTCCATTTTTACACAGGGAAGAATGACAGGCGGCTTTGTTTAAATTAGTCGCCTGCCTTTCTCCCGGTGTAATGGACAATCGCGGGTGCCGGGCGGACATCGGGTCTGCCGGGCACACGCGCGGGGGGTCCGTGACCGAGCAGGAGAGGAAGCTCGCCTCCGGGGGCGTGCGCTCGCTCCCTAGACCCTCAAAGGCTAGCGACGTAGTCCTACGTCGCTTTGCCTGTGAGGGGCTGACCACCGCAGTAAATAGTCGTGCGGCGGTCGGCAAGTGGTTAAAGAGATTTTAAAGTCTGATTATTTAAAAAAAAATAAAAAAATAACAGACATTTTATACTTATCTGGTCTGTGCAGTTGGTTTGCACAGAGCAGCCCAAATCCCCCTCTTCTCGGGTCCCTCTTCTGTGCTCTTTGCCCCTTCCTCCTGTTGAGTGCAAGCTGCTTGCTGTGGGGCAGGCCCAAACCGAGTCACAGCTGTGTCCATTTAGACATGGAGCCTCAAACCGGCCCTGCCCCCTCTCTTTCCTGATTGGTTGACTGACTTTAATTGAGAGTAGTGGGAGCCAATCGCACCGCGCTGCTGTCTTAGTCAATGAGGAGGAGTCCCGGGCAGCTGAGACACTCCCGTAATATTGCTGGATAAAGAAGGGCTCAGGTAAGTATTAGGGGGCTGAGGGGGGTTACTGCACACAGAAGGTTTTTTTTATCTTAATGCATAGAATGTACTAAGATGAAAAAACCCCTTTAAGCAATAGGTGGGTAGTACTTGCAAAAAAATAGAAATATATCCCTCATGTAATTGTTGTGGGTGTGAAAGGTATAAAAACCTTACAATACCTAAAATCTAACTTTATTATTAAGTTTAGATAAAACCAGAAGACAAAAGACGAAAAAATCATGACTAAAAATAAATCATAAAAATTAATAAAACTAGGACACTCCCTTTTTCTGGCTCTATTATAAATAGAGGCATGTGTATATAATGGTAACAATGAAGATGGGCAGCAAAAGGAAAGCCCAAGAATAAGGAGACAATAAATGTATACATGTACAGTATATACATTTAATTTTGATTTTCTTAAGGAGGTAAAATGGGGGAAGGGGAAAGGAAAACAGGAGTGCAAAAGAAGGGAAGGGGGGGGGGGGCAAAGAGGACAAAAATTAAAAAAAAAAAAGATTTTTTGTCATTTTACAATTAACCGCTTGCTGACCGCTGCACGACTATTTACTGCGGCGGTCAGCCCCTCACAGGCAAAGCGACATAGTACTACGTCGCTAGCCTGTGAGGGTCTAGGGAGCGAGCGCACGCGGCCAGAGGCGCGCTCCCACGCGGTCACGGACCCCCCCGCGCGTGTGACCGGCGGACCTGTCCGTTAGAGCTGTAGAAAGGCAGGCGGCTAATGTAAACAAGCCGCCTGTCATTCTCCCCTGTGTAAGAATAGTGATCATACAGTTCTACTATGTAGGACCGTAGATCACTGTTCCTACACCTCAAGCCACAGCCAATCACAGTTAGAATCACGCCCCTAGGGACACACATAACCCCTCACTCTCAAAAAAAGTTAACCCCTTCCCTGCCAGTGTCATTTTACAGTAACCGTGCATATGTATAGCACTGATTACTGTAGTAATGTCACTGGTAACCCCAAAAGTGTCAAAAATGTCAGTCAAGGGTCCGATCTGTCCGCCGCAACATCGCAGTACCGCAAAAAAAAATGCAGATCGCCGACATTACGCGTTAAAAAATAAACAAAAATGACAAAAATCTTTCCCTTTGTTATTAAACGCGATAACTTTTGCGCAAACCAATCAAAATACGCTTTTTGCAATTTTTTTTACCAAACATATGTATCATAAAACAAATTGGCCGAAAATGTTAAAAAAATTTGATTTTTACATTTTTTTGGGGGAATTTCATATAAAAAAATGTGAAAAATATTGTTATTTTTGCAAAATTTTTTTGTTTATAGCGCATGATCAAAAAATCGCACAAGTGATCAAATACCACCTAAAGAAAGCTCTGTTTGTGGGAAAAAAAGGACGCCAAATTAGTTTAGGTACAGCGTCGCATGACCGTGCAATTGTCCGTTAAAGTCACGCAGTGCCGAATCGCAAAATAGGCCCTGGTCAGGAAGGGGGTAAAATCTTCCGGGGCTTAAGTGGTTAACAGTTTTTAATTACATATTAAAATTTAAAGCAGAATTGAACCTAAGAAATGTTAGCAGGCAGGCTCTTTATTGCAGGGGTGACATGGCATCTTATAAATGTGATTAAAAACTGTTAAAGTGGTGGTAAATCTCAGACTTGAAATATGAACAAAACATATCCCTCTATAGTGTGTACCTGTCTCAATCATGGGCACTAAGTGTCATTTCTGTCTGCTGCTATGTTCCTCTACAATCAGCGTAAATCACTTCTGACAAATTTTTCTGATATCTAGAGAAATAAGGTCACAGGGGAGGGACCTCCAACTAACTGACAACCTCAGCTCTGTTCCTGTGTGCTGTATGAAGGGAGTGTATCTCTTCCCTCCAATTGGCTCTCAGAGCTTGCCTGTCAAAATCAGTGTCATAACTTGGGTCACTTACTGATGGCACTGTTGCACCTGGAATTGAAGGACGTAATGGGGTGGCCACCAGCGGGTGTCTCCCAGCAGCTGGACTGTATACTTAATTAGGTTGCACCTGATGTGGACTGCTGGGTAAATATAAGCACTGCCATATACCTGTCTGAGCCTGAACCTGATCCTGTAACCTGTATATTGATCCTGAGTCTTGTTCCCTGTACCTGGCTTCCTGTTCCCCTTGTCTCCTGTCCCTGTTCTGTCTTGCTTATGCATGCTCCCTGCATTTTGTATATAGTAAGTTAGGGTATTATTTGCGTTTTGCACTGTCACATTTATTTCACTAACTTTGTTTATGGTTTACTGGTGTTGGTATTAGAGTGTGTTATTTGGC
This sequence comes from Pelophylax lessonae, assembly GCF_965119305.1. Lineage (NCBI taxonomy): Eukaryota > Metazoa > Chordata > Amphibia > Anura > Ranidae > Pelophylax > Pelophylax lessonae. The sequence continues at coordinate 433,051,141 of NC_138770.1, read as the reverse complement.
TTCTTAAACTTATTTCAACCTTATTCAGTGTGGGTCCTGATTCCTTAAGTGCAGCCAACCGATCTGATCACATTTCCTGGATGCCTGTATGTGGTATCCCTGACATAATACTGAAGCCACTAACGATCAGATAGGCTGCACCTGGGAATTCTGATTTTTCTGGTCTCCGCATTTGCTATTGCTGCAAGATGCAGTCAGAGGAGTTTTTTTTTTAATTTTTCACTGCTTGTAACAGAAGAGAGGGAATATTGCGCACACTAGCGAGCAATTGTTCTCCATCTGGCTCACTGTCTTGTTGGCCAAGGCAAAGTTTTGTTTGAAGGTATTCAGCCACTCATTCAAATCTGTGCAGAATTGGCTTTATCTAGTATCCCAAAGGGTGGTGATGATTTTTCTCCTCCTTTATGTGTGTCTCTGGTGAAATTGCTTGTGTGGCTTTTGGAAGATGATACACCCTATTTGCTTGAACATTATTCAGTGTATTCACCAGAGACTCTGCTGGATTGTATGAATGCAGTACATTCTTTAGTCAGACAAGATAATTGTAAATTGAATTTTGTTGTCTTACTCCAAACCTGGTCAGATCTTTCCTATTCGGCATCAGTTAACATGCACCAATCCACTCCTGCCTCTAGACACCAGTTTGCTCAAAGACCCCCCTCTCTGTTACCCATAGCAACTACAGCTGCAGTTCAGTATACTTTGCTTTCAACTGTATGTCAGTATCCTGTCTCCAGTAGCTGCCCTTTTCCTGCATTTAATCCAGTGCCCCTAGCAACCCTTTAGAAATCCTCCTGATGTGCCTCTGCCTGCTGCTCAGGCTGATGTGCCTCTGCCTGTTGCCCAGCCTGATGTGCCTCTGCCTGTTGCCCAGCCTGATGTTCCTCTGCCTGCTGCCCAGCCTGATGTGCCTCTGCCTGCTGCCCAGCTTCTGCCATCTGCCCAGCCTGATGATCCGATGCCTGCTGATCTGGTGCCTGCTGCCCAATCAGACGATCTGTTGCCTGCTGTCTAGCCTGCTGATCCAGTGCCTGCTGATCCAGTGCCTGCTGCCCAGCCTGATGATCCAGTGCCCACTGCCCAGCCTGATGATCTGGTGCCTGCTGCCTAGTCTGATGCTCTGGTGCCTGCTACCCAGCCTGCTGATCCAGGTGCCTGCTGCCCAACATGATGATCTGGTGCCTGCTGCCCAGCCTGATGATCTGATGTCTGCTGATCTGGTGTCTGCTGCCCAGCATGATGATCTGGTACCTGCTTCCCAGCCTGCTGATCCGGTGCCTGCTGCCCAGCATGATGATCTGGTGCCTGCTGCCCAGCATGATGATCTGGTGCCTGCTGCCCAGCCTGATGATCCGGTGCCTGCTGCTCAGTTTAATGATCCAGTGCCTGCTACCCAGCCTGCTGATCCAGTGCCTGCTGCCCAGACTGATGATCCGCTGCCTGCTGCCCAGCCTGACAGCCCGGAGCCTGCTTTTAAGCCTGACAGTCAGGTGCCTACTGCTCAGCCTGATGGTCAGGTGCCTGCTGCTCAGCCTGATGGTCAGGTGCCTGCTGCTCAGCCTGATGGTCAGGTGCCTGCTGCTCAGCCTGACGTTCAAGCGCATGCTACCCAGCCGGACGTTCTGGTGTCTGCTGCCCAGTTTGATGGTCCCCTGCCTAATGGTTTCCTGCCTGATGCCCAGCTTGCCGCTAATGCTTCCCTGCCTGATGCCCAGCTTGCTGCTTGCACTTCCCTGCCTGATGCCCAGCTTACCGCTAATGCTTCCCTGCCTGATGCCCAGATACTGCTGTAGCCTCCTAGTCTGATACCCTGCTTGCCGCTGGTGCTTCCCTGCCTGATGCCCAGCTAGTCTTCAGGCCCAGTGTTGGGACATGTGCTGCATCAAGGGCATGTACATTTGTGATGCTACACCTCTTCAGGAATCCAACCTATGGGCAACCAAGACAGCTTCCAGACCCTGGTGGTGGGGCGCATAACCAATTACCGGACCCTGGTGGCACACCTTCCAGCAGGTTAAAAGACGCCGGCTTGAAGAGTGCAAGAAAGTCCACAGATACGGAGGAGAAACCTTTTTGGACTTTTGGGTTAAAGGCAGAATGGAGCGGTGGGGTTAACTGTGAGGATCGGTGTCATTACTTGGGTCAACTGCTGGTGGCACTGTTGTTCCTGGAATCGAAGCACGTAATTCAGGTGGCCACCAGTGGGTGTCTCCCTGCAGCTGGACTGTACACTTAATTAGGTTGCACCTGATGTGGACTGCTGGGTAAATATAAGCCTGCCCTTCACTGAGGTTCAGGGCTTCAGTATTTTACCTGCAAGCTGAGCCTAAACCTGATCATGTAACCTTTTTTGTGATCCTGAGTCTTGTTCCCTGTACCCTGCTTCCTGTACCTGGCTTCCTGTTCCCCTTGTCTTCTGTCCCTGTCCCTGTTTTATGTGCTCCCTGCATTTTGTATATAGTAAGTTAGGGTAATATTTGGGTTTTGCACTGTCACATTTATTTTCACTTATTTTGATCATGGTTTACCGGTGTTGGTATTGGAGTTTTATTAGGTTGAAATAAACTTATTTCAACCTTATTTAGTCTGGGTCCTGATGTCCTGATTCCTTAAGTGCAGTCAACTGATCTGATCACCCTGCCTGCATGCCTACCTGTGGTATCCCTGACATTGCCTCACTCAGCTCTGCAGAGTGTAACTTCAGCTCTCCACCCCCTTTTTTCTGAACGCTCAGACAAGTTGCATAAGTTCTGCACTTTGAACAGATGTAGAAAAGCGAAGACTGCAGATAAACAGGCACAACTTTTGTAGGAGAATTTGTTTAATTTCCGTGCATCACCTAAGGTCAGTCACTTTACTAGGTATATGTAAGGGTTTACAACCACTTTAATTATAAAATTACTATAATTGATTTTTTTAACATGTTTGTTCATTACTCCGTTTATAAAAAAAAAAAAAACATGAGCAAAGTACTTTTTAAAACAGCATACCAAATAAACTAACTCACTTGTCTGTTCACAATCTTCTTTAGAATGTACTGTGAGTTGTACATGTACAGTTCAGTGTACATTCTCAGCACACCTCAGCATCAGAATTAATGCACTCCCATGTGCAGGAGTTAAATCATTCTGTCCAAGCCAATCAAGTTGGTAGGGGATCCAGAACCTGGAAGAATGTGGGTAAAGATGTCAGCACTGATGAAGGAGCAAGAGGAGGGGAGTTAAAGTGGAGCTCCACCTAAAAGGGGACGCTCCAATTGCACCCTCCCCACCTCCACTGCCAGATTTGGCACTTTTTTTTTGTGGGGGGGGGGGGGTGCCTGGTTTTGACAGGTACCCGCTTCCCCTTCTGGCTCAGATTGCTGTGGAGAACTGAGCCAGAAGTATGCCGCCCCTTCCTTCTCCCGCAGTCTTCTGGGATACATCACAGGTCCCAGAAAAATATGTGACCATTCACAAGGCGCAGCACGGCTCGCAATTGCGCAGTAGAAAACAATGTGTAAAGCCGCAACGCTTCACTTCCTGTTTTCATTACTAGAGATGCTGGCCCTGCATCCCAAAACTGATAGAAGAATTGGCTTGGGTAAGGAAATTGCGGGATCCCTGGACAGGTAAGTGTCCCTAAATTAAAAATCAGCAGCTACAGTATTTGTAGCTGCTGACTTTCAATGTTTTTCTGCAGGAGCCTGGAGCTCCTGTTTAATTTTAAAATGCAGCTTCACAACTTTAAGACCCCTTTCACACGTATGAGACGCGATTTTGCGGCACGATTTTGCGACGACTTTGCCGCGATTTTGACGCGATTGTGAAAGCAATGGCTATGGCTCAAAACGCAATCAAATCGTGGCAAAGTAGTGCAGGAACTACTTTGAAGTCGGTGCGACTTCAAAACGCACTGATATGAATGGGGCTCATTGAAAATAATGGAAAACAACTTGTCATGCGATTTTGCGGTCCAAAATCGCGGGACAAGTCGCACTAGTGTGAAAGGGGCCTAAGACACAAAAACAGCTGAAGTCAGCAGGTTTGTTTGTAAACAAACCTCATGTGATAACTATTACTTTATTGTCATGGTGATTTCATGGTGCGGAAATACTCTGATTGGTTCTGGGTTATAAGTGTAAACCAGTGACTGTCAATGAAAGCACAGCTGTCAGTAGAGGCATGCACATCTGTTTGTTATTAGTTCCACAATAAAGCACAGGTTAATGTTCCTACACAATGGATCACCGTGCTGGGGACCATTGATTATTGTGATCCAGAATGGGCTTAAAACAACTATAGGGTCAATTCACTACGAGTAAAATAGACAAAAAAAATGATTTATTGCCGTACAAAAATATGCAGCGGTCAGAAACAGATGTCAAATGTGAATTTTTTTGCAGAAATATTCTTTACATCTAGGTTTTTCAGATTATAAGAAAAACTTACAGAAAACATTCAAAAGGACCATAGAGACTATTTTAAAAGGAATATAGAGACTATTTTAAAGTGCTGGTAATTGTAAATTGTTACTTACAGAAAACCTTACACAAATTTAAGTAGTGCCCTTAAAAGACAACACACAGTATCTAAGAACAATTTTCTTACAAATTACTGGCAAGGATATCAGGTCACCAGAATTTTATTTGGTAGACCGTATGTTGTTTTTTGGAAAGAATTGTCATACATTAACTGCAATGCTTGCCTGGTTTAAAGGTTAAACAGATGTGATGACATAATGCAGCTATGTGGAAGTGCTTGTTTAATTTGAAAATACCATAACATCTTTTTCATAGCTGGCTTGGAATATGCATTGGAAGAGCTTTTATTCAAGACATTATTCCAAAAAGCTAATTCAGCTGTGATCATTTTTCCCAAATAGGAAAGTGTAAAAGCCATGTAGACAGACATGAGATATAAAAAATAATGACTTTTTAAACCATGTTATTTTAGATTCTGATAAATAAAATAACCTAAAATTTTTAATCCTCACATGAACCTCTTAAAGAAAGAATAAACTTTTTTTTGTGTGTTAGTCTATAATTTAATCACGTTTACAGTATCACAATTTCCTATATATACTTTTCCTATTTATGTACATTTCCTGAGTCTGGGAGAGAAGAAAAAAAAACACATCAACAAATCCTACAAAATAGCAACAACGTATATACTCGAGTATAAGTCGACCCGAATATAAGCCGAGGCCCCTAATTTTACCACAAAAAAAGTGTGAAAACGTATTGACTCGAGTATAAGCCTAGGGTGGGAAATGCAGCAGCTACTGGACCCAACTGGACCACCACGAGACACAAAACAGGGACTGCGGGCATGGTACAGGAGATGGCGCAGGTTATGGTATAGGCATGGCACAGGTCATGGTAAGGGCATGGCACAGGTCGTGGCACAGGTGATGGTACAGGCATGGCACAGGTCATGGTACAGGCATGGTACAGGCATGGCACAGGTCATGGTACAGGCATTGCACAGGTCATGGTACAGGAATGGCACAGGTCATGGTACAGGTATGGCACAGGTCATGGTACAGGAGATGGTATAGGCATAGCACAGGTGATGGTATAGGCATAGCACAGGTGATGGTATAGGAATGGCACAGTAGGTACAGGCATGGCACAGTAGGTACAGGCATGGCATAGTAGGTACAGGCATGGCACAGGTCATGGTACAGGCATGGCACAGGTCATGGTACAGGCATTGCACAGGTCATGGTACAGGAATGGCACAGGTCATGGTACAGGTATGGCACAGGTCATGGTACAGGAGATGGTATAGGCATAGCACAGGTGATGGTATAGGCATAGCACAGGTGATGGTATAGGAATGGCACAGTAGATACAGGCATGGCACAGTAGGTACAGGCATGGCACAGTAGGTACAGGCATGGCACAGGTCATGGTACAGGCATGGTACAGGCATGGCACAGGTCATGGTACAGGCATTGCACAGGTCATGGTACAGGAATGGCAAAGGTCATGGTACAGGAGATGGTATAGGCATAGCACAGGTAATGGTATAGGCATAGCACAGGTGATGGTATAGGAATGGCACAGTAGGTACAGGCATGGCACAGTATGTACAGGCATTGCACAGTAGGTATAGGCATGGCACAGTATGTACAGGCATGGCACAGGAGATGCAGTGCTGCAGGCATGGTACAGGAGAATGTTCTGTACCATGCCCGCAGCACTGCATGAGGAAATGCAGGGGCTGTGGAGGAGTCTCACTTATCATGCAGTGATGCGCCTTCAATTTAAAAATCGCGCCACCCGGCGCCAATATGTCACCGCGAATGCGCCGCCGATGCTCGGGAAAGCCCGTACACGTTCGACTATTCCCGGGCATGCGGCACATGCGAGGTGACACGTCGGCGCCGGGCGGTGCCATTTTTAAAAAGACAGTGACTCGAGTATAAGCCGAGGGAAAAAACATGCTGAAAATCTCGGCTTATACTCGAGTATATACGTTATATAAACAAAATATTTTCTGTATAGACCACAGAAGCAAAGACAGGTTATTGGTCAGCAAAAGATGACGGGCTCTAAGTAAAGTGATCATAGACATTTATTGATAAAAAATTCTGGGGTGTAATAGCCCTGCAAGATTACAGTATATGTAGTAACAATCAGTGCAAAAGACAAGAAACAAGACGTACATAACATTAAACATATAGTGACAAAAACCGGCCGGCACTTAAATGTACTTCAAGACTCTCAGCACATGTGTGATCTATCAATTGCAAATTTGCATTAGTCATTAGTAATGTTCTTGAAGAGACTCCTTGTGGGACATTAGGGCGCCAAAAAAGTGGGTATTCGGAGTATACCGTTATTGTTAAGTGTTCATCTGGTGAAATCACTCGGAATGAAATTATTGGTATGCTTCCGTTTTTTAGGGAGAGGATTGGGAGGTACCTTTTGGTCCGACAGGCGGTTCGGCGACACAGTATATTTGTTTCGAGCAGTTGCTGTATAGTGATACACTAATCATATGCTGGTATGGCTTGGTGGGGACTGGGCAGGGATCTGACAAATGCCTGGATCGCTGATGGTATATAACCGTTTCTTCACCCCTGTTAGTGGCTAGGTGTCGCTCTTGGTTACAGCTCATTAGCTGGTATTTGTGATATGGCAGTATGCATAAGTGCAGGGGGCTATGCCAGAGCCGGTGATGATCGGGTTAGATACCTTAGATTATCTTCTAACAGCAATGAGCTGTTACTTCACTTACTTCACACACCACCAGACTAACACCATCCATAAAGGCATGGCATTCTCATTAGGGGAAAACATTGACTTAGAAATAAGCCAAGCCTTTAACAAAGATAGCACAACTACACTTAGTACTCAGGAGGAAATTATCAACAGATTCAAGGAGCATAAAAAACTGATCACAAAACACTTAAATAGAAAATGGGACATCTCCTTCCTATAAACATACATTAAGGAAGGGATAATCCCAAGAGGCTTACGGGATAAGGTAATACCCGCAGAACACTTACAGAAGGAACGATTCCTACCCAAATGGCGGGAACTATGCATCAATCATGGAACTGATGTTATGAGACTGATAGTGGAAGAAGAAAAGACCCAACTCACAGAACTTAATAACCAGATAACGGAAAGTATAAAGGGACTGGAACCATTCAAAGACAGCAAAGAATTTAGCACACATAACGATAATTTAAAGAAAGAAATTGAGAAAGCTCAACAAACGCTGAAAAGAACGAAACAGTCAAAATATAAACGAGACTGGGAGAAGGGTCAAATCTTTGACCTCATGAGAAGACGTAAACGATACAGATCCCGACAAAGAAACTCACGATCCAGGTCAAGATCGAGGGGAGAAGCACATTCGAGTGGAACAGACGACGATAACTATACAAAGTCAGTGACTTTTTTAGTACCAGGGGAGGAGACAGATACAGAGGCAGATCTGAACCCACAACGCTCCAGCTCCTCCCAAACCAACAGAAAACAAGGGAAACAGGAAAAGGAAAAAATAAAGAAAAAAACAAAAACCAGAAGCCAAAGGGACTAGGAGACCTGATCGAACAAGAAGAAACTACAAACGACTTGAAAATCATTAACCTATCTGAATTCTCACTGCAAGAACATCACCTAAAACTCCTGAAAAGAGGGTTATCATTTTCACCCAAAGACAATATGGATGAATTTACCGTATACAAAGACATCGTACTCTATATAAGAAAGATATACCTACGATTGCTATATGCGAATCAAACCCAACACACAGACCTGGAACAAATTCAAGACGAAAATGATAAAAAAAATGCTGGAAATACTAAATTCATTATTACAGGAAAATGAAGAAACATCCTCCCCTGACAGTCCTGAGAACTTTAGAAAATCAGGCATGAGAATAAAATCTCTGAACATGCCACAAATCAATAAAAATAAATGGATGAACGTCTTCCTAAACCAGGTACAAGCCGACCTAATACTAAGACTAATAGAGGCATTGACAACATTACAAAAGAGGAACGCAAGGCAATTAGAGAATTGAGTGAAGCCAAAAATATTGTAATTAAAAGAAGCGACAAAGGAGGAAACGTTGTCCTGATGAACGCAACACAATATGAAAAAGAGGTGAACAGACTCCTTAACGAGAGAAGTACCTATAAAAAACTGGACAACAACCCCTTCCCTAAACTAGTTAAGGAACTAAACTGGAAAATCAAACTGGCAAAGGAAGAAGGCCTGATGACAAAACAGGAGGCAGAATATGTAACAATACAAGAATACAACACACCGACGTTCTACATAATCCCAAAGGTACATAAGTCTTTAATTGACCCACCGGGGAGACCAATAGTATCAGCCATCAATGGCCCCCTTGAAAAAGTGGGCAAGTACCTAGATGCCCTTCTTAAAGACATGGTCATGCAACTTAAATCCTACGTACAGGACACAAGAGACGTCCTGGAGAAAATCAACAATTTACAAGTGGAGGATGAAACATGGCTTGTGGGCATTGACGTCGAGTCACTGTATACATCCATACCCCACAACTGGGGCTTAAAGGCCATAGAAACATTCCTTGACAGACATCACTTCAATCTAAGTCATCAGAACGAATTTATAATCGACCTGCTTTCATTCATTCTACATAACAATAATTTCCAGTTCCTCACGCAGTATTACCAACAGATTCAGGGTACATCTATGGGAGCAGCATGGGCACCAGCCTACGCATGTCTTCACCTCGGCCTATGGGAAGAAGAAGAAGTATACCCCAATGAATTGTATAAACAACATGTACATTCATGGCTGAGATATATAGACGATGTGCTTATGGTATGGAAAGGGGACATGCCAGCACTTGAGATATTCATTAAAACCCTAAATACAAATGAGAGGAGCATACGTCTTACATATACAGCTGACAAAAATGAAATACCTTTCCTGGATCTAACGATCAAGATAAATGACAATAGACTAACAACAAAAACGTTCCGTAAAATAACAGCAGCAAACACCCTGCTGATGGCAGACAGCCATCATCCACAATGGCTCAAAAATGGTATCCCCACAGGACAATTTTTACTTATAAAACGAAATTGCTCAGAGAAAGGAGACTATCAGCAAGAAAGCAAAGAGCTTTACAACAGATTCCGGGAAAGAGGTTACTCTCACAGACAACTACGGAAAGCCAAACAGAAGGCCAACATGAGAACAAGAGATGACCTCCTCCAGAGAAAAGTAAATCCAAAAGCTGACGCAATAGGAACCACAAGGATAATTACTCAATATGGATCCCAATGGGAAGAAGTGCATCAAGTCCTTAAAAAATACTGGGGTATCCTCAGTAACACACCATCATTAAAAGACATAGTGGGGACCAACCCCACCATGGTAGCCAGACGTGCCAAAAACCTAAAGGACATACTCACCAAATCAGAATACACAAAGGAATATGACAACACCTGGCTCATGGATACTCCCAGAAGTAAGGACATGTTCCCATGTGGAAGATGCCAAATGTGCCCATATGTAGACAGAACTGACACGTTCCATAACAATAAAAATGGGAAAGAATTTAAAATACGCAACCTCATTAACTGCTCTTCCACAAGGATCATTTATATGATAACCTGCCCGTGTAACAAATATTACATCGGAAAAACAAAGCGCCAACTAAAGACAAGAATAGGTGAACATATGCGAGAAATAAGGGAGAAAAATCCAGATAAACCCCTATCCAGGCATTTCGCGCAATACCACAATGGCAACATAAAAAATACCAAGATTAAAGGAATCTATGAGTTAAAAATATCCCCACGACGCGGTGACTTCAACCGCATACTACTGCAGAAAGAAAAGTGGTGGATTTACAACTTGGACAGCCTGATCCCCACGGGATTAAACACTGAAATGAACTTTCAAGTCTTTCTTCAAAAATAATTTTTTATTTAATTTTTTATTTATTTTTTGAAAAAACTCGAAACTACACTTCCCTAATCCACCCAAATTAATAACTACACACTTTTTAATAAACATCCGTTATTACCTTGATCTGTAGACTGAACCACGGAAATATAAATCCCCTCCCCCACTCGTATCAGTCCCCTAGTATAGGCCAACCATAAAACTAGGACACATTCAGTTCTAAGAAATTCACTCGCATAAAACCAAGGCACATAATGACACACTGTTATCATTAACATGATAATATCAGACGGACTATAAATACCTAGATCTAATATCATTACATTAAAATAATCAGTACACACGTTCGTCCTGTTACATGTTGTCAATGTGTTCATGCAACATTTGTAAATGTATATATGAACTGCAAATTTGGAAGTCCCATATAATAATTGCCTTATAAGAGTCAACTGTATAAACAACATATAGACATCAAACATGCAGATTGATTTAATCTGCACATAATAATTAAGTTATCCATGATTGACCAAATGCCTCCTCCCCTCTAATCGCCCATAAACTTATTTATATCTAAAAATGAAATATGGCTCTTTAGATCGAGAATATTATGAATGAGATATACCAAAATTGCAGTAATATCTGTTTACTAAGTACAACCGATGCCTTATATGAAATGCCAACCCTCTATTTATATGTATATTCAATAATGACAGTGGGACCTGTGATTATAATGAACTCACACTCCAGCCCACGAACTTTCAGATTACTGCACATTAAAAACAATACCGATATCTCCAAGGATCCAATACATGATCGACCGAAATCGGGCAATCAATATCCCGCGGCCAAATCCTCAATCATTTCCTCCAGCAGTGCCCCCTCAGCAACCGGTGTGATGAGCCGACATTAAGAAACTCCCACATCACGATCAAATCTGAATCAGTACAGCTGAGAAGACCGAAATAAAAAGGGATCAGCCGACAGACTCAATCACGTCCAGACGAAGCTACGCAAGAGGAAGCGAAACGCGTTGACGTCACAGCCCGGCGGCACACTCTTTCATCACTCCCTACAGACCACGGACGCCAGGGAGAGCGGAAGCCAACAGACAGCCCGGACGGAGGTCGGGCACAGACCGGTAACGGCAAGGTAGGTGTATTCGCTCCACGGACCATCGATAAGGTACATGGCACTCGCACTACAGGGGTGAAGAAACGGCTCCAGGCCGTCAGAGCTAACAAGGCTAACACTTACTAATATACTGAACCGCCATACTTCACTTACAGTCAGCGGGCAACAAGGACATTGAGCCGATTATTACTGACTCTGCTCAAATTCCACACCATTAATACTAAATAATCAGCCTGAGCAATGCCTAGCCAGAAATAGGGGTGAAGAAACGGTTATATACCGTCAGGGATCAGAACAATCACGTTAGATCCCTGCCTAGTCCCCATTAAGCACGGTATCCGCTCAGCTAAAGTGAAGTAACAGCTCATTGCTGTTAGAAGATAATCTAAGGTATCTAACCCGATCATCACCGGCTCTGGCATAGCCCCCTGCACTTATGCATACTGCCATATCACAAATACCAGCTAATGAGCTGTAACCAAGAGCGACACCTAGCCACTAACAGGGGTGAAGAAACGGTTATATACCGTCAGCGATCCAGGCATTTGTCAGATCCCTGCCCAGTCCCCACCAAGCCGTACCAGCATATGATTAGTGTATCACTATACAGCAACTGCTCGAAACAAATATACTGTCTCACCGAACCGCCTGTCGGACCAAAAGGTGCCTCCCAATCCTCTCCCTAAAAAACGGAAGCATACCAATAATTTCATTCCGAGTGATTTCACCAGATGAACACTTAACAATAACGGTATACTCCGAATACCCACTTTTTTGGCGCCCTAATGTCCCACAAGGAGTCTCTTCAAGAACATTACTAATGCAAATTTGCAATTGATAGATCACACATGTGCTGAGAGTCTTGAAGTACATTTAAGTGCCGGCCGGTTTTTGTCACTATATGTTTAATGTTATGTACGTCTTGTTTCTTGTCTTTTGCACTGATTGTTACTACATATACTGTAATCTTGCAGGGTTATTACACCCCAGAAATTTTTTATCAATAAATGTCTATGATCACTTTACTTAGAGCCCGTCATCTTTTGCTGACCAATAACCTGTCTTTGCTTCTGTGGTCTATACAGAAAATATTTTGTTTATATGCTGTTTTTTGGTTAAGCCAGCGAAACATAAACGGAGAACACGGGCATACACATAGACTCAGCTAAATCATACTCCTAACAAACTACTTTATATGCATATACGGTATATAGTATTTTGCAATATATTTATATTTTCATAATTATTGAATATGGTCAGGACTTTATTTTTCTTAGGTAAATATGACATAATGCATATTAAAATATTGTATTTTCATATTCAGCAACAGGTGTGCATCCCAACCTGTTTAGGTGAAAAAAACCGCTAGTTCAGGGTTTATGCCCCTCAATAAAACTTTTTTTCTTCTAGCACAACATGAAAAATGTACATACAGAGCATATTATTTACTGACAACCTTAAATATTCCAATTAGAAACAGAGAAGAGAACTCATTTTTAACAATGCTCCATAGAGAACTGGTATTTAATAATAATCATAACAAATAATCGCTGTGATCAAGACTTACTGCCGAAACGCGTTAGCCATCTGCTTTTACTCACGGTCAATATTCAATAAAGTATTCAGAAGGATTTTCTGAGTTGTCAGCTCTTTCATTTGTTTGATATTTAACAATATTCATTACAACTAATCTGTCTGCCTTTAGAATGACAAATTCAAAACAGCATGACAAACATGAGCATTACTAGGATTATGAAAGACCTGTGGAACCCTGAGGTGGAGCAGGAAAGCAAGTTTCACTGTACGCATAGCGGGCTGGCAAAGAGTAAACAGTGTCAGGTTGCACCTAATGGTTGTAAGATTCTGGTACCTTTGGTACCCTTATTTCCCATTTCTACCTTAATATTGCGTCCCACGTTGCTAACTAGGTGGAACGCATACACCTTTAAGAACGATGACATCATCACCGAGCGCCGCTATGAGCGACTATTTCAATCGCCGGTTTTCTCTCACTCATTGCTCGTTCAAACCGCATGCTTGACCAATCTTGTCCTATGCTGCCGGAGCTTCTAGCTATTCCTTTGCCTGAACAAAACCGGAACCTCGCTACCGATCCCGTATCTCGCTACCGGATCACTTTCTTGCTACTGGACCTTGCTACTACTAACCCAACTTGTGATAAGTACCCCACAGGGGATTTCTTCCTAACTAACTTACACTATCTACCTCTGCATACTAAGGACTGTTACTATGTAAGCACTATTCCTATCATCTGCATAACTTCATAGATTGCTAGCTCTTGAGCCTACCATCATCTACATCATTGCACTAGGTTACTCTCTCTTGTATACTTCATCTGCTGTCCCCTACCACCTGTTACTATACATGATTGCTAAACCTATCTGCATACTACCTATCATCACCTACCACTCTCCTGAATATTACTACTGAGTGCTCACCATTTCTAACGCCTGTCTCTCACCTCTATACTATCATATACATCCTATCACTCCAGGAACATCATATTGAGTGTATGTATATTTGCATAAAACAGGCTGTGCACGGTGATGAGTCCTGAGAGTTGGATATGTTTGTTCAACACATCTCTACATGACTACTGAGTGTAATAATTCTGCAGCTGTAAATCCATTCACTAACAAAAAACGCAAGAGCGTTACAATGGTGGGAGTGGCGCACAGAGGGATGATTAAGCAGAACCTGAGCCTTATCGCTGTATACACAGCAAGCCTATGCCACGATCCTTGTACCCACAAAATACTCCAAAATGACTGTGCCACAAGTCTTACAGACAAACATAAACCTCCGGACAAAGGATCATTTTTAAAAAGTTACATTTTTCAATTGAATTTGGTTTTCTGCTTGACAGGATTAAGTAACATGAAGCATAAAACTGTAAAGTGTACAGGGGTCATGCGTAAGTAACATATAACACAGTGTACAAAGTTCAGCAGTCAGTGTGAGGAGGGTAGAGAGACAGAGATAAAGAGAGGGGTGGAAGAGGAGAGAGAGAGAGAGAGAGGAAAAGAGAGGAGGAGGGAGAGAGAGAGAAATGGAGAAGAGGGGTAAGAGCAAGGAAGGGAGAAAGAAAGAGAGGGAGGGAGGAGAAGGAGGCAGGAGTAAAGGGGGGAAATGGAGAGAGAGGGAGTAGCGAGAAAGAGATTGAGGGAAGAGGGGGGTAAGGGAGGTAAGGGTGGAAAAAAGGGGGAAAGGAATTGGGGAAGGTACCATGTTTCCCCTAAAATAAGCCCTACCCCGAAAATAAAACCTAACGTGTTTTTCGTGGATGACTGCCATATAAGCCCTCCCCCAAAAATAAGCCCTAGTTAAAGTCCTTGTAAAAATATGTAATCCATTTTGTAAAAAGATTATATATTGTGCAGTGTGTCTCCTTGTGTAACTTTATAGTGAAAAATAACTTATTTACAGCACCGCTGGGTGCTCACGTGACCTGCTGGATATCTTCTCCTCTCCTCCCGGCTGATGCCAGTGGCCCCTCCGTCTGCAGTGCTCGGAGCGGGGCTGACATCAGCGGGGATCTCAGCCTCTCCCTTTGCAGTATTCAGAATGGGGAAAAATAGCTTTGGCGGGTCACGTGAGCGCCCAGCGGCGCTGTAAATAAAGTATTTTCCACTATAAGGTTACACAAGAAGACACACTGCACAGCATATAATCTTTTTACAGCACGGATTACATAATTTTACAAGGATTTTAACCAAGGTTTTGGGATTACAGAATTTCATATTGCTTCCTTCTGAGCTGACAGGGGGAGAGGGGGAGAGAAAACAAGGGACACAGGAACTTTTTTTTAAAAAACATTTTATTGTTTTATTCCAGGTTTTTTTTTAAGAACATAGAGAGGGGTAAATGACACAGCATAAGCAGTAAGCACTAGTGTGTTTTTTGTAGCCATACAAATATAAGACCCGGTCTTATTTTCGGGGAAACATGGTAGGAAAGGGGAACAGGGAAGAGTTGGAGGGGAAAAAGAAAGAGAGACAGCTGGGAGAGAAAGAAAGTGGAGTGGGGGAGGGAAGGAGGGACATTGATTGAGTGAGAGAGAGTGGAATAGAGGGAGTGAGGGGAAGAAGACAGAGAGAGGAGAGGGGGAATACTTAGGGAGAGAGAAGGAGAGAGGAAAGGTGGGATGAAAGGAGTGTGGGCTGGGGAGAAGGGTGGAGAAGTAAGAGCGAAAAGGAGGTAGGGAGAAAGAGAGAGAGAGGAGACTATGTTCCTTTCAGTAATCTGTCATGATACATATTTCATGCAGTGCACACTAGATTTAGTTTACTCCTCTCACACTCTAAAGACACACTCATAGGTAAATTTGTTCTGGTATGTATGAAAAAAAGTTTAAAATTAACAGTAAACAAATATTCAGATTAAAATTTAAATGAAGATTAAAATTACCAGTAAACAAACCTTCAGATTAAAAATAATAATGTACATTACATGCAGTATAATTATTATTTTTAGTAGTTGCAAACATATATTGCTGATTTACTACAGGAAGACAGGCTGTTCACTTTGAGTGTCTATTAGTAAAAAAGGCCTACATAAAATTTAATTAGTATATACAATGAATCCTGTATACACAGGAGTGCATAGGAACTCTCACTCAATTTCATTGCTATATGCAAGCATTTTACTATATTGAATCGATTCATTCAGTTGATTGGCCACAGCTGATCACATTGCACACATGGGCCGTGACTAGCCCAGTCTGTACCATGTGATCACTGTGACCAATCATAGCTTGAAAGGAAGCCATTGATTGTTTACAACTGTGAGATGACCTGCTGTGATTAGGTTCAGCGGTCACATGGTACCAGCAGTGGGCCGGTACAGTGATTAGTCATGAGCTGTGTTCTGTGGTGTGATCCGGGGGGCTGTCATATGACATTCAGCCAGATCGATGAGAGGCCGGCCCCAGCATCATTTGCTCATAGGCCAGGCAGGAACTGGTTAAAGCGGAGTTCCGCCCCCCCCTCCAAAAATGTAAAGTCAGCAGCTACACAAACTGTAGCTGCTGACTTTCATTATTAGGACCTGGAATCCAGCAATGTTGGCACCCCAGCCAATGTTTCTATTGGCTTTTGGGTGCTGCTGCCGTCAATGCCAGTAAGGGAACCCGGCAGTGAAGCCTTGCGGCTTCATAGCCAGTTCCCTACCACGCATGTGCGAAGTGAGCTATGCTCTCTTATGGCACTTTTCCACTGCAAGTACCGGCTCGGCTCTACTCTGCCCTGCTTGGCCCGGTTTGCTTTGCCACTGCTGGTACCGCATGGTACGGTGTTGGAACGGTTCGGTACGGTACGGTATGGTTTGCTTTTCCACTAAAGTAGTACTAAAGTTAAGTGGGTGGGATAACAACGATTCTCTGACCAATCAGTGGCTAGTAGTGACTGCATGCAAAGGATTGTGGGATATGGTACCGTGTATGGTACCTCTTGGAACCACAATCGAGGTGGTACTGTTTTTGAGAGCCATACCGTTCGGTTCCATGCAGTGGAAAAGCGCCGCCGTACCATACCGCACCGAACCGTTCCTACACCGTACCATGCGGTACCAGCAGTGGAAAAGCACAAAAGCGAGCCGAACCGTTCAGTACCATGCAGTGGAAAAGCGCCATTACTGGCCCAGCAGCAGGGGAAGGAGGAGGGTCAAACTGCTGACGTACCTCTCTGCAGCGAGGTCTGATGGAAGTGGGGACAGGGTACCTGTCAAAAACAGGTACCTGCTCCCCCCCCCCCTGTAGGGGCCAAATGTGGCACTGAGGGGGGGGGGGAGAATAAGCATAAATTCCATTTTTGGGTGGTACTCCACTTTAAGATATCTTCTGCAACTTCAAAAAGTTTTATTGTGGAGATGCAAATTTGTAGTGAAGTGTAGTTTTAACACAGGAGAGTTCCACTTTGAAGGTCCCGCTTAGGCACAATTATCACTTCTAGAAGTCTCTTATAAACGAGCAAATCTTCACTTTCTGAGTTCAGTTCCTCGTTAAATGCACTGAAATGCAAACATTAATAAAATAGACTCATTTTGTCATCTTTGAACCTATCATGCACAAACACATATATACAGGACATGACATATGTCAGATATAGGTATGTGTGCAAAATGGATATTTTCATACATTTTACTTTGAAACAAGCTGAATGTAGGTGTTAAAGGTGTGTTTGGAACTTAAACTTCAGCGTGCATTAGAACACATCTCTCTCCAGCACTAGGAGACATTTAGAGGAGGGAGTTGATAAGCACTGTAGTTTGGAATGTGCTGACTTTCAATGAGGTAGAGGAGTGGGAGCAATGTAGGACACTAAAGAAACAAGAAAACTGCAATGACCCTTCAATATTAAACAGAAATGGAGCATGTAAGGAGTCACGATTTTAAATAAGCAGCGGCAAGCAGTTGGAAATGAAGTGAAGAGAAGATAGGCTAATTGTCGGGCACAGTTTGAATTGGCTTGTGGCCAGTAGCATGTCAAATATTAGTGAAAATACAGCACAGCTGTTTCAGTATTGGGGTTTCCTTTTACAAGCCCTGTAACAGGCTTCGAGAGAGACAGGACATTTACTGCTTCAGCAACTCTAAAACATAAACTTAACAATTAAGACTCATGTTACATATAAAGACAGTAATCCATGAAAGAGGATCCTTCTTGTAGCCATCTTTTACTATCCTAATTCCCCATCACCCATCAGTCTGTTGTTAGGAATTATATTTTACTTTACAAAACTATCATGCATGCATGCCTATGTTCTACAATATAAATAAATCTTTCATAATGGTTGCTTTTTTTCAATGAAGGTATAAAAAAGTCAAGAAAGCTAGCTTTAAATGTTAAAGTGTAACTCCACTTTTGTTCAGAAAAAGCATTCCCCTCTGGGTGATCTATGCACAATACAAGGATTTTAACAAACTTTGTTGCAGAGTCCTACCGTTTGTTATTCTGAAGGAATCACTGTTTGTTTCTCTGTGCCTCTTTGCTGAGTGGGTCAAATAAGAGTGGTTTCAAAATGATCTATCAGCTGTGGCAGCTGCAGGGCTCTAATGAGGAAATCTGCTGGGCCTGCATTCCTTTAGACGTGTTCCAATTTGGTAGTATCTCACCAAAAATGAACTTTTTGTTGCAAGGATGCCAGAAATCTGACTTGTATCTTAGGCAGACTTCTGGGAAAATTGGTGAGCCAATCACACAAGCAGGAAATGCTGTTTCTGGGGTGTGGTCAGTACACATTCTGTGTACAGAACAGCTCTAAGTAGCCATATTGCATTGCATTTTCAGAAAATTACAATGGCTGCTGATTGAAAAGGAAAGGTAATTTTTAATAACATTCAATTACAATAAGATTTGTGTCGCAATTGTATACGCTATATTATTTTTTCTTTATTTGCTATTTTTTTTCCCCCACGAAAGTGGAGTTACCGTTTAAGTATTACATAACATACTTTTTAGCTAGTGTTATATAATGGTATCAGCCAAATGACCAGACAAACAGGAATGCGGAACCTGGAGTTTACTGGATTAATGCAGGGTAACTTGACAATGATAGGATGATAAAAAGAGTATGCAATCAGTATTGAGCAAAGAACAGCAATGAATAAAACTATTAAATAAAACGGAGACATTTCCTGATGACGCTATACAACAAAATGCATTGAGGTCGGCTCGCTGCTCATTTGCCCTGGATTGCCTGTGACGTCATACCCGAGTGTAGTGGAACGCGCGCCGAGGCTTAGTAAGAGGAACGGCGGTGCAATTGAACAATTGGACAAATTTCTTGCCACTTTATATGTGCATGCAAGCTGGTCCAGGTGGTGCGGGTCTGGGCACTTTATTATGTAAGCGCAATTGACTGTGGGATAAGTTTTTAGTGAACAGATCACTTTTAATAAAATGGTGTTGCACGGTTATCCTGTCATCTCTGGGTGAATTATGGTATATCCATTCCTGGGAGAATACAGCAGTTGGAGGAAGAAATGATGGTCAAGGAGAAGGAGTGACCCTGTTCATCTGATCTTATTAGGTCAATAATAAGGTGTTTTTTGGTCCTGGTGACCATAGGGTTTTGAGTGCATTCATATAGGGACTTGTAGTGGAGCACTGATTGTGTTTTGCTCAGGATCCCCCTAATAGAAGCACGGTGGATGGGATTATATGTTTAGTTGGAACAAATCTGGATTCTATTGAGGAACTCACACAAAGCATTTTTATTGACGTTTATTATATAACACTAAATTTTTTTCAATTTTTTAAAATGTTTTACACAATTTTCACATGTCACGCTATCCGTATATGTTGTGCATTTTTTAATAAGATTTATTGTTTGCATGTGTTTTCTATTGTCACTATTTACAGTCACATTTGTTGTTCGGAATAGATTGCAATAACATATGTTTTTTTAGGTTTTGAGGAGGATAGCGCCTACTTTATTTTGGTTTTTGATTACATAAAACTGGGGTGCTATGAGTAGTTCCCATATTTGGCCACTAGTTGGCAGTACAGTATAACAGATTTCTAGAGAACAAGGAATAAGGGATGTTCACTTGCAAAATAAACAGTGCAAAACAGTCAAGTACAAATGCAGTATCTTGCGATTCCCTCACTTACTGGGAGGCTGGCTGTAGCTGATAGCTCAGGGAGCTGGCCATAGGTATCCCCAGGCAGGCTACACTACATTCCAAGAAGAAAAAGGTAAACATCAGAACTACAGTAATCTGCCACTTTGTCTGGACTGTGATACATTCTTCTTCTGTGAAAGAAAATTCTCACTTGGCAATGAAAACAATCTCTCACTTTATGGCAGGTACAACAATATTTGAGAAACAAACTGGAGAAGATAGTGAGGAGGGGGGAATTGAATAATTTATGTATGTCCTTT
This sequence comes from Pelophylax lessonae, assembly GCF_965119305.1. Lineage (NCBI taxonomy): Eukaryota > Metazoa > Chordata > Amphibia > Anura > Ranidae > Pelophylax > Pelophylax lessonae. Next base: position 433,030,701 of record NC_138770.1, on the reverse strand, counting down.
GTAGTTAATTCACATAGTAAAATTCACACTCTGCAGTTAATTCACATAGTAAAACACTTGCCTGTATTTGGGTGAGTATATGCACTTTGCAGAAAACACCACCCAGTAAGAACGGGTAAAAAAATAACAACATTTTTTGTACTTAAGTATTGCAAGTAGTTTTTTAAAAATTTTGCTACTCAAGTACTGAAAGTAAAAGTACCAGTAGTTTTGAAAAAAAAATTGCTACTCAAGTACTGAAAGTAAAAGTACAAGTACTGTGTTATGTAGTTATTAAAGAAAGAAGTCAAAAGTTTGAACATCATATTGTTTTTTATTATTTCAAATGCTGCTTTTATTTATACATACAGTAGCATTTATTTTCGTATGCGCTGATAATACACATGTTTTGAGCTTCATGAAACCTGCCATCTACTGTTCTGGCAGTGGTAATTTTTATAATTGTAATGAGTAACTATGCAGCACAAAAAAAAAAATATTGGAGTAGAAGTATTAAAATCATTGAAAAAATGTAGTGAAGTAAAAGTGGAAGTAGGAGAAAAAAATTCTACTCCAGGAAAGTACAGATACCGCCTTTCGGTACTTAAGTACAGTAGTGAAGTAGTTCTACTTAGTTACTATACATCTCTGTGAACTAACCAATCAAAAGCCTGGGGCATCTAAATGGTCCTGTGGTTGTTTGCAGATAGCTGGAGGGGAGATGAGCCCTTTAGGAGAAGGTTGCCTAGATTACCTGTGACTTGGATGCCATGAGTTCTGAGAAGGGCAAGAAGAGCTGCTAGGACTTTTGTGAACACTCTGAGAGCAGTGTTGAAATCTTCCACTGTGGATGTAGAACCTTCCTCCAGTGACATCTTTTGTGAATTTGTCAAGTGCCTTCGCCAAAAAGACATCCAACTTGACAGGGTATTCGTGTAAGGCATCTTTTACAGGCAGCTTCAGCTTTCCAGTCTTTGAGCCCCAAGATTATGCGCATGTGAATGGGGTTAGGGTGATTCTGGAAATGTGTTTCATTGCATTTCATTAAAAAAAAAAATTATATACAGTATATACCTCAGAATCTTCAAATAACGAAAATCTCATCCGATTTTGATTCGTAACAAAAGTAATCACACATGTCCACCACATAGTGTCCGTACTAATGTATATGTGTAGTGGTTACCTTTCAGTATATTAGTAGGTGAACCTGTTTATTGCAATAGAGTTTATGTAGAGCTCATGTGATTGTAGTTAACCCTGTCCCTTCTGGTGTGGGATTCTATAACTTGTTTTAGCTTAAGACTCAATAACCAGCATTGGCTAGAGCCAGGTTTGGCATCTACTGGCCACTTCTGAAAGTTAGCGGTCCAGTTGCATGTCAGATTAGAAACTACTAGGGGCTAAAACGCGTAGGTAGGCGACTCTGAGTTTCAGTGCCACATGGTTTTTGCATGTGAGAAGCTATGTTCCAGTTTGTTTGGAAAATGGCTGGAGGGTTTCCTCATCACAGCAGATCTTGTCGTCAGGTCTCCAACACCAAGATGAATGCAGCATTGTGATCATCCTCAGGGGCCCCTGCAACTGGACTTTGCTGCAACATTCATCATATTGCTGCAAATTTCATTACTGCTGTGTTTCTATCACCCAATGAAAAATAATCTACAAGTTGCCCCCTTCACTGAGGAAAATCACACAATTCCCCCCCCCCCTTTACTACCTTATTTCTCCCTTCCCTTTTTTTCACCTATCCCTGCCTTCTTTCTCATTTTTCCCCTCTCTTGCCACCCTATTCCTCTTTCTTCCCTTTTCTACTTTTTAATCTATATCCTTTCTCTCTGTTTCTCGTGTTTTTCTCTCTATCTCTCTCTCCCTACCCCATCTTTGTCTCTCTCCTCCCTTTCTCTCTATCTCTCTCACCCTCCCTCATATCTCCCTCTCCCATATGTGGCATACTCCTGACTGATACACTAATACTGAGATGAACATTACACACCTGCATATTACTTGGTTGTTGGTTTTATTGAAATTCTACTTTAAGGTAGGCTTAGACAAAGTGATAGAATTTTGTGTGCAGAAAAGAAAATGTAATGAATGCAGAATTCATGTAATGAATGCAGAAAAGCAAATGTAATGGAAGGATTGTTTAAAAACTATCCATTGCCCTGAGGTTTATGCGTGTCAGTGAGATGTTTGGTACAGTAACTAGCACTATTTTGTGGATACGAGAGCTGTGGCATATGTGTGACTTTACAGTTGACAAATCAAACATCTTCCAATAGATAGTATGTAGACCCCAAGGCAATACTGGCAACCTTTCATGAAGATAGTCAAATAGCTGTTGGAGAGGATGGTGAGAAAACAAACTGACAAGTTATTAGCCAAAAAGTGCTTAACTTAGTTTAAAACATTGATGAAGGTGAGTTAAGATTTAGAAACAATGCATTCAAATCTTCTTAGCTCTATTACAGTATTTAATTTAAACGTAGTGGCCAGGTTCAAACAGAACTTAAGGGTTTCCACCAGCATTACCATTATCTACTATCACAGGTTTGGAAACAAATGGAAGAATTGTATTTGAATATATGTGATTCTCCACAGTAAAGGCCAATATTCAGATTTAGCCTTTTTTCCCATATACCTTTGTATGAGAATAAATAGTACATGTTGCAAGATAACATTGCCAGAGAGAACACTGTAGTTGAGACCAAGGATGAAGACAACAACCAGTACATCAAATAACTATTATACTGCCAACTTCATCTACAGGCATGTGTAACTCTTCCTTCTTTCTATAATTCCATGAATTCCTTGTCTGTTTTCCGTCTCCCCCTTCGCTCCTCTGATCATTAAACTATTCATGTTTCCATTTATCCATCCATACCACCCTTTATCTGTTTATCCCTACTTCATCATTTATTTGCCTTTACTTCTATCACCTAATCCCTCCTTTCCCCTGTTCTTCTTCCATGCATCCACCCATCCATCCATACATTTCATTTCCCATACCATCTTTCTTCTTGCAACAATAACTAACAATAGTGGCTTATCTTGCAAGACAAAAACTTTCTATTATCAAAAAACAAATTGTTTAAAAAGGACTTTGTTACTGTACAGGCAATTCAAATGATGGATAAATGGCAGGAGGTGAAGACACTATTCCACTGTTGAATGTTGAATAAACCCTTTAATTAATTTAAATGAATTATTCAAAATGTTCTGCTTGAAATGTTTGATGTTAACAAGAAGGGGTCTAGTTATAGAAATTCACTCAGTGCATGTACATTCATTCTGTGCAAATGGGAGAAAAATGAATGTTATTTGGGTTTTTCCTGTGTTGACTGAATTATGTTTTTTATTGATTAAAATAAAAAATAGTGCATTTGACAACTAGATGGTGCTAGGCTTTATAGGGATTTCCATAGAAACTTTCAACGTGCACAGAAACTAGCCTAACAACATTTGTTATTTTGCTTTCTTGCGCATGCACCTTCACCGAATGAATTACTTTGTGAGTTTTTTACAAATAGACCCCCTAGCATAGAGAAAAACTCCAAAGGTACTACATAGCCCCTTCCAAAAGAGCAGAAATACTGCTGGATTACTTTCCTGTTATCTTATTACCTTTCCTGTTATGGTGGTGTTCACAATATTCAAACCCACCAATATGATTCTTGATAGTACACTAGCAGATGATTATTGCTGTATAAAAAATACTAAACTATTTAGAGTGTAGTTTGGAGAGTCAGACTTTTTTTTTTTTCAAACAAAATAATTGACTATTGTTTTGTTTTAAAAATATTGAGAAGTAAGGCCTCTTTCACACGGCCGTTCAGTTTTTTTGTTCCGCTCCAGTGCTTTTTTTTTTCTTTTCACGGAGCGGATGACACTTGTGTCATCCGCTCCGTATGTCCGCATATCATCCCATCCGTTTGCGGATGATATACGGACATAATGTATGTCTATGGGCATTGCGGATGTCAGCGGATGACACCGCTGACATCCGATTTTGCATCCGTTCCGTTTTTTAAACGGAACAAAAATAGGGTTCTGTTCCGTTCCAAAAAACGGAACAGAACTGAAAGGACGAAAATCGGATGTCAGCGGATAGTATTCCGCTGACATCCGCAATGCCATTGACATGCATTATGTCCGTATATCATCCGCAAAAAAATAGGATGATATACGGACATGCCGAACGCCCGTGTGAAAGGGCCCTAAAAGGCTACAACCTGAGAAAAAGCATGGAGAAGCATCCCACTGTTAGGTTATCCTCACTTTAAAGGGTAAAAAATGAGTTCTGTGCTTCTGTACCATTTGGCTACTTGCAGTAGATGAACTATCTTTGCTATATATACAATTCTATACTATGTATTTATACTATCTATACTATATATACAAACTCTAAGGCTGTAAATACATTATACAATTCTCTTGTACGATTTCTCTTTAGTATGATGTGGTCCCTAAATCTGGATGACTTTTGCAGATGTGCACCATTTATTGGCTTTGACGGAAGATAGACACACCTTGCTATGTTATACAGTGGACCCATTCACATGTATTGGAGTCTATCAGTGACCCCTCTCTAAGTGTAATCTTAGGGGGGAATCTGGTCATTGGTCATATTTATGGACTTTGGATGGAATATTGTCTGGTCTCCACATGCAACCTTTTTACCTATGCTTATATTCTTATTTATAGGTTTCAGAGCTATCCTTATAACCAAGCACCACCACTATTGCCTTTATTTGCTGCTTTGTTAGCCACGCAAGTTTGATGTTGACACCTGCCATGTGACCACCATCTCTTTGTCATACAAAGAGCCATGTGTAAGTGACACAGATAATATTTTATGCTATACATGTTATGATGATGTCACATACTTAGTCTATGTTTTTTTCAGTAAGGCTATTTCTCTTTGCTGCCAGAATATAAAAGGTCCTAAAGAAGCTCATATATGTGAAATGCGTCCACTTTTTGGACAATTCAGCAAAGCCTACTATGCACTGTTAACATATATGACATATATCTCTTGATGGGGATTGTTCCCTTAGGGTTTTAATACTTTTTAACATTTGTAATAAAATATATCATTTTTTTTTCTATGTGTTGTCCCCTTTCTAGTACCAAAAACATATGTTTTTTCTGAAGTGGTATATTATATATGTACGCAGAGTACATTATACAGTATATGTATGTCAGATGTCAGATAAAACCACAACACTTGAAGAAGAACACCACTTGTGCACACACCAGCAGACAAAATCTGTTATAGAGTCTAATTTCAGTCTCCTAAAGTCAAGGTTCTCATGGTTATGCTTTACAGGGAGAAAACTGGAGAAAACTCCTTCCAGGTTCACAGATCTTGTCATGTGCTTTGGTATGCTGCATGATATGGCCATCAAACATCACTTGAAGCCAGAGCAGAAGAAGCTGAAAAAAAGCCACATCAAGCAGCACCAGCAAGTCTTGTTGCCATATATTCAAGTCCAAAGCAAAAGTGAGGCAGGACATAGGAATTTGGCTCTGACTGAAAGTAAAGTGATTAGACACCAGGTGATTTAGGAATAGTTGCCGAAAGATTTGACAAAATGACTTAAAATTTGACTGCTGTACTTTCAAGATTTGCCACTCAACTAGCTGCGTAATAAATAGAGTGAATGTTGGCAGAAACTGAATGGAGAATCCTGCTGAATCTTTGTTGAAATCTTCTGAGTGAATATTTAACCACTTAGCGACCGCCCACCGCAGAAGGCAGCCGCTCCTGGGCAAAGCAACATAGTACTACGTCGTTAACTCAGGACACTCTAGGGGGCGAGCGCGCGCCGCCAGCTGTGCGCTCCTGCCCCCGCTCGTCAGCTGGGGAGCCAGTGCGTGTGACCGGCGGCTCCGATGGCTGCCTGCCACTCACGATCTCCCACCGCTAACAGAGAAGGACAGACGGCTGATGTAAACAAAGCCATCTGTCATTCTCCCTTAGATGATCACAGAGGCTATGTGATCCTTCTATATAGGATTGCATGTCTCTGTGATGATCTCACAAGCCACGCCCCTCTACAGTTAGAATCATGCCCATAGGGTCACAGTTAACCCCTTCACTGCCAGTGTAATTTTTACAGTAACAGTGCATATTTTTAGCACTGATTTCTGTAGTAATGTCACTGGTACCCCCAAAAGTGTAAAAAATGTCAGTTAGGGGTCTGATCTGTCCGCCGCAATGTTGCAGTCCCGTAAAAAATCGCAGATCGCCGCCATTACTATTAAAAAAAATAAATAAATAAAAATAATATATAAATCTTTCCTGTAGTTAGTAAACGCAATAACTTTTGCGCAAACCAATCAAAATATGTTTATTTCGATTTTTTTTACCAAAAATATGTAGCAGAAAACAAATTGGCCTAAAATGTTAAAAAAAAATTGATTTTTAAATTTTTTTTGAGTAATTCATATAAAAGAATGTGAAAAATATTATTTTTTTTTCAAAATTGTCGCATTTTTTTGTTTATAGTGCAAAAAATAAAAATTGCACAGGTGACCAAATACCACCAAAAGAAAGCTCTATTTGTGGAAAAAAAAGGACGTCAATTTCGTTTGGGTACAGCGTTGCATGTCCGCGCAATTGTCCATTAAAATAACGCAGTGCCGAATCGCAAAATAGGGCCTGGTCATTGAGCAGCCAAATCCTCCGGTCCTAAAGTGGTTAATGGGACGATGTCTTCAGCGAATCTTTGATAAAAAATATACCTTACTGTGTTTTTTAAACAGCCACTTTCTTTTGTAACTGGTTGGTTACATTTTTTTCTAACTTTCTGGATACAGCTTGTTCCTTCACGTTGCAAAATTCACTGCACTTCAAGGAAAGTCAATGCTTTTGCTTGGGAGTGGTATTTACTACCTTACTGTTTACTCGTTTTTTTCTTTACTGTGTGTTTAAATCTTTTGATGTAAGCCACACAATTACATTATTCTTTTAGTTGTTTGATACTACTAAAATGTACTTTCTGAGATATTGTTCTAAAATGCTAATAGGCAGATGGATATTTTACTTCTCTGTACATTTCCGGAATTGACAGAGGGAAGCCACCATAGAAAGTTGGCCCATGACAGGACAATGAAGGAGTAGTATCAGATGATGTTAACTCTTTTATATCTCCTTTTGTCAGCATGTACTGTGTCAGCTAATATGCATGCAGTACACCTGACTGGCCCCAAGTGGTTACCATTCGTCTACCACTCTACTAGTTTTACTGTATAAAGCAGTGGTCTCCAAACTGTGGCCCGGGGGCTGGATGTAGCCCTTTACCTGCCTTTATCTGGCCCTTGGGGAAATATTCCTTCCACAGACACAAATGACGTGGCACCATTTGGGAGACACTGACATCAACAATAGAGCACTATTCCCCCCATTGATACCAACGAAGGGCCACTATTCCCCCCACTAAAACCAATGATGGGGCATTGTTTACTCTCACTGATGTTGGGGCATTTTCTACTGTCCAAAGTCTGGCTACCCTAAAGCCTGAATGACAGCAGACTGGCCCTTCATTTGGAAAGTTTGGAGGTATAGAAGATTCTTACAGGGTAAAGGCATATGCTGGTAATTAAACTAATGAAACAGTTTTCTTTTTTATTTCCCATACTAAAGTAATTTTTGTGTTTTTTAACGAATACCAAATTACATTTACTGGTGTTAATTTATAGCTGGCTGGAGTTCTGCTTTAAATATAAATATATTTTTAACCATCAATATTATCAATAATGATGGTCCTGTCATTTTGAATTAGAAGTCATTCATTGATGTTAACCAGCATGGATTCTGTAAAATAATATTAGTAATGTCTCTTTGTCATATTATTTCCCAACCATGTTTACTTTTCACTTTACTTATCGGGCCAGTACAGATTTGTGATAGCTAATCACAGAGACTTCCTCCAGGGAGTATGTTCATGCACATCTTAATTATCATATAAAGTGGAACCTGGCTTATTTCAAGACTCCCATACATGACAAGCAGTTTTTGTTACATGTAACATGTTTCTTAACCATAGTGAAGAAATCAGAAATAGTAATCATGAAAGGCAAGCTTGTAAAACTATTCTCCTTGTATAAAACATTCAGAATTCCTTAGTGATGTCTGCCTGTGTAAAGACTGTTTGGAGCTAGCTTCTTTAACTGGACATCATTTAAAGGTGACAGCTAACAGCACAGTTGCCATTTTTTCCACGGAGTCGTGTTGGTTATAGTGGTCCCATCTAGTAGCAGATGGTCAAAAGGTCTTGAACTAATATGAAAACCGTGAATGTATTTCTGCTCATTAAAAACTGATGCAGTCGGTGCTAAGGAAACTAATTTTATTTCTTGCTCCTCAGTGCCCAAGTAGTTCAGTTCAGATTACCTTAAAGTGGAATTAAACCCTCCTATCGTTTTCAGCCAAGGAAGCTGCCATCTTGGCCTCTGTTTCATCTACAACTGCCATGATGCTGCACATGTGATCAGTTATGATACCAGCCATTGGATGCTTTGACAGTTTGGTTGAGAGCACAAACAATAGGAGTGTTACATTTACGGCATGTGCTGGAAATGTAACTGTTTTTTGATACTGCTAAATGGATGGGTTTACTTACGCTTTAAGTCTTGCTCCTCAATGCCCAAGTACTTCAGTTCAGATTACCTTAAGTCTCTCATGCTAGCCACATTACTAAACATAGGGGGTTCATATTTTAAGAGATCTGTAAACAATTTATTTGGACTCAAAAAAATCAATTACCCTTCAGGGCAATACATCATTCTTATAGAGTTTCTGCATGACCAGAAACTCGCCCTGACTTATTATACCCTGAACAGACTCCTTTCCTCTCATGTGTATGGATCTTCTACCCTCTCCTGTCTGAATTTATAAATGCCCGTAAATATATTATGTATGCACTTTCTGTCCCTAGGTTGTTGACTTTGAAACCCCAAAAGGAGTGTCCATACTTCTATACCCCAAGCTAGAAGGCACTATTATGCAAGTGTTCCTATGCTCTAATAGTTTAACCACTTGCCGACCGCCGCAAGTACATATACTGTGGCAGTCTGGCGCTCCTGGGCAAAGCAACGTACTGGTACGTCGCTCGCCCACGAGCTGGAGGCGCGCTCCCGCTCCCACTCCTTCCCTGACATCCCCGCGCAAGTGACCGGTGGCTCTGATGGAGAGGGAGAAAGGCAGGCAGCTGATGTAAACAAAGCCGCCTGTCATTCTCCCTGGTGTAACTGCAGAGATCATACAATCCTGCTATGTAGGATCGTATGTCTCTGTGGTTACATCACAAGCCACGCCCCTTGACAGTTAGAATCACGCCCCTTGGGACACACTTAACCCCTTGATCAATAATAAAGTTAACCCCTTCCCTGCCAGTGTCATTTTTACAGTAACAGTGCATATTTATAGCACTGATTACTGTAGAAATGTCACTGGTACCCCCAAAAGTGTCAAAAATGTCAGTCAAGGGTCTGATCTGTCAGCCGCAATGTCGCAGTCCCGCAAAAAAAATCTCAGATCACCGCCATTACTAGTTAAAAAAAAAAACAATAAAAATGACATAAATCTTTCCCGTAGTTAGTAAACGCAATAAGTTTTGCGCAAACCAATCAAAATCCGCTTATTGCGATTTTTTTTACCAAAAATATGTAGGAGAAAACAAATTGGCCTAAAGTGTTAAAACATTTTGATTTTTACATTTTTTTTTTTGGAGAATTTCATATAAAAAATATGAAAAATATTGTTATTTTTCAAAATTGTCGCTCTTTTTTTGTTTATAGCGCAAAAAATAAATATTGCACAGGTGATCAAATACCACCAAAAGAAAGCTCTGTTTGTGGGGGAAAAAAGGACGTCAATTTAATTTGGGTACAGCATCGCACGACCGCGCAATTGTCCGTTAAAGTCATGCAGTGCCGAATCGCAAAATAGGCCATGGTCTTTGAGCAGCCAAATCCTCCAGGGCTTAAGTGGTTAACTACAGCTGCTGAGTGTACAGTATATCTAAATCCTTGTGACAGAGTACATCTGCCCTATTTTTATTAGTTCACATTCACAGTGCCAGATAGTTTGGTCTTTTCTAATGTATGCATGTAGTGGTCACCTTGCTGTTTATTGCAATAGAGTTTATATACTGTACATCTCTTGTTATTTTAGTTATCTCCCTCCCTTATGGTCTGGGACTGTTTAGCTAGTTTTAGCTTAGGGCTCAGTAATCAGCATAGGCTAGAGTCAGGTTAGACATCTGATGGCCACTTCTGGTAGTTAGAGGTCCAGTTAACATCCAACTTAATTTACTCAATCACTACCCATTTACTTAAAGCATAGCTAAACCCAAAACTAAAAATTTATAATATTGTAGCCAGGGCCGGACTGGCCTACCGGGATACCAGCAAATAAGTAAGACCTGTAAAAAAAAAAAAAAAATCGCCGCGGCCGGCCCGACATGCGCACTGCGCATGCGCCGCCATCGCTCTGGAAAGCCCGTACATGTTCAGCTATTCCCGGGCAGGAGGCGCATGCGCAGAGACGTGTTGGCACTGGGTGGCACCATTGTAATGTAAGGCGCCTCACCAAAAGGTAAGTGAGACTCCTCCGCAGCCCCAGTGCTGCGGGCATGGTACAGGAGAATCCTCTGTAGCACTGCATCTCCTGCACTATGCCTGCAGCCCTGCATCTCCTGACCTGTACCAGCCCACAGCCCTGCATCTCCTGCACCATGCCTGCAGCCCCTGCCTCTCCTGTACCATGCCCGCAACCCCTGCACCATGCCCACAGCCCTGCATCTCCTGTACCATGTCTGCAGCCCCTGCACCATGCCCGCAGCCCCTGCACCATGCCCACAGCCCCTGCATCTATTACACAATGCCCACAGACCCTGATTCTCCTGCACCATGCCTGCAACCCCTGCATCTTTTGTACCATGTCCGCAACTCCTGCATCTCCTGTACCATGTCCGCAACTCCTGCATCTCCTGTACCATGTCCGCAGCCCCTGCATCTCTTGTACCATGTCCGCAGCCCTTGCATCTTTTGTACCATGTCCGCAGCCCCTGCATCTCTTTTACCATGTCCGCAGTCCCTGCATCTCCTGTACCATGTCCGCAGCCCCTGCCAACTCCTGTACCATGGCCGCAGTCCCTGCATCTCCTGAACCATGCTCGCAGCCCCTGCATCTTCTGTACCATGTCCAGAGCCCCTAGATCTCCTGTACCATGTCTGCAGCCTCTGACATGTCCTCCTGTACCATGCCCGCAGCCCCTGCATCTCCTGTACCATGTCCAGAGCCCCTGCATCTCCTGTATCATGCCTGCAGCCCCTGCATCTCCTGTACCATGTCCAGAGCCCCTACATCTCCTGTACCATGTCCAGAGCCCCTGCATCTCCTGTACCATGCCCGCAGTCCCTGCATATCCTGTACCATTTCCGCAGCCCCTGCCATCTCCTGTACCATGTCTGCAGCCCCTGCCATCTCCTGTACCATGCCCGCAGTCCCTGCATCTCCTGAACCATGTCCAGATCCCCTGGATCTCCTGTACCATGTCTGCAGCCTCTGACATGTCCTCCTGTACCATGCCCGCAGCCCCTGCATCTCCTGTACCATGTCCAGAGCCCCTGCATCTCCTGTACCATGTCCGCAGCCCCTGCATCTCCTGTACCATGTCCAGAGCCCCTGCATCTCCTGTACCATGTCCAGAGCCCCTGAATCTCCTGTACCATGTCCAGAGCCCCTGCATCTCCTGTACCATGCCCGCAGCCCCTGCATCTCCTGTACCATGCCCGTAGCCTCTGACATATCCACCTGTCCACAGCCTCTGACATCTCCTGTACCATGCCCACACAGCCAATGACCACCTCCTGTACCATGTGTGCACTTTTACCACTTTTAACCCGAATTTGCTTAAATAAATAAATATATACTATATATGCTTACTGTGTACAAACAAATATTAAAGATTAATGGGAAAAAAACAAAGGACAAATTGCAGAAAAATAAAGGTCAGAATAATTTTAAAAAGAATATACAGTATATATATGTATATATATATATATATATATATATATATATATATATATATATATATATATACACTGCTCGAAAAAATTAAAGGAACAATTTTTAATCAGAGTATAGCATCAAGTCAATTAAACTCCTGGGATATTGATCTGATCAGTTAAGTAGCAGAGGGGGTTGTTAATCAGTTTCAGCTGCTTTGGTATTAATGAAAGTAACAACAGGTGCACTAGATGGGCAACAATGAGATTACCTCCAAAACAGGAATGGTTTTTCAGATTGAGGCCACTGAAATTGTTTTCCTTACTCATCTTTCTGACATTTTTCACTAGTTTTGCATTTTGCTAGGGTCAGTGTCACTACTGCTAGCATGAGGCAATGCCTGGACCCTATAGAGGTTGCCCAGGCAGTCCAACTCCTCCAGGAAGGCACATCAATACGTGTCATTGCCAGAAGGTTTGCTGTGTCTCCCAGCACAGTCTCTAGAGCATGGAGGAGATGCCAGGAGACAGGCAGTTACTCTAGGAGAGCTGGACAGGGCCCAAAAGGTCCTTAACTCATCAGCAGGACTGGTATCTGCTCCTTTGTGCAAGGAGGAACAGGATGAGCACTGCCAGAGCCCTACAAAATGACCTCCAGCAGGCCACTGGTGTGAATGTCTCTGACCAAACAATCAGAAACAGACTTCATGAGGGTGGCCTGAGAGCCCGACGTCCTCTAGTGGGCCCTGTGCTCGCTGCCTTAGTCTGCTCAGGAGCTCAGTGATGCCCTGGTCCAGATCTGGGAAGAAATACCCCAAGACACATCTGTTGTCTCATTAGGAGCATGCCTCGACGTTGTCAGACATGCATACAAGCACGTGGGGGCCGTACAAACTGAGTACCATTTTGAGTTGCTGCAATGAAATTTCAGCAAAATGGATTAGCCTGCTGCAACATTTTTTCACTTAGATTTTTTCGGGTGTCTTTGAATTCAGCCCTCTGTAGGTTGATCATTTTAATTTCCATCAAACGATGTGGCATCATTTCATTCCTAACACATTACCCAGTACATATCAGTATAGATATCAGGCATGATATTTTTCCCCATTGAGATTCAATTTTTTTTTAAAGTGTTCCTTTAATTTTTTTGAGCAGTATATATATATATATATATATATATATATATATATATATATATATACACAGTATATAGTATGTACACCTGTTTATTTGCTTGGTAACACAAGTTGCTAATCAGCCAATCACATGACAGCAACTCAATGCATTCAGGCATCAAGACATGGTGAAGATGACTTGCTGGAGTTCAAACCGAGCATCAGAATGGAGAAGAAAGGATATTTAAGTGACTTTGAATGTGGCATGGTTGTTGGTGCCAGACAGGCTGGTCTGAGTATTTCAAAAACTGATGATCTACTGGGATTTTCACACACAACCATCACTAGGGTTTACAGAGAAAGGTCCGAAAAAGAGAAAATATCCAGTAAGCGCCAGTTGTGTGGACGAAAATGCCTTGTTGATGTCATAGGTCAGAGGAGAATGGGAAGACTGATTTGAGATGATAGAAAGGCAACAGTAACTCAAATACCACTTGTTGCAACCAAGGTATGTAGAATACCATCTCTGAATGCACAACACATCAAACCTTGAAGCAGATGGGCTACTGCAGCAGAAGACCACACCGGGTGCAAATACTGTCAGCTAAGAACAGGAAACCGAGGCTACATTATGCACAGGCTCACCAAAATTAGACAATAGAAGATTGGAAAAACATTGCCTGGCACTGATGAGTCCCAATTTCAGCTGCGACATTCAGATGGTACTGTCAGAATTTGGCATAAACAACATGAAAGCATGGATACATCCTGCCATTTATCAATGGTTCAGGCTGGTGGTGGTGGTGTAATGGTATGGGGGATTTTTTCTTGGCACACTTTGGGCCTCTTAGTACTAATAGAGCATTGTTTAAATGCCACGGCCTACCTGAGCATTGTTGCTGACCATGTCCATCCCTTTATGACTACAGTATACCCATCTTCTGATGGCTACTTCATGCAGGATAATGCACCATGTCACAAAGCTCAAATCATCTCACCACTGGTTTCTTGAACATGACAGTGAGTTCACTGTACTCCAATGGCCTCCACAGTCACCAAATCTCAGTCTCAACTGTGCGATGCTTTCATGTCAATATGGACCAAAATCTCTGAGGAATGTTTCCAATACCTTGTTGAATATATGCCATGAAGGATAGGGGTCCAACCCAGTGCTAGCAATGTTTACCTAATAAAGTGGCCCGTGAGTGTATATATTTTTAATAAATAACCTATTAATACTATTCCACACATTGTGGAAAAACTGTTAGTGGAAGACAAGTTTCTCTCTTTGCCTGGAAAAAAAGCAGAGGGGAGGCATACATACAGTAACAATGACACAGATCTTCCAGTAGAAACCACATCTCTGGGATAAGGCTGATTGAAACGGCTAGTCACTGTCCTGGTACTATGGATAATGTTGTTCAACCTGGAAAATAGGTACATCTACACCTTAATATGAAAACACACAACAAATAGGTACACATATCTACTATGTGGGGTCATGGAAAATCCACAATGGGAACATAGGGGGATGTGGGACTATACGATACCCAAATGTGAATAAGAAAACATGGTAAAGAAAGAACAAGAGAATAGAAGAGTAACACTATATAAATGTTGTAAATTGTATTCCTATAAAATACTTTAAGACACCTCATTGGTAAACCATTATGTACACAATAAAAACAATGGGGACACAAACAATGGCATAAATACAGGGGGTGAACCGCCATATGAGCACGATAAGATTGAAATATGTGCGAGGACCCCAACGCGTTTCAACATAAAGTCTTCTTCTGGGGGTAGAAATGTCCACTTATCAAGTATATCTGAAACAGATATACAGAAAAATAATGACTATACAAACCTCTTAAATAGTGCGACCCAATTGTAAAACAAGGTACAACATCACTACAATCATTACTTATATCCAACAGATCAAACATTGAAATATATATGTGTTTAAACATGGAAAAAAGAAAACCAGCTGTGTGTTAAAAGCTCAAAGACGATATCCCACAAGCAGTGGGGTCGTTATACTGCCTTGGTGAAGGAACATACAGCATATGAGAGCTCAGATTTACGTTGGGTAGTTATTAGGGGGTTAATTAATTTTCTTACCCACACTAAAACGGATTATAAGATGTTTACTTGAAAATTACTGCTGTACCTTATGAATGGCCTCTACTGTAAACACCATATCTCTGTACCCCATTCAGCCTGACAATCAGTCCTCTCACACCAGCTCTTACTCTAGAGAACATGAACAAACACTCTTACCTCGGTAGTTTTACAAAGTGCTGTATGTTTAACATCATTTAGATCTTAGGAAGTTATTCTGATATGGTGACCTAATAAAGAGAAATGGGTTCGATCAGAATCTTACGCAGATACTAAAAAAAAATTTAGTACATTTCGAAGTGATAACCACAAGCACTTTTTTTGTCTTAGCTGTTATTAAACATGGCATTTAATATGGACGTTGCAAGAAAAAGTATCATTCAAACAGTATTATCAATATTACTCTCTCCGCTGTGTAAAGTAGGTGATAATTTAAAAATAATGCCTGTGTTATGAATCTGAACGGAAGCATGTTGCCAATTACAACTCTTGTTAAAGCTCTATGCCAAACCAACATTTATTATGTGGTGGTTTTCCTATATTCAGCAGCACAATGTCCCTTTTACTGCCGTTCACTAATCCTATAAATGTACCATTCACTGCTTATTTCAGTTCAGTGCAGTAAAAAAGCAATGCATTCTATGTCATATATAATGTATAGTCGTAAACTACTACTCATTCAGGCAAATGAGGCATATTGCATGTATAACTGCACTATTGTGCAGGGTGTGTGGTAAAGCCCTATCCTTCAGATATACAGTATATGCTGCGATATCTAACTGACTACCTCTTACCAACCTGGCTTGCCTTAGCTTACTCCTGATATTTGCTTGTATTGACCTCAGCTTGCACTTGGACTGCACTCCTGCCTACTCCTTCTGTCCAGAGCTGCTTCTTGTATGTTACCAACTCCAGCTTGAATCCCGAATCCACTTGATCTGATCACTAGTTACTGATCCTGCCTGGTCTCCCTTGCCTCGTTTCCACTGAGCGGATCGGTTCGGGTCGGTTTGGTACGGTACGCTAATTTGAGTGTTTCCATTATGAAAGCGGCCCATACAACCGAACCAAACCGCACCATTCCTGGTCCTGCTTCAGATGTAGGGCCATAGGAAATGGTACGGTACAGTTAGGGCGGAGCTACTGGCGTCACACGATAGAGTCCACTGATTGGTGGACAGGAAACCATCAATGCTCACATCAAATGAAAGAGCAAAACAAACACCTCATTTGGTGTAAACCCCGCATGGTCCCTGGTGGCCCGACTTGCAGTGGAAACGCTCACCTGAATAGACCGGACCATTCTAACCCTTCCAAACTGTACCGAACTGAACCGTTCCGCTCAGTGGAAACGAGGCACCTGTGTCCAGTTTCCAGTCCACAATCTACTATGGGGAAGCTACACAGTGCTGACCATTTGGATATGCCTGTCTACCTATTCCAGCTTCTGGCAAGAACTACAAGGCACTTGTGCCGCTCTATGCCTGTCAGGAAATTCCTGTGTAACGTCTGGCTCGCCGGAATGTACGCAGCATTTCCCGTACAATGGTGGCTAGGCACACGCATGTGTGCAGTGTGTGTTGGCACCAGATGGCCTATTTAAGGATGCCTCTGCCTTTTCTCAAGTGCTGACTGGTCTTCAGCTGTTCCCTGTATCCTGCGTTCATCCTGTGTGTTCCCTTGTTGCTGAATCAGCTTGCGCCTGACCTTATCTTGGATTCCGCTTCTTACTTGTCTCCCGTTCCTGACTCAGGCCCTGTTCCTAACATCCACTCTGCTTATGATTTGGTACCTTGCTGCCTGTCCGTTGATGACCCTGGCTATTCCTTTGACCACGCACCTGTCTCCGATCCTGGCTTCTTGTTCTGCTCCTGTGCTTGCCTGGCTGTCTGCTATACCAGCTCTGCGCACCACTAAGTGCTCCTCTCTCAAGTCTGGTGAGAGCCCTGACAAGTCACAGATCTCGGACCTGCAGTGCAACTGGAGTGCCCCTAACCTCAGGTGAACTTCAGTGCACACTGGCTGTTCCTGTCCTGATAGTCTGCCAGTCTCCTTGGGAGTGCATCCCCTGCTGCACGTTCTCCTATCAACATCTGCTGGCACTCCTGTTCCTCCTGTCCCCCCCCCCCCCCCCTCTCCTACACCTGATAGGGGACGGTACCACAGTGAGCTGAACAGAGCCAAGATTTAATTTACCTGTCACTGCATGACATTGCTACCAGTGACTGCAAAATCACATGTCCTGTCATGATGGAACTGACAACAATTGTTTTTCACCACACTTCCTATACATATGAAACATCCTCTATTCAGCAATAGTGATGGATGAACATCTGCCAGCACGGTTCGCGAACGCGATCGGCGAACTCGCTCAAATGTTCACAAACCGCAGGTTCGCGGCGGACCCCATTCATTTTAATGGCAGGCGAACATGAAAAACCACCAGGTCATATTTGCAGCCACAAAATACTTACTAGCTGTGCACATATAGTCCCACAATATGGACACTGACATACCAGAAATATTGCTATTGGAAAAGTTGCCATATTTTTTTTTCTAAATCAGCCAGAACTGACAGCAGCCGGTAAATACATGTCAAATACATATAGGGTCCATTCACACGTCTGTAAAATGGGTCTGCATCCATTCCACAATTTAGCAGAACGTTTACAGACCCATTGATTTTCAATTCCAGTCTGAAAAATTAGTCATTCACAGGATAAAGAAGTAAGTGTCGGCCAGTACAGGCCCCCAAAATTAACCAACAGGCGTTCACCTGACAGCAAATAACTTTGTATTCTGTGACTGGAGGTACATTAGGCATTCACAGGATACAGAAGTAAGTGTCGGCCAGTACAGGCCCCAAAAATGAGCCCACATGGGTTTACCTGACAGCAAAGAACTTTGTATTCTGTGGCTCGTGGTACATTAGGCATTCACAGGATACAGAAGTAATTGTCGGCCAGTACAGGCCCCAAAAATTAACCAACAGGCGTTCACCTGACAACAAGAATTTTGAAATTCTGTGGCTGGAGGTACATTAGGCATTCACACGATACAGAAGTAAGTGTAGACTAGTACAGGCCCCCCAAATTAACCAACAGGCGTTGACCTGACAGCAAAGAACTTTGTATTCTGTGGCTGGAGGTACATTAGGCATTCACAGGATACAGAAGTAAGTGTCGGCCATTACAGGTCCCAAAAATTAGCCCACAGGCGTTCACCTGACAGCAAAGAACTTTGTATTCTGTGGCTGGAGGTACATTAGGCATTCACAGGATACAGAAGTAAGTGTCGGCCATTACAGGCCCCAAAAATTAGCCAACAGGCGTTCACCTGACAGCAAAGAACTTTGTATTCTGTGGCTGGTGTAACATTAGGCATTCACAGGATAAATAAGTGTCCGCCATTACAGGCCCCAAAAATTAGCCCACAGGCGTTCACCTGACAGCAAAGAACTTTGTATTCTGTGGCTGGAGGTACATTAGGCATTCACAGGATACAGAAGTAAGTGTCGGCCATTACAGGCCCCAAAATTAGCCAACAGGCGTTCACCTGACAGCAAAGAACTTGGTTTTCTGTGGCTGGAGGTACAGTAGACATTCACAGGATAAATAAGTGTCGGCCATTACAGGCCCCAAAAATTAGGCCACAGGCATTCACTTGACAGCAAAGAATGTGGTATTCTGTGGCTGGGGGTACATTAGGCATTCACAGGATAAATAAGTGTCGGCCATTACAGGCCCCAAAAATTAGGCATTCAACGGACATAAAAAAGGCCTTTTATGCTACTGTATTTACCTAAGACAGGGACCATGAATTGTTATGGGTGGTGGTGGATATTTGTGGGCTGTCATGAGGAATTTGAATCAAATATGGTCTACTGGTCACACGTGTTGAGTTCCTCCAAAATCCATGCCTCATTCATTTTTATAAATGTGAGGTAGTCAACACTGTTGTGAGCTAGGCGAGTGCGCTTATCGGTTACGATCCCCCCTGCTGCGCTGAACGTCCTTTTGGACAGGACAAAGGATGAGGGGCAAGCCAACAGTTCCATTGCAAATTCTGCAAGCTCTGGCCAGAGGTCAAGCCTGCCCACCCAGTAGTCCAGGGGTTCATCACTTCTCAGAGCATCCACATCGGCCGTTAACCCAATGTAGTCAGACACCTGTCGGTCTAGGCGTTCCTTGATGCTGGATCCGGAGGACAGCTGTGGATGGGTCGGCTGACCAGCACATTTTCAAACCGCCCTCTTCTTGCAGGTGCTGTTGGATTGGTACCTGCAACTGTTTCTTTGTGGAAATTCCTCTGCCAGCGCACGCAAAAGCAGAATGCAGCGTTTCCTGAAGCAAGGCCTGGGAGTGTTGCATTATGACAGCCCTCTGTGATGGTGGTAACATTTCTGCCATTTTTTTTTTGTACCGGGGGTCTAAGTATGGTTGCCACCCAATACAAGTCCTTGTCCTTTATGTTTTTTATATGGCAGTCCCTCTTAAAACACTGGAGCATGAAGGCCCCCATTTGCACTAAACGAAGCAGTGTAGTTGCCTGGCTCCTGCTCATCATTCAGGATAATGTGGTCCTCGTTCTTCTCCCCCCTCCACAGACAACCCATCCCATAAAGGTTTAAAGCATGCTCTTCTTGCTCCTCCTCATCCGCCCCGGCACCATCCTCCTCTGACTCCTCTTCAGACTCCTTTTGTTGACTTGTCTCATATGGAGTAGCCCCCCCTGGGAATTCATCCAGCATTGCGACTTCCTCATCTTCCTGCTCCTTGACGGCTTGATCAATGACACGAAGCAATGCACGCTCCAGAAAGAAGGTGTAAGGTACAATGTCATTTATGGCACCCTGACTGCGACTGACCAGTTTGGTGATCACATCAAATGGCCGCAGAAGTCTGCATGCGTTGCGCATGAGCAGCCACTGGCGCGGTGAAAAACCCAAGCACCCCAGAACCTGTCCTGCCGCAGAGTTCGTACAGGTAGTCGTTAACTGCACGTTTCTGCTGGAGCAGCCTATCAAGCATATACAAGGTTGAGTTCCTTCGAATCCGACAGTCACAATAAAGATGTCTGACAGGCAGGTTGTGTCACCGCTGAATGTCAGCAAGGCGAGCCCTGGCTTTGTAAGATTTTCTGAAATGGCCCGAGATTTTCCTGGCTTGCCGCAAGATGTCCTGGACCCCAGGGTATTTGACAACGAATCGCTGCACAACCAAGTTCAGGATGTGTGCCATGCATGGCACGTGTGTAATTTTGCCCTGTTTCAGTGCGCTCAGCAGATCGGCACCGTTGTCGCACACCACTTTACCAACTGTCAAATTGAGCGGTGTTAGCCACTGATCTCCATGTGAACGCAATGCTGAAAGGAGTGCAGGACCAGTGTGGCTCTTGGCTTCCAGGCACAACAGACGCAGCACAGCATGGCAATGTCTCACCTGACATGTTGAATAGGTTCTGGGGATCTTGGGTGGCGCAGCGGAAGAGGAGGAGTCAGCTGAGGAGGAGAGAGAGGATGGAGTAGGAGGAGGAAAAGAAGAGGCAGGCCTGCATGCAATCCGTGGCGGTAAAACCAAATCTACACGGGTGCCATGGGTTACATGCTTGATGGCCGTCAGAAAGTTCACCCAGTGGGCAGTAAAAGTTATATACCTTCCTTGCCCATGTTTTCTAGACCACATGTCTGTGGTCAGATGTATCTTGGCACCGACACTGTGTGCCAGAGACACATTCATTTGCCACTGAACATGGCCACAAAGCTCTGGGATGCCCTTCTGCGAGAAATATTTCCTTCCTGTGACCTTCCATTGTGGTGTTCCAATGGCCACAAATTGAAAGGCATCTGAGTCTACCAGTTTATATGGCAGTAGTTGGTGGGCTATCAGTTCTGACAAGCCAACTGTCAACCATTGGGAAAAAGGGTTATCCGGTATCCTCATTTTTTTTACCTTCGAACATTTGGGCCACGGAAGCCTGCCTTTTTCCAGAAAAACTTGAGAACGGCATGATGGAAGGTGGAGTGGAGGACAATTGTGAAGAGAGAGGAAAAGGAGAAGGAGAAGAGGCTGGACGGTGAGAGCCTGGAGTTTGGCTTTGTGGGTTCTGACGGCGTTGCAACCACTGGGCTCGGTGATGGGAGTCCAGGTGCCTTCTTAAGGCGATCGTCCCTAGGTGAGTGTTGGGCTTACCGCGACTTATGCGTTGATTTCAAAGGCTGCAGATGGCAACACTATTGTCAGCAGCAGACAGGTTAAAAAAAGCCCACACTGCGGAGCCATGTGCCGGCGTCCTGGGAGCGCCAGATGTGACCGTACATGGTTGATGGCTCGCTCCTGATACATTAGCAGTCTGGTTTGTCCCTCCTGTTCAATGTAAGTTCGGCCTGCTTCTCTTCCCTATCTGCTGGTCCGTCTCTCTCTCTGAACTTCCCTCCTCTTCCTCTCTTGTGGCCACCCACGTGACGTCCATAGACACGTCATCATCGACGTCACCTTCACCACCACTAACATTTGAGATCTCGGAGTAGGTAGCAACAACAGGGACCAACCTCCTTGGGCTGATCTGGGTACTGTCGTCAGACTGCTGAGTGGCGGCTGTTGATACCTCCTCTTCCTGATCCGATGCCCAGAATGGCTGTGCATCGCAAATGTCTTGTGATGGATCGGAAAATAATTCCTGTGACTCAAGCGGAGGGTATATGGTGGTGGTGTTGGTGTCTTTGCGGGTGCACACAGCAGAGAGTGAAGAGGGTGCAGATAGAGAAGATGAGGAGGGTGCAGAAGAGGAAGGCTGAGTGAGCCACTCAACCAAGTCCAGTGCATCCTTTGATGTAATCGAATGCACCTTCTGCAACTTCCCACTTTGGCTCTGGCCTGGTGCTCCTGCCCTACCCCTACCACCCCTGCGGAAGGGCCTGCCTCTTCCTCTGCCTGTCATTTAGAGAAGCGCAGTATATGTGGAAGAAGGTCTATAACACCCCGCTTCAATATGTCGTTTTGGAGGGCCACTGGTTTATCACACCAGTTATAAAAAATATTTTCTAGAAACTTTTGTCACTGTGTGTAGCAGAGTTGACGCAGCGAAAGAGGCAACATTTCTGCAGTACCCAAATACACTATTATGAAAGTATATTGTTATATGACAACCCCGCTTCAATCTGTCGTTTTGGAGGGCCACTGGTTTATCACACCAGTTATAAAAAATATTTTCTAGTAACTTTTGTCACTGTGTGTAGCAAAGTTAATGCAGCGAAAGAGGCAACATTTCTGCAGTACCCAAATACACTATAATATGCTTTCTATATTAGAAAATATATTATAAGTGTATTACACCCCTATATACTGCACACCAAACAATAGTACACCTATACATATACATATATATTTATACATATGTATATATACATATACATATATATACAGTATATACATATATATTTAAAAGGACTTTTGTGGACCTATTACCTAGCGATTTGTGTCACTGACTGTCTTTCCCTGCTCCACACAGCAACCTCTCCTTACACTGACACAAGACAGAATATAGGCCAAACAATAGTACACCTATATCAGTCCTTAAAAGGACTTTTGTGGACCTCTTACCTAGTGATTTGTGTCACTGACAGTCTGTCCCTGCTCCACACAGCAACCTCTCCCTACACTGACAAAAGACAGAATATAGGCCAAACAATAGTACACCTATACCAGTCCTTAAAATGACTTTTGTGGACCTATTACCTAGCGATTTGTGTCACTAACAGTCTGTCCCTGCTCCACACAGCAAACCTCTCCCTACACTGACAAAAGGCAGAATGTAAAATGGCAGCCAGATCAGGTCTATTTCATGTGCTGAAATGTCTCAATTGGCTGTCCTGTACCACCTGATGAATGTGTCATGGGTCAAAGTTCTTCACAATGTAAAAGAATATGGCGGCCGCAAGCATCGCCATATGTTCATATGATCGGCGAACAGCGAATGAGCAAAGTTTGCCGCAAACCGAGCGCTGGGTGAACCGCAAGGCCATCTCTATTCAGCAACACCATCTCCCTTTCCCTGCTGCCAACTATTCCTAGACATACAGTATGTACCACCTATTAGCACTATGCTCTAGTAGTGACTGCTGGCTTTCAACCTTTCCTACACATAAATACCTTCCACTGCTTAGAGGCATTGTTTCACAACCACTGCTTCCTGTCACTTCTTCCTGTAAATATGTAACAACTATTGCTTAGCAGTACAATGTCCCAGTTAATTTTCACTAGATACTGTATGTGTACCATCCAATATTCAAAAGCATGTTTTAGTCACTGTCACTACTTCCTAAATTTACAGTATTTGCCAACCTGCAGTTGCTGACCACTTCCTAAATAAGTACTATCCTTTGCTCGGCAGTACAGTGTTCTACAGCATTTATAACTGCTGTCTGTAACATCATTTCATATAGTACATGTAGTGACAACTGTGTATCACTACTTTCTATACATATTTTATTTACTTCTCAGCAGCACAGTGGTTATACTTCACACAATGTTTCCAAAGAAACCGCCATGTATTTCAACAAGCACTCTGTCAGGACCCCAACTTGAACCTGGGACCTCTACTGTGTCTGGTAATGACTCTACTTGCTGAGCCAACAGGAATGCTGGACAGCTTGCTGGACAGCTTACTGGACAGTTCCCTGGACAAATCCTTGAATGATTATGCCGTGAATCTTAATTGCCTTGAATCTTGAACCCGTTGCTCCTCCCATGAACAGAATATTGTGCCTTCCCCAGCCAATACCTCACTTTTCTCTCCTGCTGCCATCCATATCTTCGCTACCATTCGTTATCAACATTTGGCTTGTTCCTCGACTACGCTTCTGCTTAATCCCAACCTGCAACTACTCGTTACCGACCTTTGGCTACTCCTTGACTACGCTTCTGCTTGATCCCTACCTGCTTTATCTGCTACTGGATCCTGGCTTACTCACCTACTGGTAGGGCGATCCCAAGGACCGCCACCTGGTGCCAACATGCAGCAAATGCCATCTCTACCATCAGGAGTTCTGGTGGTGAACACTGGTTAGTACTTAGATTCTGCACCTCAGGTAAACCTGCGTCATCTGCTCGGGTGACCTGCTTGTGTTTCTATCCTGCTGGTTCCTGTGTCAGCTTCCACTGCTATAGCTACTGGTCATCGAGCCTGACCCATGATCGTGACAAGCCTAAAGATCCCTAAATATAAATACCAGGCATTATAAAATAAAAATAGTGACCAGCTTCCATGGTTTCCTGCTCTGGCTCACCTCCTCCTTTGAAATGCATTTTACAATTGGATCATCGGTGTGATGTGTAACCTCACTAATCACTAGTCTTGTGGATGTACAAGGGCGTGCAGGGTGGTAGATCAGAACCATCCATAATGGAAGATGGTGTGTATTTGCATGGAGAATGCTCCAGTATTTGAAGGTCTTGGATTCTCTACAACATCCTTTCTCAACTTGGGTTGCTCCAGAGGTTGTTAGGGGTTCCTAAAGAAATGAAGATTTTCTTCCACCTGTGAAACAAGTGATCTTTCTATCTGTATGCAATTGTGGGAAATCTTCCTAATGACCACAAATTTCAGAATTTTTTTTCACACTGATCATCTTACCAATGTCCCGTGAACTGTAGATATAATAGTTAATAGCAGGGGTTTCCTGAAAGCAAAAAGTTATTTCAAGGGGAAATGGAAAAACACATTAGGGAATGAGAAGGCTGC
Source organism: Pelophylax lessonae (assembly GCF_965119305.1). Classification (NCBI taxonomy): domain Eukaryota; kingdom Metazoa; phylum Chordata; class Amphibia; order Anura; family Ranidae; genus Pelophylax; species Pelophylax lessonae. The sequence continues at coordinate 433,005,730 of NC_138770.1, read as the reverse complement.
ACACCCCAAACCCTTATTAAAAAATAGGAGTAGTTCCAAAAAAACCCTGGGGGAACTACTCCTATTTTTAAAGTTATTTTAAAGTTATTTCAAGGGTTCCTCAGTATGCTCTAAAAGAATGTAGGCACCTAGACATGATTGCTATTCAGTGTATATGTTTTAGCTTTTTACTCTGACCACAGGTTTACGTTAAGCTCACAACAAATATTACAGTTAAGTTTAGACATAGCAACAATTATGTGATGTGAGGGCCTACCTTTTTGGATACAAATTGATTAGGTTGTTTACATTGGCGCGCAAACTGCATAGGTAATTGTAAGTCTATTTCTTTATTTCCTGTAATAAATAAATACATTAAAAAAACTAAAGGAGGCTGTTTAGGGATTGTACAATTAGACTGTTACATGTTTTATCACCTTTAAATTAATAGACTGTTTCATATGTTTTCGAGAACTAGATTTCCCAAGGGCATAGTGACTGATCAGGGCACTTTTATGTCCAAGGTGATGGCAGACTTTCAATTCAAGCAATTGCACACTTCTGTCTATCACCCACAGAGAGCCTCGTCTGAGTTTTAATAAACCCTAAAGTCCATGCTAAAGAGGGTGGTCCAGAAAGATGGGAAAGGCTGGGGCATGTTGCTTCCTGCAGTGTTGTTTGTCCTCTGAGAGGCTCCATAAACATCCACAATATTTTCAGCATTTGAGTTGGTGTATGGGTGAAGTCCCTATAGTTTGCTTGATCTTGTAAAAGAGACGTGGAAAAGTGAGTCTTCACCACACAAGATGGTAATTGAATGTATCTCTCAAATGCAGGAGAGAGTTGCTAAAGTGATGCCTTAAAGTGGAGTTCCACCCTAAAATTACACTTCTGTCCATCTTCTTGGTCCGGGTCACCTTAAAAAGAAATGGATAATCGCATTTTTTTTTAATTTTTACTTACCTTGGATTAGAAGAAAATATACTTACCTTACTTCCTCTTCCTCCCCTCGGCGCCCACGGCCCGTCGGCACTTCCTGGTTTGCAATGATTCCTGGGAGCTGAACGTCATCGCTCCCAGGAATCAATGCGCCTGCACCGGCCGCGTCATTCCCTTCTAAACAGCTTCTAGGCACGCCCAGAAGCTGTGGAGGGATGACGCACACACACGGAAGTGATGGCGGGGCCGACACAGTGCATCGTGGGACCGAAGAGGACGGAAGAGGACGCAGAAGAGGATCGCGCTGGCTTCAAGCTACCCACATCTGAGATGGCAACGCTGGACAATACATTTTCAAGGTAAGTATTTCTTCTTGCAGGTAAGTGCAACCCAGGACAGATCAGAGGCTATCCATTATGGAATGCACTAGCCCTGTCCCGGGGGTATTTTTATGTCATTTTTTTTTTTTTAGGTGGAACTCCGCTTTAACAAGGGAGCATCTCCAAAAGGCATGAGAAGCCCGAAAAAGGGTATACAACAGGTAAGCTAAGGTCAGACAGCTTCAGATTGGAGACCGGGCGACTGTACTGACATCCATGGTAGAGAGTAAGTTCCTGGCAAAATGTCAGACCATTCGAGGTTGTAAAGAGAGCGGATGAGTTTCCTATCAAATCTACGGTGTAAATTTATTGAAACCCTGGAAGATCAGGAACAGGTGTCCACTATGGTTGGTGTCAATTTAGAGTCTGCTGCAGGTGTTGACCTGTTGCACATTGCTATCCCCCAATCCAAACCACAAACTCAGCAAGCAAAATAATTCTTACAGAGAGATAAAACAAAGTTTTCAGGGCTACTGGGTCTCACAAATGGTACTGAACGTAACATCATGACTGACCCCAATGTACAGGACAGAGTAAAGTCATATTGTATCACAGAAGCCCATAAAAAAGTGGTGTCTGAGGAACTTCAGAGAATGCTTGAACTCAATGTTACTGAGAAATTGCAAAGTGAGTTGGCAAGCCAATTGTGTGGGTACTTGTGAGGAATGGGTTCAACTACTGGTGGCACTGTAGCTCCCAGACCAGTAGGTTGTAGTTCCAGTGTCCAGCAGTAAGTGTGTCTTAGCAGCCAGCAGCTCTTACTAATTAGTCTTTACCTCATGCTGATTGCTGAAAGGATACAGTCAGGGGCCAAAAACATTGACACCCATGAATTTCTGTCAGATGCAGAAATTGTTGCAATTACAAATGTTTAGGCATTCTCATGTTAATTTCTTTTGTTTGTGTTGGTATGACACAAAAAAGTTGAGAAACAAAGTCAAATCTGACACATTCCACACAACTCCAAAAATGGACTGGACAACATTTTTGGCACCTTCGCAAAACTGTAAGAAATATTTGCATTCCGTGTTTGTGATGCTCCTGTAATTGGTAATTAAACTCACCTGTATCAATTAACAGGTGCTGACAATATAGAAATCACAATGGCAGCCAGTTAAAATGGTGAAAAATTGGCTCAACTTTTCTGTTGTGTGTCTCTGTCTCTGTGTGCTACAGAACTTGGAGAAGATTAAGAGCAGCAAAGAATTGTCTGAGGATTTGAGAACAAAAATTGTGGAAAAGCATGGACAATTTCAAGGTTATAAATCTATCTCCAGAGATCTTAAACGGGTTGTAAAGTCAGAAGGTTTTTTTATCTTAATGCATTCTATGCATTAAGATTAAAAACTTTCTGTGTGCAATAGCCCCCCTAATACTTACCTGAGCCCCCGCTCTATCCAGCAATGTCCACAAGTGCCTCAGCTGTCCGGGACTCTCTCTCCTCATTAGCTGAAACACAGCATGCCATTGGCTCCCGTTGTTGTCAATCAAACTCAAGCCAATCAGGAGAGAGAGGGACAGGGCTGAACTGCAGCTCTGTGTCTGAATGGCTACAAGGAACTGCAGCTCAGCTTGGGTGCCCCCATAGCAAGCTACTTGCTGTAGGGCCACTCAAGAGGAGGGAGGGGCCAAGAACCTCAGCCAGGGACCTGAGAAGATGAGGATCTAGGCTTGCACTGTGCAAAACTACTGCTCAGGGGAGGTGGGTATAATATGTTATAATATATCCTGCGAACAAAGAACATGGAGGAAAAATGGGAGTGCTTCAAGAGCATACTTAACAAAGGGATTGATCAGTGCATTCCAAAGGGAAATACATTTAAAAAAGCAAAACTAAACCCTGGGTGGCTAAACTCCAACATAAAAATGCATATTAATGCTAAAGAAAAGGCCTTCAAAAAATACAAGACTGGGGGGTCATTGGCAGCATTCAAGCATTACAAAGAGTGTAATAAGAAATGTAAAGATGAAATCAAGGCGGCTAAAATAGAACATGAGAGACATATAGTGGAGGAGAGTAAAAAGAATCCCAAAAAATTATTTAAGTATATAAACAGTAAGAAAGCGAGGCCAGAACACATTGGCCCCATAAAAGACGACAAAGCAAATTTGGCCACAGAGGACAGGGAAAAGGCGGTAGTGTTAAATAATTTCTTCTCTTCAGTCTTCACAAAAGAATTGGGGGGCTACACTAACCCAGCTTGTAAGGCTAAACTAAACAACACACCTCAGGAAGTACCGCCATGGCTAACAGAAGATAGACTTAAAACTAAACTAGAGAAACTTAACATAAATAAATCACTGGGACCGGATGGCTTGCACCACTTCTTAAAGAGCACAGCCAGGTGATTGCCAGACCATTATTCTTGATCTTTAAGGATAGTTTACAGACGGGTATGATGCCAGCTGATTGGGAAAAAAGTCAACGTGGTACCAATTTATTTATTTAAAAAAGGGCCTGAGATATATCCCGGGTAACTATAGGCCGGTCAGCCTAACATCAGTAGCCTGCAAGATTTTGGAGGGGATGTTAAGGGACCACATACAAGACTTTAGTAATGAAAACGGTATTATTAGTAGTAATCAGCAGGGATTCATGAAAAATCGTTCTTGCCAAACCAATCTATTAACCTTCTATGATGAAGTGAGCTGCCACCTAGATAAAGGTAAGCCTGTGGATGTGGTGTATCTGGACTTTGCAAAGGCCTTCGACACCGTTCCCCACAAACGCTTACTGTTCAAACTAAGGAAGGTAGGTATGGACCATAAGGTGAGTACCTGGATAGAGAACTGGCTCCAGGGTAGAGTTCAGAGGGTGGTGATTAATGGGGAGTACTCGCATTGGGCGGGTGTGGAAAGTGGGGTCCCCCAGGGTTCTATCCTGGGGCCAATCCTGTTTAATTTATTCATAAATGATCTAGAGGAGGGGATATCTAGTACAATCTCAGTATTTGCGGATGATACTAAACTAAGCATGCCAATATCTTCTATGCAGGATGTGGAAACCTTACAAGCGGACCTGAACAAAATAATGGGATGGGCAACTACACGGCAGATGAGGTTTAATGTTGAAAAATGTAAAGTAATGCACTTGGGTGCCAGAAACCAGAAAGTAAGCTACTCACTAGGGGGGGAACCTCTGGGTGAGTCTAGGATGGAAAAGGACCTGGGGGTACTGGTAGACAACAGGCTTGGCAGTGGCATGCAATGCCAAGCCGCTGCAAGCAAAGCCAACATAATACTGGGATGTATAAAAAAAGGGGATTCACTCCAGAAATAAAGAGATTATTCTCCCTCTCTACAAGACTCTGGTCCGGCCACATCTGGAGTATGCTGTCCAGTTCTGGGCACTGGTCCTCAGGAAGGATGTGCTGGAACTGGAAAGAGTCCAGAGAAGGGCAACAAAAATAATTAGGGGAATGGAGGACATCAGCTATGAGGAAAGACTACAAGCACTGAACCTATTCTCTCTGGAGAAGAGACGATTGAGGGGGGATATGATATCAATGTACAAATACTGTACGGGCGACCTTAGCATAAGGAACAAACTATTCAGAAAAAGGGAATACAATAAGACACGTGGCCACTCACTAAAACGAGAGGAAAGGCGGTTTAACCTTAAAGTACGTAGGGGGTTCTTCACTGTCAGAGCAGTAAGGATGTGGAATTCTCTTCCGCAAACAGTCATATCAGCAGGGAGCATCGATAGTTTAAAAAAACAATTAACTGGGCACCTTAAAGACCAAAACATACAGGGGTATACAATGTACGGTTAACAGCAAACACACACACACATCATAGGTTGAACTGGATGGACTGATGTCTTTTTTCAACCTCACTAACTATGTAACTATGTAACTATGTTTGGTATTTTAAAAGAAAATAAAAACGAGACTTTACAATCACTTTATCGATCCTGTGTTCACTGTAGGCAACATTGTCAAGAAGTTTACAGCCCAGAGCCCTGCCTGGACATGAACGAGAGAGAAAAATTGATCGAAGATTGCAACAAAGGATTGTTTAAATGGTGGATAAAGAACCTTTTTTTAACTTCCAGACAAATTCAAGCTGACCTTTAGGCACAGGGTACAACTGTGTCAGCTCGCACTATACTTCATCATCTGAATGAAAAGGGACACTATGGTTGGAGACGCAGGAGGGCCCCACTGCTGACACAGAAACAAAAAAGCAAGATTGGAGTTTGCCAAAACTTGCCTGAGGAAGCCAAAATCCTTTTGGGAGAATGTGCTGTGGACTAATGAAAAAATAATTACAGCTTTTTGGTAAAGCCTATTATTCTACTGTTTTCAGAAAAATAAATAAGGACTTTAAAGTAGAGAATACAGTCCCTACAGTGTCATAAAGTTGGGTCTCCGTCAAAGGTCATGGATTTTACAGCAGGACAATGCACACGTCAAAAAGCACCCAGAAATGGTTTAAGACAAAGCGCTGGAGAGTACTGAACTGGCCAACAATGAGTCCAGATCTAAATTTGTGGAAAGATCTCAAAACAGCAGTTGGGAAAAGGAACCCTTCCAATCTCAGAGACCTGGAGCAGTCGGCAAAAGAGTGGTCCAAAATTCCAGTAGAGAGGTGTAAGAAACTCATTATTTGTTACAGGAAGTGATTGATTTGAGTTATTTTTTCCACGGGATGTGCTTACCAAATATTAAATTGAGGGTGCCAATAATTTTGTCCAGTCCATTGTTTGAGTTTTGCTCAGAATGTGTCAGATTTGCTTTTTTATTTCTCCACTTTTTATGTCATACCTATACAAACAAAAGAAATAAACACGAGAATGCCTTAAAATTTGTAATTGCAACAATTTTATGGGCGAATTGGTGCATTATCTAACAGAAATTTAGGGGTGCCAATATTTTTGGCAATGACTGTATCTAGCTCTTCCTGTTTTACTCCCCCTTGCCTTGGTGTTTTGCCAGTTTGCCTCTGATCTGTGAACCGTGTATATGTAGTCTGTTCCTGATCCTCTGCCTGGTTGCTTGTTCTCATTCCTGTGTACCCTCTCCCTGTCCTGGCTTGCTCCCTGCTTCCCCCACCTGATCTCCCATGCATGACCCTGGCTCTCACACTGACTACGCTTCTCATCCATATCCTACTGCCTATATATAGTTACAGGTGGGATTCAGCCGGTTCGCACCGGTTCCATAGAACCGGTTACTAACGTTCTGCGAGTTCGCAGAACCGGCTGAATCCCTCTGCGCATCCGAGTGCAGTACAACTGAATGTCCCGCGCTCGGACCGCGCAGCCGCAGACGTGGCGGCCAAGGAGCGGAGCAGTGCGCCCGACCCGCCCATTCTGTGACAATAGCGAATGAGAATTCGCTATTGTCACACGGATCCTCCTCCTGGCCAATCAGGGAGCGGGTCCTCCCGCTTCCTGATTGGCCGAAAGGCAAACACCGTGCCATTGGACGAGGAAGAGGCGCCGTGGGAGGACTGAAGACCCGGAGACGCGGGGAGCCGGGGACTGCAGAGAAGCTTCGAGAGAGGTAAGTGCGGGGGGATCGCTGGCACTCTGCAATCATTGAGGGCAATGTGTGGCTGGCACTCTGCAATCATTGAGGGCAATGTGTGGCTGGCACTCTGCAATCATTGGGGGCAATGTGTGGCTGGCACTCTGCAATCATTGGGGGCAATGTGTGGCTGGCACTCTGCAATCATTGGGGGCAATGCTGTGGCTGGCACTCTGCAATCATTGGGGGCAATGTGTGGCTGGCACTCTGCAATCATTGGGGGCAATGTGTGGCTGGCACTCTGCAATCATTGGGGGCAATGTGTGGCTGGCACTCTGCAATCATTGGGGGCAATGCGTGGCTGGCACTCTGCAATCATTGGGGGCAATGTGTGGCTGGCACTCTGCAATCATTGGGGGCAATGTGTGGCTGGCACTCTGCAATCATTGGGGGCAATGCTGTGGCTGACACTCTGCAATCATTGAGGGCAATGCTGTGTTCTGGCACTCTGCAATCATTGAGGGCAATGCTGTGTTCTGGCACTCTGCAAACATTGGGGGCAATGCTGTGTTCTGGCACTCTGCAATCATTAGGGGCAATGCTGTGTTCTGGCACTCTGCAATCATTGGGGGCAATGCTGTGTTCTGGCACTCTGCAATCATTGGGGGCAATGCTGTGGCTGGCACTCTGCAATCATTAGGGGCAATGCTGTGGCTGGCACTCTGCAGTCATTGGGGGCAATGCTGTGGCTGGCACTCTGCAATCATTGGGGGCAATGTGTGGCTGGCACTCTGCAATCATTGGGGGCAATGTGTGGCTGGCACTCTGCAATCATTGGGGGCAATGCTGTGGCTGGCACTCTGCAATCATTGAGGACAATTCTGTGGCTGGCACTCTGCAATCATTTAGGACAATTCTGTGGCTGGCACTCTGCAATCATTGGGGGCAATGTGCATTGAAAGTGGGCATGCTGGTCTCTCTGCATTGAAAGGGGGGCACGCTGGTCACTGTGCATTGAAAGGGGGTATGCTGGTCACTGTGCATTGAAAGGGGGGCACGCTGGTCACTGTGCATTGAAAGGGGGCACGCTGGTCTCTGTGCATTTAAAGGGGGCACGCTGGTCATTCTGCTGGGAAAGTCGGAACTGGTTACTAAAATTTTTGACTCCCACCACTGCAGATACAGGCTTAGGTAGTTTGTTCGATGTTAGTACTTTCACTCATTAGATTTACTGGTTTTGGTTCATGGGGTTTTGGTATACTAGATGTGCATTTATATTGTTGTTTTATCTACATTATCTTTATTAAATCACGTTATTTATACCATACTTGTGCATGGTGTTCTGTGTGCAAGTCCACACATTTCTGGTCGTGCCTGTTTCACAGGATACCAGCACCCGGTATCCTTGGCAGTACCAAAGCCCAATGGCACACTACTATTTTGCAGTGACCTGAGGAAACTTAATGACATTTCCAAGTTTGACGCCTATCCGATACCCCGGGTAGACTAATTAATAAAATGGTTGGGACCAGCTCTGTATATCACTATGTTAGACCTCACCAAGGGGTACTGGAAGATACCTCTAACCAAGGAAGCCAGGGAGAAAACTTTTTTCACACCTGATGGAGGGACACATTAAGTACAAGACAATGTCAGTTGGGTTACACTCTGCCCTGGCCACCTTCCAAAAGGAGATGGTTAAGCCTTCATTAGAAATAAACCTCGGTCTACCTGGACGACATTCTCAATCCTGAAAAATGTGCAAATAGGAATAGGAAGCCAAGTATCTGGGGTATATTGTGGGTAGGGGTCTGGCAAAGCCACAAATTAGGAAAGTAGAAGCCATAAAGAACTGGCCCCACCCCTAACCAACAATTTTTTTCAGAGAGTTTTTGGTCCAGACAGATGCCTCGAGTAAGAGATTAGGATTGGCCCTGTGTCAGGAGCTCTATGGGAAAGAGCACCCCATTGCTTTTCTCAGCCGTAAATGGACAGCTGCTGAAAAAACTAGGCTGTCATAGAGCAAGAGTGGCTGGCCATAAAATGGGCTCTTGACTTTTTGCAGTACTTTCTGCTGTGCAGGTGATTCTGCCTGGTGAAAGACCATGCCCTATTGACCTGAATGAGACAAAACAAGCATACCAATGCCAGAGTAAACAGGTGGTTTCTGTCCCTCCAGGAGTTTATCTTTGTCATAGAGCACATACTCTACGAGACAGCATCAAATAGCTGATGCCCTCTATCGGGTACATAGTATGCTATCTAGGGTTGCCTCTCAGACTTTTGCATTGACGCGGGAGGGGGGACTTGTATGATTTTGTGATGTCAAGGATGGATCATGAATGGATAATATGTTTCACCCATATTTGGGTTGCGATCTCTTAAGGGACAACAAGGGGTTGAAGTGATTGTAAAGTGTCCTTTTTAAAACAAAATAACAAATATTTTCTACTTACCTGCTCTGTGCAGTGGTTTTGCACAGGGCAGCCTGGATTCTCCTCTTCTCGGGTCCCTGGCTGGAGCTCCTGACCCCTTCCTCCGGATGCGTGCCCCCACATCAAGCCTCCTCTCTCTCTCCTAATTAGCTAACAAACTTTGACTGCTACGGGAGCCAATGGCCCTGCGGCTGTGTCTCAGCAAATTAGGAGGGAGAGTCCGGACAGCCGAGGGACTTGTGGACATCGCTGGACAGAGATGGGGCTCAGGTAAGTATTAGGGGGGGCTGGGGAGGCCGCTGCACACAGAAGGCTTTTTATCATAATACCGTACATACTCGAGTATAAGTCAACCCTAATATAAGCCGAGGCCCCTAATTTTACCACAAAAAAATGGGAAAAATTATTGATTCGAGTATAAGCCTAGGGTGGGAAATGCAGCAGCTACTGGACCCAACTGGACCACCACGAGACCCAAAACAGGCGAACGTGTACGGCCTTTCCTGAGCGGGGGCGGTGCATGTGCGGTGATATGCTGGCGCCGGGCGGCGCCTTTTTTAAATCTAAGGCGATTAGGAGCACGTTGGGCCGACCGAGGACTTTCTTTTTTTTTTAATGACTCGAGTATAAGCCAAGGTGGATGTTTTCTGCACAACCAAATGTGCTGAAAAACTCGGCTTATACTCGAGTATATACGGTACATAGAATGCATTAGGATTAAAAAACCTTCTGACTTTACAATTCCTTAACTTACGTGCAGGAAGAGGCCCTTAAAATACAGGAAAATAAAGAGAGCAGGTGTGGAGCAGTGGGAGTTAAGAGTGAGACTCGGAAACTGCTGAGCTCTGCTGAGAGGCCTAAATATTCTGAGACTGTGCCATCCTTCCTGCAGGTAAAGCCTTGAGTTGGTGATCAACTGTTTTATGTTACTGTGCTGTAGGCAGACTTTATTTACCATTACTTTGCGTGTGGACCTGGAGCACTTACCACAGTTGCTAACACCCCCGAACTTTACAAGGCATAGAACAAAAGAAGACAGAAAACCCTCAATACTATTATTTTATATATATATATATATATATATATATATTTTTTTTTTAGCAGATTGGTAAACAAGAGAGTTGTTTAATTTTTTAAGAATTCTATGTATGTTTTTGCATTACGCCCTTGTGGGGCAGGTCACTTTCACCAGTCAGGTGTTTTAGGTTGAACTCCATGCAAAAAGTATATTTTAGTTCTAATAGAGTAGGCAAGGGTTAGAGTTTCTGCCACAATTTTGTTGATGTTTTGGTCGATGTTGGGGCAATTTTCTCTAACTTCCTGTCCCAGTAATAACTGTATATTGGACAGGAGGCAAGTGACAATCCCCTCAACAGAGAAGCATATGGCTATACAAAGCTGGTAGAAATTCTAACCCCTGCCTGCTTTACTAAAAAACATGTTTTTTTTTTTTTTATAACTAGGCTCTGTTCTCATACTATAAATATACTGTACTGTAAAATATTTATTGAAGCACAAGAGATGGGTCACCAGAGAGACCACTCTTGTTGCTGTGTTACTCCAGATCTCTGCATCTGCCAGCTCTCCTAGATGCATCTTTTATAAGATGAAATATCTTGCTGAAGGTTTTTTCTTTTTTTTTGGAATGACTAATCCTTTGAGTAGAAAGTGCTGTAAATATTTGCACAGTCATGGATTTCATCCAATCCCCTATTTCTGAAACTGCCGCATATGTCTTTATGCGTACTTTGCAATTTGCTTACTAAAGTTTGTTGCAGTAAGGGGAGGCTTACATGACTGACATCTCCCAGAGCTTTCCATAGGATCAGAGCTTTTTATAAACACCTTTTACATCAAATATGTGCAATATTATGAACCACTTTGAAGTTATCTTTACATAGTTTACTTTAAAACTTCTATGAAAGCAAGCTGTCTGTTTTAATCATATTAATATTAAAACAGTTCATTCTCACCCATAGTTTGTATTTAAAAAAAGAAAAAAATTAGAGATAAAAAGAGAAAAAACTTTTTTTTGAGTTCACATTGGGTTACTTAGTCATTAAGTCTCACAGGCAGTAGAAAAAAACAAGGTTTCACGCAGACACAAAAAGCATCACAAATTAGAAGATTCCGTTTTTTTTTTTTTTTTTTTTTGCATTTGTCTTGTGCAGTTTTAATGGACTTGTACAGCAACATCAAACATCACTGTTTAAAGAGAAACTCAGGCCGACCTCCCTTTTTTTTAATTTTTTTTGGCCTCGCTAAACTGAAGGCGGTATTTGCACATTTCAGATACTCACCCATCCAGTGGATCCAGCGTTGTCCCAGTGAGATCCTTCCATGCCCAGCCACAGCTCTGTTCCAAGCTGCCATGTTCTCTCTTCCAGGTTCTGCTGGTGGGCGTCTCGATGATGTGCCGATAGGCCATCCCCCTCCTCCCTTTCCTTGAATGAAAGGCTATGCCTCATGGGATATGAGACGTACATATCCTGGGAGGCACAGCAGGTAGTGTGCGTGTCATTCGCCAAAGGCAAGTGACGTGCATGGGGAGGCGGGGCAGAATTTAAATAATAAAAAACAAGAAGTAAACAAAAGAAAAAAAACATCAATACCCTATTCCTGCAGAGGAAGGGGGGAGGGGTGGATTGGCATGATCTTCCTCAGGAGGCTGAAGGTCAATTTTAAAGTACACTGTAACTTATAGTTTAAACAAATTATTGAAATGTTCATTCACACAGCCTCCACCATGTTCGCCAGGAAGCTTAATCAGACAATCAAACCACCTCATATATACAAACTGAACACCCCCTCTGGTCGAACTACAACACATCCTAGGGAAGTAGTGAAGATATTTGAGGATTTTTATTCAAATCTACTCTCTTCTCCTATGGAAGCTTCATCACACATTACTCAAAACTGGTTGGATTCCTTGCCAATCCCACAATTAACTCCTGCACAGATTACTGAATTGAACACTCCCATTACGACTGAGGAAATATTACAGGTCATTAAAAATCTTAAAAACTCCTCAGCCCCAGGCCCAGACGGTTATACTGCCATATACTATAAAAAATTTGCCACAATTCTTGCCCCTAAACTCACTAGTTTATTTAATTTTGTATTTCAAGGAAGTAAATTTCCAGACGAAATGCTTCTGGCCAATATGTCATTAATACCTAAGCCCAATAAGGATCTATCCAACCCACAAAATTACAGACCAATTTCAGTAATAAATAATGACCTCAAAATATTCAGCAAAATATTGTCTAACAGACTATCATCCATCATTACCACCCTAATTTCACCCTATCAAACAGGCTTTATTCCAGATAGACAGATCACGGATAACATTAGACTGGCATGCAATATTATCCAGGATGCTAAATTATTTAACAAAAAACTACTTCTTTTGGGCTTGGATATTCACAAGGCATTTGATAGGGTCTCATGGCAATTTTTGCAATTGGTATTGTCCAGATTCGGTTTTGACGGTGAGTTTGTTAATGGATTCTCGGCACTGTATCACAACCCCAAGACTAGAGTTAGAATCCCTGGTTGTAACTCTGACTTCTGCCCACTGGGCAGGGGAACTAGACAGGGTTGCCCCCTCTCCACCCTCTTATTTGCCCTTGCCTTAGAGCCCCTTTCCATCGCTATTTTACAAAACCCAAATATTCTGGGATACGACAAAGGTAATGAAACTTTTAAACTTAACTTATATGCAGATGACACCCTTCTATTTCTCTCGGACCCCTGCACATCGATCCCGAACTTACTACAATTACTAAACTCATTTGATGTCCTCTCAGGTCTTCATATTAACATATCTAAATCAATGGCCCTTCCGATCAGTTTTACACAGTTGGAGGTGGAATCTCTGAGAAATCAGTTTCCGTTTACGTGGCCCACGGACTCAATTATGTATTTAGGAATTCAACTAACTAGATCTTACGATTCTCTTTTTCAACATAACTTTCCCTCACTAGTTGACAAAATTCGAAACACCCTACAAACGTGGTCCTCATACTCCCTTTCCTTCCTTGGGAAAATTACCGCCATTAAAATGACCATACTCCCTAAAATCCTTTACCTGTTTAGATCTCTTCCAATTGCCCTTTCGAAGGGATACATCTCTAAGATCCAATCAATCATAAACAAAATTTGTCTGGAACAGCAGGAGGCCTAGATATAATAAAGCCATACTTTATCAATCTCACAGTTTGGGAGGCCTGGGCCTCCCGCAGCTGTGGTACTATTATATCTCATGCAGATTGTCCCAGCTAACCCAATGGAGTATCTATTCCCCTACTGCCCCTTGGATTAGATTTGAGGAGCAGTCAGTAGCCCCCTTTCATCTCCCAAGTATACTGTGGTCCACAGGTAATTGGGTGGGTCGGATTGCTGCGCGAAATACTATAGTTTCAGACTCATTAAAACTTTGGAATAAGTTTAAAAAGGAGGGATCTCTGATCTCAAACCCTCCTCCGGGAGCCTCATTCCTAGGAGACCCCAGATTTGTGGAAGCTTTTGTCTCCCCTTCAGATTTTTCACAATGGATAGATGGAAATATTGTTAAACTTTCAGATTTCTATCATGGAGGAGTATTTCTTCCTTTTACCCATTTCTCCAATTCATACAACATGCCAGACTCTGAGAAATCAAACTATCTACGAATTAGACAATTTTTTGAATCATCTCTCCCTAAGCCCTCCGGTTCTCCAGTAACAGGCTTCGAACATATCTGCTCTACAACACCCGGGGGCAGAGGTCTCATCTCTATCATATACAATGATCTTAACTCTCAACACTTAGATGTTAAATTATCATATATGCTGAAGTGGGAGACAGACCTTGATGCGGTGTACTCGGTTGGTGAATGGAATCAAATGTGGTCAAACTTGCGCAAATGCACCAGATCCCTTTCTATTACAGAGACGGCAGTTAAGCTATTCACCAAGTGGTACTACACGCCGGTCCAGTTAAATATATTCTTTCCAGACACCTCCCCTCTATGTTTTCGTGGTTGTCCAGACCTTGGAACACTCTTACATATATTCTGGGAGTGTGGCAGGGTCAAACAAATATGGTCTGAACTGTTCAAGATTGTGGACAAGATGGCCGGTAAGAGTCTTGAACTGACACACTTCCACTGCATATTTTTCCAGAACATACATGATACACCCTCCCAGTTCCAACAACTTGTCCACACGATCTGTGTTGCCGCTCACTGGACAATCGCTCTACACTGGAAAAAAAAATTTGTCCCCTTACCACAGGTTCTTAGTAGAGTTGAGGAAATAAGACATATGGAGTATTTACAACACTCCATTTCTAACACCAAACACATATATCACCTTAAGTGGAACCCTTGGCTCACGTACAAAGCTTCACAAATTGATGCACCTCCAGTCAATCCCTAATACTATATGTTAGCATTAACCTTTACCTCAATATACAGTTTGTTCATTTCTAAGTCCTATTGACATTGATATTCCTAAATATCTTGCTATTACTGATATTACTGTTGCTTTTTCTAAAAAGAAGAAGAGAACCTTTATTTTTTTATTTTTTTGGATTTATATTTTCATATTTATATTACAAAACTATATATATGATGTATGGATGTTTTATTATGCATTGTATATTTTGTACCGAAACACTTTCAATTAACGGTTTTAGACAAAAAAGAAATGTGCATTCATACAGTATTTATAACACATATAGCATATAGACTATGTCAAACTCACACAAGAGGATAATGTTTCCAAAAGAATCCCAAATACTGTGCTTTTGAGTTGTGGACATCACTGGAAAAGCCGTCAAAGCCTGGATCACTAGATACTACCGATACTCCCTATAAAAGTTATGTTATTTTTTCTCTGTGGAACAAATAAATATTCTATTCAGCATTTCTTTGTGGCTTCGACCTT
This sequence comes from Pelophylax lessonae, assembly GCF_965119305.1. Lineage (NCBI taxonomy): Eukaryota > Metazoa > Chordata > Amphibia > Anura > Ranidae > Pelophylax > Pelophylax lessonae. The sequence continues at coordinate 432,990,593 of NC_138770.1, read as the reverse complement.
ATCTGCCATCTCTCCTCTAAGTAATATATGGTTGCCACTGTGTGTTTCTTTCCCCACCCTTATGCATTACACACACTAAAGTTTTGTCCATAAATGAATTGAAATTCGACCAGGTTCAGCAGGGACTGGTCAAATTTTGATAATTGTGTGGCCGTCTCTGCATGACCGAAGGCAATAATTTTATCAAATTCTGTTAAAAGGACTGTGACAAACTCACTCAGGACAGGGACTTTTGGAGGGGACTGCAGGCTAGCCTCTTGCCTACTTACTATGGGCCCTGGCTTGTGAGGGAACACTGCTCTTTGTGGGGTGTATGCTGGGGGGGCCCTTGGAGTAATGTTACTTTGGATTCAAGTCCACATCTCCCCAAGACGCACAGACTCTGGGACTCTAGGCCAAAGATCCATGTTAAAGGCCTAGCTGCCTACTGCCAATAGGGGACTGCTCCGCACAGTCAGACTCATGGCAGATGCTAATGTCATCAGCTCAACCACCTGTCTTCCACACATTGTTTATTGTGCTGATTAACTCACCTATTGTCTACTGTGGGGATGTGTTCACACTTATAATAATGTGTATTGTAAATTCAGGAGCTCGATGATGGCAAATCTGCTAGTTAATTAGCTCAAGTTAATTAAATCACTGTCATCTATTAGTTGCTAGTGGGAAAGTAGAATGCTGTTTGTGTTGGTTGTTACTTATATACTGTATGTTAATTTTATTTCTGTACACAATTTCATCTGCATATGCATATAACCTTGTGGGGTATATATTCAATGTGAGTTTGTTCAATAAATGTTCCAGATCTTATACAAGCTATTCTCGGCTAGTTTTGTATGGGGCAGCTAGAATATATGATATCTATGTTCAAGACTGAAGGAAGCGGTATTCTGACGGAAACACACAAGCAAATTGTGGGGTCACGGTTTCGTTACAGGGACATGCTGAAAAACGTTTGTTGTTCAGTTTATTCTGACAGAGGCAAGTCCTGGTGGCGAGGGGATTCCTCCATCTACGTCACTTAATTTTTTGTTTCTTTTTTTCATTCAGCACACTGGCTGGACAAAAAAAGCACCTATCTATGGCCAGCTTCGGATAATAATTTTTAGAGGTTATTGATGCCTGGATGCTCAGTCCAAATTTATTAGCATCATTTACAGTAGGCACTAGTTTGCTTGAATAAAAACCTATAACTATCTTGCTCACCGTAATTATTTTTTCCTTGTTTTTAAGGACATGTAAGACTTGGTACACTGTTTTTTTAAGTTCCCAGTCTGTGGTTTTCCTTGCTAAGGGGCTTGATCCCCTGCCTCTAAAGGCCCGTAGACTTGTTTAGAAAAGCGGAAGTAAAATTTAGTCCGCCGAACGATCTGACGATTTTTGGATCGTTAGTATAGTGCTTTTGACAGCCGATTACGAATTTTTGTATGACAAAAACTGGAGGTGCAGACTATAAAATGTTTATCGTATATGAACACTACGCCCAGTTTTCGTTTAATGATTACAGTTATCGTCCGAAAAAAATCATAAGAGCAGGACTACACATGCTCCTAAAGGAAAGAATGTACATACAAAACAATTCAACACATGACATCCCTTCTCAGAAGTTGAATTCCGTTGTATGAGAATTTTCGTATGAAAGTAACTTCTTCACTTTCGATATAAGACTAGCATGCAACAAAAAACAGACGAAAATGTATCCGATAATCTGAGAGTATGTATGAAGCTTAATGCACTACTATGTCTTAAGTCTGGAACACACTATCAGCTTTTTTTTCCATACAACTAAGCGGGCTGAATGAAAAAAAAAAAAAACTGAGGAGCTCAGTGTACTAATTATCCGATGGTAATACAGTGATTTCCCTCCTGAGTTATTGTGTTCTGACAAGGGGACTGCCCCCCTTTAGAACACACCGGATACCGATCAGATGCTGTTTTTTTTTAGCATGCCTGTTCGATAGAAGCTAGACGTTGGGACAGGCAAGTGCACACAAAGACCAAAAGTACAAAAGTACCAGGCCTTTACTGTGATGCAGGGGGTGCTGGGAGTAACCACAGAGCTCAACCAGGAAATCAACAAACCTAGACGTGTCAGATTCTGCGGATTCTTCAGGCAAATGATATCTGAACTACAGCAGAAATGTATAGATTGGGCAATGGGAAAAGTGAATAATAAATGTCTCCTTTGCATAGGATTCATTACTTAAGGCATTTACAGTATTTTAGCAACAAAGTCACTTTAACCACTTCAGCTCCCGAAGGTTTTACCCGGCCATTATTTCGATTCGGCACTGCATTATTTTAACTAAAAATTGCGCAGTTGTGCGACACCGTACCCAAATACAATTGATGTCCTTTTTTTCCCCACAAATAGAGGTTTCTTTTGGTGGTATATGATCACCTCTGCGGTTTTTCGATTTTGCGCTATAAACAAAAAATAGCGACAATTTTGAAAAGAAAACACAATATTTGTTACTTTCTGCTATAAAACATTCCCAATAAAAAAATTTAAAAAATCTATTTTTTTCATCAGTTTAGGTTAATTTGTATTCTACTACATATTTTTGGTAAGAAAAAAATCCCAAAAGGTGTATTTTAATTGGTTTTCGCAAAATTTATAGTGTTTACAATCTACGGGATAGATTTTTGGACTTTTTATTTATTTTTTTTTTTTATTAGTAATGGCGGTGATCTGCGATTTTTAGCGGGACTGTGACATTGGGGCGGACAGATCGGAACCCTAACTGACATTTTGGACACTATTTGGGGACCAGTGACATTACTACCGTTATCAGTGTTAAATATTCTGCACTGTTACTGTATAAATGATACTGGCAGGGAAGGGGTTAATACTGGGGGTGATCAAAAGGGTTAATGTATGCCTAACTGTGCTTACTGACTGTTGGGGAGGGGGGGGGGAGAGAGAGCGGGGTTTCAGCTTAGCTGAAACTCCTGATCGCTCTCTGCCTTTGTGACAGAAGACTCGCCTGCTTTGCAACTGCGTTGCAGTTTTACTGTATTGGGGGAGGGGGGCAGAAAACCAGTCAGTATCTGGTGTGACCACCATTTGCCTCATGCAGTGCAACACATCTCCTTTGCATAATGAAAGATGATGTTAAGCCGAGTAAATAGATACCTAACATGTCATGCTTAAAATTGTGTGCGCTCGTGGAATGGTGACAAGCTACGGTACTTAATAATCTCTATAGGCAACGCTTTAAAAATCTTTACAGGTTACCTGTTTAGAGTTACAGGGGAGGTCTTGGGCTAGAATTATTGCTCTCACTCTAACGGTCATGGCAATAACTCAGGTGTGGTTTGAACACTGTTTATATATACCGTCCCAACTTACGTATGCGTTTACATTTGCGCGCAAGCTCGGAGGGATGGAGCCCTTTAAATTTTTTTTTCTTAATTATTTTACTTTTTATTTTTACACTGTCCCTTAAATTTTTTCTTTTTTTCTTATCACTTTTATTTCTATTACAATCAATGTAAACATACCTTGTAATAGAAATAAGCATAACAGGTCCTCTTTATTTAGAGATCTATGGTCAAAAAGACCTCAGATCTCTCATTAAAGGCAAAAAAAAAAAAAAAAAACATTTAATCTTGTATTTAACCACTTCTGGATCGGAAAAGGTTTTACTCCCTTAATGACCAGGCCACTTTTTTTCCGGTGCGGCATTGCGTTATTTTAACTGACAATTGCGCGGTCGTGTGACGCTGTCCTCAAATAAAATGTATACCTTTTTCCCACAAATAGAGCTTTCTTTTGGTGGTATTTGATTACTTCTGTGGTTTTTATTTTTTGCACTATAATATTTTTTACTTTCTGCAACAAAACACACCCAATAAAAAAATAGAAAAAAAATTGAATTTCATCAATTTAGGCAAATATGTATTCTGCTACATATTTTTTGTCAAAAAATTATCTATAAGTGATTGGTTTGCGCAATAATTATAGCGTCTACAAATATTGCAATATTTTTATGGAATTTTTATTTATTTATTTTTTTACTAGTAATGGTGGCAATCAGCCATTTTTAGCGGAACTGCGATATTTCAGCAGACAAATTGGACATCTGGAACTTTTTGGGGACCAGTGACGCTAATACAGTGATCAGTGCTAAAAAAAATACACTGTCACTGCACTAATGACACTGGCAGGGAAGGGGTTAACATCAGGGGTGATCAAAGGGTTAAATGTGTCTTTAGGGGGTGCTTACTAACTGTGGGGGGGGTTGCACTGATTGGGGAAGATAGAGATCGGGGTCCCTGCTTAGCAGGAACACAAGATCTCATCTTGTCCCCTTGCAGAAGGGCAACTTGCCTTGTTTACATAGGCAGACTGCCGTCCTGCCTCTCCTGGGGATAATTGCGGGAGGTCGGCAGACATCGCTAACTGACATCCCCGTTAGCCAATCACGGCGGGATCGCGCCTCCGGCGGCGTGATTCGCCATCTAGTGGCTATTGAATGAAACAACATACAGGTAGGTCGTTTCGCTCAATAGAGGCACACTGTGGCAGTAAATACATGGCGGGCAGTTGGCAAGTGGTTAAGGAAAAAATAATACATTTAAGCCCGAGAGGCGGAAGTGACGTCAGATGGCACTCTGGTCCTCCAAAGTCATGGAGCCAAGTGGGGGCTATATTGCCCTCACTCAGCTACTTGCCTAGGCATCAGAGGGATTGGATTGGCTCTGGGCTTACTGACAGCTCCAGTAAGCTCTGAGATGACCAGGAAGCGGCGGAAGGGGGCACCTCTGCCTTTAAAAGTGATCTTGTGGCAACTCTGTGGCTGGAACCACTTTTATCTGAAAGTTGGCTGCCTGACTGAAAAAAAAAAAGATACTGGGGGTTATGGCAGCTAGCTGCTGCCATAACCCCAGTATTTAACATAACCCCAGTATTTAACACATTTATGTCATAACAAGTAATGACATACATTTAGAGTTAGTCGGTCGGCAAAGGAGCAGAATAAAAAAGTTAATGTGCAAAATAAAAATGAAAACAGGATTGGTGCTCCAACAAATCAGAGATGCTGGAAGTGACACGTACCAGTATATACGCCAGCAAACCTAGTATGATAAGTACAAATCACTTGGGATATGGCTTTGTGGGAAGAACGTTAAACACAGACATTGTTTATCAGCTTCCAGTTATGACCTATGTCTGAAAGACATTTGGGTGATAACAAGGAACAGTCAGATTGTCTTCACACACAGTTATGTTATTTGTCATCCTCAGCTTTTATAAAGACCAGAGATTTAGAGGTATAGGTTGTTCTTTAATCATTAGCAATTATATAAAGTATCGGATTATATAGAGTTTAGGGTTATCACAGATAATGTACGTCAGTCAGCAAACACCCTGGAGATATCCTAAGTGATTTGCTTTTGCATAATGGTTTTTTGAAAATGACAGTTTTTTTTCTCACAAATATCACATGGTAACATGTAGTAGAATACCTTTTGTTCACATCTAGGAAATAGAAAGAATAAAAACTATGGGCAATAGATCAGTGTTTCTCATCCTTTTTCCAGTCAGGGCACCCTTGAAAAGTTTTTTCACTCTCAAGGCACCTCAGTTAGGCTTGGTTCACATTACTGCATGTCAGAGAATGCTCACAAAATCGCATGCGTTCCTGACACACAGACAAATGCACTGCTCTTTAGCAGATGCACAGGAGTGTCATTAATTCTTAATAGTACCCCCAGGCAGTTCTTTTTTGGTACTGTGCAATTTTAAAAAAAAAGTGTCAGTGACTTTGGGGGGGGGGTTCTTTTACTGACACGCAATGATCATACATCTTGAGGGGGGGGGAGGGTGCAATTTGGCATGTTCACCCTGGGCTCCAAAAGACCCCGGCTTCCGTTCCCTGCAAGCGTCATGTCGCAGAGGGGTGGAACCAGCCGCGAATTTGAAAAGTAAAACACACAAACACACTGATATATTGTAATCCTATTGGATTACATTACTAAATAAAATAAATTGACATTAGTTTGCCCCCCAGTGCCCTTGCCCGCAATTTTACTGTACTATATATGTATATATATATATATATATATATATATATATATATAGTACAGTAAAACTGACAAATTGACTAAGACACCCTTTACCCTATCCCCTCAATTGGCTGTGTTAAATTTAAATATAGAACTTATTTCCCCACAACTTCGACTTGTGGTTGGCAGCTAAACTGCTCACTTCATGTTGCTGAAGAACAACTACCATCACATCTTCTCCTGAAGTTATTGATTTGGTACAAACTCATTACATGTATGAACGTTTACTAGCCTTAGAGGAAGGGTCATACTCCAACACTCATAAAGCCTGGCTCCATAGATGTGCGCAGTATATTACATTAGGGTGTGCACCCCAAAGCTTAAAAACACAGTGCAACAAAGGCAGTGACTAGGGGAGTACACACAATGCTATGCTTTGCAGCCATGGCAGGAATAACAGATTGCAAAGTACATGTTAATGAGTCCTTCATTTTTTTAAATAATTGTTTTTTTGTTAAGTTTTTTTTTTGCTTTTATTTTTTTAAACTGCCTTTTGGGGGACTTTGGTGAAATATCAAGGTTCTAAAAAGACCCCTGATGTCTTACATTCAAGACTTAGAAAGGGACTGAGGACAGAATGGAGGAGCAGATGTATCACGTACCTGGCGGGTGGAGCCTGAATATGCTGAGAAAGGCCTCTCTTACACCTCTGACTTGGGGCCCCTGGTAGTGTAAAGAGGAGGCGCAGGAGTACAGAGTCGCACGAGTGCCTGATGGTGTGCCGGTGCTGGTTAATAGCAGAGTAGGATGTCAGGTGGCCACAGAACTCCAGTGGAGAGAAGGCAGCGTGTGTGACTGGGAGCTTCCAGGATCTGAAAGTAAGCAGAGTTAAACAAGCCGGGTCATACACAGGAAGAGCATATCAGATGAAATTGGTGGAGCAGAAGGATGGTCAAGGTCAAGCCGAGGTCGATGCAGGCAGGAGGCAGGGGTGGTCAAGAGCAAGCCGGGTTGGTATTTCACAGGAGACAGGTAGCAGATGCAGGAACAACATGGGGAAGCTGAGCACAAGACAGCACTGAACCTGTGTGCTGATCCAGCTTAAATAGTGCTCTTTCTTGATGAGAAGGGTGGAGCCAGGATTAGCCTGTGGGTTTAACTCATCCTCTGTCAGAGCCTTCCTGACATGGCCCCCCCCCCCAATGGCCCGCCTCCGGATACCCAACTGGGCCATTCTTCCTGGGTGGGCCCAGTTGAAAGCCTGGATGAGTCTTTTGGCATGGATGTTTTCTTCAGGTTCCCAGGAATTGTCTTCAGGACCATACCCCTTCCATTTAATCAGGTACTGAACCTGATTCCTCCTTTTCCTGAAACCCATAATTGCTTCGATCTCAAATTCCTATTCACCGTCCACAATTACTGGCTCGGGGGGACCTGTATTTCACTCAGGAAAAGGATCAGGGGTGGCAGGTTTTAGCAGGGTGACATGAAAAACCGGGTGGATTTTAAAGGAAGCTGGTAGTTCCAATTCATAAGCTACGTTGTTAATTCTCCTTTTTTATTGGGAATGGTCCTACAAATCTAGGTCCCAATTTCCTTGAAGGACAGGCTAATTTCAGGTTAACTGTGGATAACCATACCTGATCGCCAGGTTCCAGGATTAACTCCCCACGTCTCTTCTTGTCGAAGTTTCTTTTACTGTATTCCTGTGCCTTGGTAATTGCTTCCTGTAACAATTTATTGTTAGCTTCGAGGAAGGTTACTGTTTCCATCACAGCTGGAACGGGACATTCAGGGATAGAATTGAGAAGAAAAGATGGATGAAAACCATAGTTAGCAAAAAAAGGAGCTTGCTGGGTAGCTGAGTGTTTAGTATTGTTGTATGCAAACTCGGCTAATGGCAGCAGTGTTACCCAGTCATCTTGAGAGAAGGAGGAAAAGCACCGTAAGTATTGTTCCAGAGTTTGGTTCGTCCTTTCTGTCTGTCCATTTGTTTGAGGATGGTAGGCTGAGGAAAAGGATAACTCAATCTTCAGGGCCTCAGAAAGAGCTTTCCAGAATCTTGAGGTGAATTGTACCCCTCGACCAGATACAATATTATTTGGGACTCCATGAAGCCTCACAATTTCTTTAATGAACACTTGTGCTGTTTCCAACGCAGAAGGGGTGCCTTTCATGGGTAAGAAGTGTGCCATTTTAGAGAGCCTGTCGACAACTACAAAATTGGCTGTACATTCCTCATTAGGGGAAGTTCCACTATAAAGTCCATTGACACAATTTTCCAAGGTCTGTCTGGGATGGGCAGTGGTTTGAGCAAACCCCATGCTTTCGTCCTGCTGCTTTTGTTCCGGATACATGTGGTGCATGCCCCCACATATTTCCTACAGTCTTCCTGTAAATGGGGCCACCAAAATGTACGGAGTACTAATTCGGCTGTTTTGCTGGCCCCAAAATATCCTGCCAACGCATGGTCGTGGCACAGGTTCAGAACAGAAATGCGTACACCTTCCGGTACAAAGATCTTGTCCTGGTGCCATAATAGACCATCCCCGGTTTGTAAAGGTGTCTCAGGGAGCAAGGGAATTCCCCCAGAAGCCTGCTTGATTCGAGAAATTAAGTCTTCCTGCAACAGGAGGAAGTTTCCGGGAGATCAGTTTCTTCAGATTCTGTGAACATTCGGGAGAGGGCATCTGGTTTAGTATTTTTTGACCCAGGTCTGTATGTTATGTGAAAGCAGAATCTCGCAAAGAACAATGCCCACCTGGCTTGACGTGGCCTCAGGCGTTTTGCTGTCCTTAAGTATTCCAGGTTCTTATGATCTGTAAAAATAACAATAGGATGAGCTACCCCTTCCAGAAGATATCTCCACTCCTCCAGTGCTGCCTTAATCGCTAGGAGTTCACGATCCCCTACATCGTAATTTTTCTCGGCTGGAGAGAGTTTACGGGAATAAACGCAACTGGATGCAGAAGGCCCTTGGTTCCTTGGCGCTGGGAGAGTACTGCCCCTACTGCCGTTTCTGAAGCATCAACCTCCAGGACATATAGTAGAGCTGGGTCAGGATGCTTAAGAATGGATGCTGACGTGAATAATTGTTTGAGAATTTTCAAAGGCAGACTGGGCCTCAGCAGTCCAGGAGAACCTGTTGCCCTGTTTGGTTAATTGGGTAATAGGGGAAATGATGGTTGAAAATCCTCTGATGAATCTTCGATAGATGTTTGCAAAACCAATGAAACGTTGGATTCCTTTTTTATCAGTGAGAGCAGGCCAGTCCAGAATCGCAGCAAGCTTCTGAGGGTCCATCTCTATGCCTCCATGAGAAATTATCAGTCCCAGGAACTGGATGCTCAACCGCTCAAACTCACACTTCTCTGGTTTGGCGTATAGACCATGTTGTCGAAGACGAGTTAGCACCTTCCTTACATGTTCCCTGTGAATTTCCACAGAAGAAGAGAATATCAAAATGTCGTCCAGATAGACAATAACAAAAAGGTCCAAAAAGTCTCGAAAAATATCATTGACAAAATGCTGAAATGTAGCAGGTGCATTACACAAACCGAAGGGCATCACCAGGTATTCAAAGTGCCCAAATCGGGTACGAAATGCCATCTTCCATTCATCCCCGGCCCGTATGCGGACCAAGTTATACGCTCCTCAAAGATCCAGTTTTGTAAAGATCGTTGCTGATCTGAGTTTTTGAAAAAGTTTGGGTACCAAGGCTAAGGGGTACCGGTTCTTGATCGTGACTTTGTTAAGTACACGGTAGTCGACACATGGTTGAAGGGAATGATCCTTCTTCTCAACAAAGAAAATGCCCGCTCCGACCGGAGAGGTGGAAGGGCGGATGAACACCTTTTTCAAGCTTTCATCAATATAATCCTTTAGGGCCAAGAGTTCTGGTTCAGATAAGGGAAAAATCCTACCGAAAGGTACCTCAGCCCCGGGGAGTAACTCGATTGGACAGTCATAAGACCGGTGAGGGGGAAGTGTTTCCGCCCCTTTTTTTGCTAAAGACATCCAGAAAGTCCAGGTAGGCAGTAGGAACAGATTTATAAACTTCTGAGTCATAACAAAGGTGAACCAGGGGAATCTGATAAGCAGTGCTGGCAGCAATAGGAAGAGTTGAACTGGATCTCTTGTGTAATCCAATTGATGTGTGGGGTATGAGCCTGCAGCCACAGCATCCCCAAGATGATTGGAAACAAGGGTGAGGTGATGACATCAAGACATAAGAGTTCTTTATGGCAGGAAGCAATGATGACAGGTACTGGTATAGTCTCCTGTGAGACTAGTCCAGATTTAATAGCGGATCCGTCCGCAAGGTGAACAGAAAGCTTCCGAGTCTTGGGTTGCAGAGGGATCTGATGCTTGGCAGCAAAGGTTTGGTCAATAAAGCAACTACAGGCTCCTGAGTCAATGATAGCTGGAACCTGAATAACTCTTCCTGGGAACTGTAATAGAACAGAGAGATTTAGATGAGGAGAGTTGTTAAGCTGAGTGAAAGGCCTGGGAGGGGAGATAGACAGGCACTTTCGGAGTTTGGCAGGACAGTTCCTCATGTAATGACCTGGTTCTCCGCAGTACATACACAGATTATTCAGGCGCCTGCGTTGGCATTCTTCCTGGGTAAGCGAGGGACGGAGTAGGCCGAGCTGCATAGGTTCAGTGAAATCACCAGCAGATCCTGAATTCTCAACGAGAGCGGGACCAGGAGGACTGGGGACCCGAGGAAGCAACCATACAGGGCGATAAACTCCGGTAGACCTCTCAGACCTGCGCTCCCTTAACCTCTGATCGATCTGAATAGAGAGCTTGATGAGATCGTCCAGGGAATGTGGCACTCCAACTCTGGCAAGTTCATCCTTTAGGGATTCGGAGAGTCCCATACGAAACTGGTAAAGGAGAGCTGCATTATTCCAATTTGTATCTGCACTCCAATGTTTGAAATCAGAGACATAGTCCTCGACCGCTCTGCGGCCTTGTTGGAGAGAATAAAGCGCAGTTTCTGCAGTGGCGGTACGTTGAGGGTCTTCGTAAATCTGGGCCATGTCCTCAAAGAAGGAGGATAGAATATTAAGGGAAGCAGCCTTCTGTTCCAATAGGCGGTGGGCCCATGACTGGGGCTCACCCTGTAGCAAGGAAACCACAAATTCAACCTTTGTGGTTTCCAATGAAAAGGTGTGAGGCTGTAGGGCAAAGTACAGTTCACAAGCAGTGCAGAAGGCTCTAAATTTGCTGCTGTCACCAGAGAATCTTTCTGGGGTAAGCACTCTGGGTTCTGGAGGTAACATCACAACTGATGGAGGAACAACTGATGAGGAAGCAGCACTGGGAGTGGAGGTAGTAGAGGAGAGGGATAGGACCCGTTCCTCCAGATGAACATAACCTTCCTGTAAGCTCTTCACGGCCTGTGTAAGGCCAGCCAGGAGTTGGCAAAGTTCACCCATAGGAGAGGTTCCTCGCTCAGGCTCAGACATGGCTGTCTTGTACTATCACGTACCTGGCGGGTGAAGCCTGAATATGCTGAGGAAGGCCTCTCTTACACCTCTGACTCGGGGCCCCTGGTAGTGTAAACAGGAGGTACAGAGTCGCACGAGTGCCTGATGGTGTGCTGGTGCTGGCATGGGCATCCGCAGGACTTTTTTTAGGGGGGGGGGGCGTCATTTTAAGGTCACCCGTGCTCCGCCCCTTTTTGACAATGCCATGAAAGGGAGGGGCTTAGTCATTATCAAATAAAGCGCAGGCATGCAAAGGTTTAAGAAACCTGATGCAAAAGCTTAATAGAAGGATCAATCTGCCATTGTCTGATTAGCAATTTCTAATCTTTTTTTTGGTTCACACTATTGAATGCACCACATTATTTATACACACATGATCAAGGCACTACAACTGCCTGTCCGTTTTCATCTGATCCGATCCTATTAGTAAATACAGCTGGTACTACTTGTCGTCCTCCAGGCTGTATAGATAGATCTACTCATTATAACAGTATATAACAGCAGTAGATGTAGTATTTATGTAGAGAAATTAGAGATCTGTGGCTCTATAGGTTCAGCAAACAGGATCTATTCACTATAATATTAGATGTCATATGTCTGTTTTACAATTAGAGATTAGTGACTCCATAAGCAAAGCAGACAGGAGGACCCCAGGTGAAGTTGGTACTTGTAGTCCACAGGCTGTACAGATCAGCTCATCATTATTATATAACAGCAGTAGATGTCTAATGTCTTATGTGTGCAGTACAAAGGGAGATCTGGGGCTCTATAGGCTGAGCAGACAGGATCCCTGGTGCTTGCAGCTGGTACCTGTAGTCCTCCAGGGCCCAGGCTGTAAAGATCTGCTCAGCCTCAGCTCACTCACTAAGCACTATATATATTATATAACAGGCAGCAGACCAGCAATAGATGTAGTAATAATGATGTCACTCACATGGATGTCAGTTGTCAGTATGACAGTCAGTATTTCAATGTAATTGAGATAAAGAAAGAAAAAAGATGTGACATGGTAAATAAAGTTCATAAAATGGAGTGCTTGATCATCTGGTGGTATTAGCATTCAATCTTCGTGCACTATAATAGGTGCTCAAAGTAGGTGGTGAAGTAGGTTGCACTCACCAGAGTGCCCAACCCCACACAGGGGTATTAGGCAGAGTAAATGGTCCTGTAAGCCACAGCAGGAAACTGTAAGCTCCTATGGGTCATCCACTTCTGTGTTCCTCTGTGTAGGGGAGAGGGAAGGGACCCTGCTGTTCTCCAGTCCTCTGCTTGTTATTGGGTAATGCTCCAGTGGTGTAATGTATGGGATGAATAAAGGGGGAACATATAGCGTAATTCCGTATAATACGTTTTATTTCTAGTACATCAAAAAATGGGGTACTCACATTACAGAAGATAATAGACAGCGTTAATGGTGTGTCTCGCTCACTTATGAACTTTATTTACCATGTCACATCTTTTTTATGTTTAAAATAATCTGAGATATACTTTGAGTGGAGTGTATTGATATATCTGCACCTATATATATTTTTTCCAGTTTATTTTGGATCCCTGGGAATATATTCCCCATACACTTATCACTTGGCACGTTAAGAGTGTATATATAATTGCTAGTTATATACCATGTCTATATTTTGAGTCACCAATCACCTCGCACCTTATTGCTTATATGCACAGATCACTTGTTTAATCATCATAATATTTATATTGATTTATAATATATTTTGATTTACCACATATGTATTTATATTTAAAATGTAATTGCATTTTTACCGTGTCACTCAAAGGAATCAATTTATGTGTTTTTAGATATATTCTATTGAATTTACTTATTACACAGCACTATATCACTTTTTTAACACCAGTCTCTTTATACTTATATACAATATGGCTATGAATAAGTAGAGGTCTAAGAGATATATACCTACATATATAAGAGTCTATAAAATTGAATTTTGATATTTATTTATAATACCCCCTCGGGCAGCGCCAAATTCCCTATCCCTTTATACACCCATTTCAATGTAATTGATTGTCACTTTGTCAGTGACAAGAAGACTTACTCTCTCTCTCTCTTCTTCACCGCACAGGTCACAGGCTCAGCAGCAGGTCACTCACTCTTTCACTCCAAATCCCGGCCGCAGCGCTGCCTCTCCCGCCTCCTCTCCAGGGCACGCGGACGCTGAGGCTCCTCTCTACTCTGCGGGCTGCAGCTCCGCCCCTTGCTGAGCTGAGTGACATCAGCAGCAGCCAGCAGGGAATCCCCAGCCGCCCCCTGCAGCTGTCGTCTCTCGGAAGGGCAGGAGAGGACCGAGGACGGAGAGAGGAGGGAGCCAGAGCCGGCGGGCTGGCGGATCAGCGCTGCACTTGTCCGCTGCTGATAAGGCAAAAATAATCTGTGTGTGATATTCCGGGGGGCACTCGCCCTCCCTTGCCCCCTCCTGCGGACGCCCATGGGTGCTGGTTAATAGCAGAGTAGGATGTCAGGTGGCCACAGAACTCCAGTGGAGAGAAGGCAGCGGGTGTGACTGGGAGCTTCCAGGAACTGAAAGTAAGCAGAGTTAAACAAGCCGGGTCATACACAGGAAGAGCAGATCAGATGAAATCGGTGGAGCAGAAGGATGATCAAGGTCAAGCCGAGGTCGATGCAGGCAGGAGGCAGGGGTGGTCAAGAGCAAGCTGGGTTGGTATTTCACAGGAGACAGGTAGCAGATGCAGGAACAACAGGGGAAGCAGAAGACGAGACAGCACTGAACCTGTGTGCTGATCCAGCTTAAATAGTGCCAGTGCCCCCCTCTTTTAAACTAATAGGACACAGACCAGTACAGGAGGGTACACAGTACAGCCTTATCATCTGCCTTGGTTCACAGGATGATTAGGGTGTGTCCAGGCACACCCAGCACACCCCCTGTGCACCCCTATGCCTGGCCCCTTTGGGTCCAATGGTACAAATATCGTATTGACTCTTAAGAGTGCATGTTGCATGTTTGCCTACCTCAAGGAGGGTAGGGGCTTACAAGGTGACTTGTGCTCTTCATTATAGGATACATAAATCTCAGACAGTCAGTTCTCATTAGTTATTATTATCCTTCCTGTTGTGAATCTTTATTAAGTAGAATCTCATTCCCTAACATGGTGTTTCAGCTGCTTAGTTTGGACACCCTTCTAGAGCATTCTTTGCAAGTGGATATTGTATGTATGTATGCTGGTTTATATTTATTTTCTTATTGCATTTTACAATGCATTTCTATTTATATTGTATTACCTGCAAAAATTAAATAAATGTATTGACAAAAAAAGAATGAATTGTATTTGGTTTCAGTAAAATGAATTGCTTTGATACTTGTGTATAGGCAATGTAATGCTAGGTCAATGTCCTGTTCTTTGTGGTGACAAGAAATTTCAACAACAAAAGTTAAAAAGGTACATATAAAAACAACCAAAACACCTTCCTGTACACAATTACTGAGGACAGAAGAAGAAAAGTGTTAAACCAAACAACATTATGGGAAGCTTTGTAGCAACTGACAAGATTGCGACCTCTGGGATTACATTGTTTCATCTCTAGTATCAAATGTCTCCCAGAAGGACATTCAGAAGGAGGAAGAAGGAAGCATGAGTTTAGGAATTTGAATAGATTAGATAGATAGTCAAAGAACTTAGATATTTAGCCTGTAACTAATTATGGGGGATTCAACCCCATGGGTATGTTCAACAAAACTCATATAGATGTATTAGACTTTTAGCGTGGCCAAGTAAAAAAAAAAAAAAAAAAGACAAACAGCAAGCACACCAGCAATGCATATAACAAATAACAATGAAACAAATTAGTTTGTAAAAAGATCTAAATGAACATGACTACCCCAATATTTTGACATGTCTGTGAGCAGTTTTGGCAGGTTGTGATGTTCTTCTGGTACACACTGTACTTGTTGTGGTCATGAAATGATGACATTTATTTCAGAAAACAGGGTGAGACAAAAACAATCGTGACTGTGTATTTTGGCATGTTTTCTTTGTAGCCTGAAAAACAGAAGTCTAGATAAACAATGCTATTAAACATGATGTCCTGCCGACACAAAGTGAGTGCTTGAAATTTCGAGCTATAATGAGCAAACTTCGTAAAACCTACTCCATTGTATTCATTTTTGACGTTTATAAACTAGCATGAGTTTTGGATGGCAAACCAAAGAAAAACTCTTCTTACACAAGTCACACTTTTTTTTTTTTTAATTCTTTATATATACAATCCACAAAAAAAGAAGATGGAATAGAGGTGCATTATAAGGCAGAATGTAACATAACCAACAAGTACAATCTCAATACAGTCAGCTTGCAGTGAGCTGGAGGCACGGCTAGGGTAATAAAGAAAGCTATAGAAACTATGACATAGACAGAACATCTTAGAACATCTATGACCAGTGTGAGGTTTTTTTAGTGTGGCTTCCCGTTTTGGCAGTGTGGATTTGTTTTTCAATGATTATTGGGGATAAGTAGAAAAAGAGACGAGAAAAGGAAAAAAAAAAAGGAAAAAAAAGGTGGTGGTGGGAACGAGGTCTTGACCAATCTATGACATCTCCCAGGGCCCCAAATAAGCATGTTAAAGCAGATTTGTGGATTTTTGTGGATGGGACCAATTATAAAAAAGAGATGAGCACCAACATCCCAATATTCTACAGAAACAAAAGGAGTGTGAGAATTTTTAAGGTGCTCAGACACAAAGTAGCAAATTCATGTATAGAAAAATGTAAACATTTATTTCTCAAAAGATAAATATATAAAAAACATTATTATACAGACAGATATTTGGTGAAAAAAGGATGCATCATTCACTGCGTTTTTGTTTCCAACTGGACTTCTTTAGGGAAACGCTTGATGGATTTTTGAAGAATTTCTACTAATAAGCAAATAAGAAAAACAATAAATACTGAATACTGAGAAAGCAGCATATACATAAATACAAACAAAATAAAATAAACAAAATAAAAATAAACTGCACTTCAATCATGTAAAGATTTAGAGGTGTCTCCATACCTGTGGTGGCATAGAGCTCTAGAGATTATTGAATGACAAGGGGAGTCTGTCACAGGGGACCCATGCACCAGCTGGACTAAGGGGCCCATATACCAGGTCTCCCACAGAGGAGGTAAAATGTCTCAACAAACTAAGGGTTAAACCTGCATTTAGAACGGCATCATGTCAAAGTAAGGCCCTCAACTACTTATACCAAATCTACTCACAAAGCTGTCACACTATGGTGTCTCTGGTTTTACTTACAAATGCCCAAAAAGGGAGATCAAGGAGAGCCTGCAACCAATATTGGATAGCCTTCAAAAGGCAGTGCTTCACTTGGTCATTTAATCTTTAAAGCAGAAAACTCCAGCTTTTCCGCCCCAAAACAACAGATGCATTGTGCATGTAAATGACTCACAACCCCACTGTCAGTTTATCTGCATCTTACCTACTTTAGCTGCAAAAGGCAGGTTTCTGTGTCTGTGATGTCACTCCTTGTTCTGGCTGAATTTAAAAGTTCTCAGTCTTTCTGTTTCCTTTCTTTACCAATCCTGATACTACATTTCCCATCATGTTTTGTTCCTCTGTAGTTTCAGGGAGGGTCCAGGCTCTGGGAGGGTGTGATCTGTGAGGCAGGACTTGGGAGGTTTGGACTCTTGTAGGTGTGACTGGATGGGATTGAATGCTAATTATGATGTATTCATCCTAGCCACCATCAGAGCTGTGAAGGAAGTTACATCATTTGCACAGACTGAAAGACTACAGAGGGGTGTGTTCTAGGCTAAAGATGACTGTAAGGCCCTCAATCTACATTCAGACTATACCAGTCCTCAAAATTTCCACTCGCCTGCTCATATTTGGTGAGTGGAAATAAGCTGAGGGCGAGTGTTTCCGGCTCTGCTTGGGTGGGGGGCAAGTCTACTTTGCTTCGGCAGGGAGACAGGATGGCTCAGTTCGGGCAGGGGGCGTTTCTGCTCATCTCAGATGGGGAGGCAGGGTGGCCGGCTCAGCTCAGACAGAGGGTGGGTCCGCTCGGCTCAGACGGGGAGGTGGGATCCGCTCAACACAACTTGTACGTAGCGCACCTCTCAACCCTGCACCCGGTACATAGCGCATATTTACCTAACAAGACAGTAATGATGTGTACAGTGCCTAAAGTTGCCAATCATATTTTATCCTTATTTTTTTTTATCACAGTCAGATCAATGAAATATGCTTTATGTTAATATTGCTAAAGTTGTTGTTGTATATATTTATTTTTCTAACTTAATTCTTCAAAGAACATTTAACATTCATTTCATGAGATAATCTACAAGGGCGTGCTTAGGGGCAGAATTAGGGCCAGGGCAGGGTTTGGGTGGGGCAACTCAGGATTTGAAATTTTGAGACCTGGACTATACCGAGTGTCACATGGTAAAAAGCCTGAACTAAATGCAAAATATCAGGAGATCTGCAGGCAAAAGAGCAGCATGGTACAAAGGTATGATCTATGCTGGGACTGATCATTCCATTCACTTCTAGTGAAAAGAAAGTTGGAGTTCAGCTTTAACCATCTGTCTCCTTGAAGGTCAGTTAGTAGTCTCTGGAGATGTTTCAAGGTAATATTAGTATTCTTGCGTGAAACTGAATATTAGAAGGTAGAACCAGGTCGATCAAAATTTATCTTCTTTGTGCTTATGTAATGCAGAAAGATCTTCCATGCAATTGATCTCATTAACCCTTGCAATCCACAGAGCCTCTGTGGGAGGATTTGTGTCCCACCCATTTGAGTGGGATACAAGATCCTGCTGCATTTATGAATTGAGTAAGCAGAGATTTTTTTTTATATTTGATCTTAGCAATGGGGTCAAATGTAAAACAAAGGCAGCAGGATCATCCCTAAGATCAAATACCATAAATTGTTTGATGAGTCTTTGAATTTCTCTCCAAAAGGGGAGCAACAATGGGCATTAAGTCACACCTTTTTTACATAACACGTATACACCAAAGCATCTGTTAGGTGCAATTATGGGGGGAAAAAAGTGTGTTTTGGGCCCTAGGATTTATTGCATTTGAGGAAATCACCATTATCCATATTAATAGTTTGGACTGAACAGGCCCACAATGTTAGTTTGATGCTGTGGGAAGAATCATATAGAAATAACCAGGTCAGGCAACTAGCTTTTTCAGAATGATGAAGCAATGGCAGCCTCTATATTTCTTTCAATATAGATTTCCTTTACAATGCAATGAGTGGGACTTTTCTATGAATCAAGCATATGTCTCGACTTTATTTAAAAAAAAGAAAGCTGGGTTTCAGGAAAAATATGTAAAGGCCAGTGGAGTCTGTTATTACAAGGTGCTGGATGGACATGCACAATATAATATAAACAGAATTTCTGCAAGCATTCCTCCACATTTCAAAGCTCCCAGTGACCAGTAAAGGCCAGGAAGACAAGCCTTTTAGCTGTCTGGTTAGAATTTGAGTTTATGATTATTTGTAAGAAGAACACAGCACATTTTGACAGTATTCCACTTTTTGTCTTGTGCTGGCAGTAGAACATCTAATTGCTATAAGGCAGGAACACTTGCTTACCTAAGAAGAATAAAAGATAAACTGCTGTCCTGCTTCCAGTAGGTGGACATACTAGAGTTAATGGCGAGGCCTGACAATGCACAATTTGCTGTAAAACTGCAACTGGTAGCTATTTTCCACAATCATCCTTCAATAGACTCAAGCTCTTAAGAATCAGTTCACTTTAGTGGACAAGCCTTTCTGTAACAGTACTGATATTGTGAGATTTGAAGAAATGTATGAGCAAGGAAAGCAGGATATGTAAGAAATTCGTAATTTATTTAGGTATGTGTGCAGCTTGTTTCTTCAATTGCTTTACTGTATATGGGAAGCTACTGTTAACACAAATTCTCTTGGATGGATTTTACCAAAGAAATGTATTGTGATCATATACTTGACCCATATAATATCCAAAATAAAATTATGAATATATAATTCATTAAAAAAAACATTTTTAGAGGTTTAGTAGCATCACAGTATCAGCGGTGGGCCTATGGGGCAGGCTAAGTGTCATAGAAACAGAGGAGATCGTATTTTTTATAAGTAAGATTTTTTTTTTAGTAAGAAGTTGATAGTAGATCCATTTTCAATATTTCAAGGGAACAATATATATACCGTATTTATCGTCATATAACACGCACCGGCATATAACATGCACCTTCATTTTAAGGAGGATGTTTCAGGAAAGAAAACAATTAAACAATTAAAACAAATTAAACAATTAAAAATAACAGTACACAGCCACTTTCATTATGCAGCCCCCCTTTACATTACATAGTTCCCCCATGCACAGTAGGACACTGCAACTTTGAATCTGGAGGTGTCAGGAGTCATACATTCCACTGTCTCAATCCTAGTACCTCTACACCCCAGTACTTCCCAGCTGAGCTCCTACATTATGAATTGTAGTTGTGGGACTTGGGAGAGATTTGAGGTGTGTTGGAGATGAAATGGGTTGTACAGTAACTTTTTCTCCCTTTCTCCAGCCCCCTATACACTGCACAGCCCCCATGCACTCACAGGAGACCCCAGTCTCCTGGGACAGCCCTGCCAGTGTACTCTAAAGTAAAAGAAAAAATCACTGCAAGCCCCTTTTCATAGATGCTCCCTACATTGTTAACCGATGCCTCTAAATACCTTGTTAGCGCCGTTCTTTCAAATCTGATTATGTGACCGCTCTCCTCTGACGTTGAAATGTGACCGCTCTCCTCCACCAATCTTAAGCTACACTCAGATTTGGAGGAGAGTGGCCAGAAAGAAGGAAACATGAAACATGAAGGTATTAAGAGGCCCCCGTTTTGACATGACAGTGATATAATGTAGGAAGGACTCATAAAAAGGGGCTGGCGGTGATTTTTTCTTAACTTCAGAGTACGCTGGCAGGGCTGTCCCAGAGCCAGGAGAGGTGGGGCGGCCAGCCTGACACCACTCCTCAGGACCGTCCCCCCCCCCCCCCACGTTGCTTAAAAAAAAAATATTGGCGCATTACACGCACCCATTGTTTGCACTATTTTTAAATACGGTATACATCGTTTTAAAGTAGACCCATCACTTTGCTAATACAAAGAAAAGTATCAGGTTTGCCCATTAGCCCACCTCCTCTTTTACCAAGGGTAAATTCACATATAGTACAGTGACAGACATTTTACTGCATTGAAAAATGCCTGTCACTGCATGGACACATAGAAAAAAAATTGTTTTCATATCATAGTGCACTGTACAGAGCCACATGTATGACAAGAAAAGCAGTAAAATAGATCCCCTGCAACCAGCAATAACATACCCCATGCAACAATAGACCCCCCCCAGCAACATAGGACCCCTGCAACAAAATTTTGCCCCAGAAACAATAGAACCCGGCAGCAAGAACAGATCTCCTAGAAGCCAGCATCAACAGACTCTCCAGAAGCCAGCAACAATAGATCCCTTTTTCAGCAACAATAGACCTACTCAGCAACAATAGGCCTCTGTACAAAGATAGATCCCATCCAGCAACAATACATACCCCAGCGGCCAGCATTAGTAGACCCTCCAGCACCCTTTGCCATTACATACATTCAGTGCTGGAGGTGCCAGAACTGAGTTAGCCTGCATTCCCACTGAAAAAAAGCCCTGGGTATATGTATTCTCACTTGGATTTTGGCCTGTTTTGTGTATTTCTTCCAGATCTATGCAGTAACGTAGTGTAAAACTTTTCTTCTCTTCAAGAGCTTCCTGTTATAAAGACTGGTCACTAATGCTGCCTCTCCTTGTTCAGAGTTGACTGGTCTTGTATTTGCCCTATTGTAGGTTTTCTTAGGGCCAGTTTACACCAATTTCTGCGTTCTGGATGTGTTTCTACAAGCACGTTTTTGATGCATTCCGGGGGTTTTTTAATGCATTCCAGTACGTTAATTCCTCCCCTTTTTTTCTCATCTCAACTGAGGACAATCGAGGACACGTGAGTTCCAGTGCATTTTTTTTATTCCAGAGTTCCAGTGCATCTTTTATTTGTTTTGCCATATTCTAGATGAGTTCCATGCAGAAAATAGACCACAGACATCTCCAAAAAGCAGACCTGTTATGGCCCATGCTATCAGAAGCGATGTTGGCAAAAAATAAATAAAACTACAGTTTAAAAAAATAAAACAATAAAAAAAAGAATACAATTTGCAAAATTTTAAAGCTCCCAGGTTGGTGCCCAGGTTTCTCTCATGCTCACTAGCAAACGCCACATATGTAAATGCATATGTAAACAACGTTTGCACCACGCATGTGAGGTATGGCTGCGAACACCTGAGCGAGAGAAATAATTCTAGCACCAGACGTCCTGTGTAACTCTAAACTGATAACCTGTAAAGGATTTTAAAATGTCACCTATGGAGATTGTTAGGTATGCAATTTTAAAGCATGACATGTTTGATATTTCTTTACTTGGCATAACATAATCTTTTAGATTTTACCTAACAGTTGGGTATTATATTGTGTTTTTGAGTATTAAAATGTATTAAAGTCTATTTTTACGAAAAAAATTTGCATTTGAAAATCCACTGAGCAAATACCAAGTAACATAAAAATATGCAACACCCACCATTTAATTCTTCATGTGTATAATGTGTGTGTGTGTGTATATATATATATATATATATACACACACACATTATACACATTATAATGTGTGTGTGTGTATATATAAATATATATATATATATATATACAAGCCTGATTCCAAAAAAGTTGGGACACTGTACAAATTGTGAGTAAAAACGGAATGCAATGATGTGGAAGTTTCAAATTTCAATATTTTATTCAGAATACAACATAGATGACATATCAAATGTTTAAACTGAGCAAATGTATAATTTTAAGGGAAAAATACGTTGATTTTTTAATTTCATGGCATCAACACATCTCAAAAAAGATGGGACAAGGCCATGTTTACCACTGTGTGGCATCCCCTCTTCTTTTAATAACAGTCTGCAAATGTCTGGGAATAGTTTAATGTTTAGGAATAGGAATATTGTCCCATTCTTGTCTAACACAGGCTTCTAGTTGCTCAACTGTCTTAGGTCTTCTTTGTCGCATCTTCCTCTTTATGATGCACCAAATGTTTTCTATGGGTGAAAGATCTGGACTGGAGGCTGACCATTTCAGTACCCGGATCCTTCTTCTATGCAGCCATGATGTTGTAATTGATGTAGTATGTGGTCTGGCATTGTCATGTTGAAAAATGCAAGGTCTTCCCTGAAAGAGACGATGTCTGGATAGGAGCATATGTTGTTCTAGAAATTGGATATACCTTTCAGCATTGATGGTGCCTTTCCAGATGTGTAAGCTGCCCATGCCACACGCACTCATGCAACCCCATACAATCAGAGATGCAGGCTTCTGAACTAAGTGCTGATAACAACTTGGGTTGTCCTTGTCCTCTTTAGTCCGGATGACATGGGGTCCCAGTTTTCCAAAAAGAACTTTAAATTTTGATTCGTCTGACCACAGAACAGTTTTCCACTTTGCCACAGTCCATTTAAAATGATCCTTGGCCCAGAGAAAATGCCTGTGCTTCTGGATCATGTTTAGATATGGCTTCTTTTTTGGCCTATAGAGTTTTAGCCGGCATGGCACGGTGGATTGTGTTCACCGACAATGTTTTCTGGAAGTATTCCTGAGCCCATGTTGTGATTTCCATTACAGTAGCATTCCTGTATGTGATATATGGAAAAAGAGAAGAGAGGGATGAGAGGATCCCACAGCGTGTTGGGTTCTCTCAGTCTCTCTAATGGTATTGGGACTTTAAAGGCTAATGGTGGGTATTGATCCTGATGAAAATGAATACAACAATATTATATATAAAAATATATCATTTATTTATAAAGACATACAAAATTGTATCAAAGAACATGTGTTCAATAAGCAAATACATGTACAAGAGACAGTACAGGTTATCCACTGGATCCCAAAAAACCTCTCAAAACAAAGGCAATTCATATAAAAATCTACCAAATCATGATAGGATCATGATACCAGTTCATAATAACATGGGATGCACTAGTGGAAAATGTGGAATCGCGACGCGTTTCGCTCAAGTTGCTTCCTCAGACGATTCCTGTAACCTTGTCCATTGAGCAGGTATGCTTAGTGTGCCAAGTCTTTATGTCAGAGTAAGGTATCTGATCCTTATAAAAGCGTGTCACATGTAGCTCCAAAACGTTTGGCCCTTGATGGCCGCCAAGCACAGATTGATATTCAAATGTTCATTTGTTGCATAGAGAATCAAAACGGTGCATCCCCCGCTTTAGAAAAAAATATGCTGTCAAAAGCCACAATTGGATTGCCAAAGAAAGTAGCCCGGTCTCTACCGATGTAACCAACAGCCTCTCCACGTGGTGTGCACGCCAACTGCGTTACATCGGTAGAGACCGGGCTCCTTTCTTTGGCAATCCAATTGTGGCTTTTGACAGCATATTTTTTTGCACTTTATATATATTTATTTCTCTAGAGAGCTAATTTAATACACGGTATTTTCACTGAATCACCTTATGCACTTTATAGACTGTATTTATACTGTTTGTTTATTTAATCATCTATTTGTTGTTTAACCAAGACCATCATTATTTATATACTTCATCGATAGGTATATTTATATTTTATTTTTATCATCATTTATTTATCCACAATTTTTCAGTATTTTAATATACACATAATACCCCTGAAACGCGGTACCCCCCCCCCCCCTTTACTTCCTTTCTGATATTGCTCCACTATTTTTTGCCACAGCACTGGAAGAATTGGTGATCATCTGCCCATCTTGACTTCTGAGATACACTGCCACTCTGAGAGGCTCTTTTTATACCCAATCATGTTGCCAATTGACCTAATAAGTTGCAAATTGGTCCTCCAGCTGTTCCTTATATGTACATTTAACTTTTCCGGCCTCTTATTGCTACCTGTCCCAACTTTTTTGGAATGTGTAGCTCTCATGAAATGCAAAATGAGCCAATATTTGGCATGACATTTCAAAATGTCTCACTTTCAACATTTGATATCTTATCTATATTATATTGTGAATAAAATATAAGTTTATGAGATTTGTAAATTAGTCAATTCCTTTTTTACTCACAATTTGTACAGTGTCCCAACTTTTTTGGAATTGGGTTGTATATGTATATATATATATATATATATATATATATATAAATATATATATATATAAATAACGTTTGGGGGTTCTAAGTGGCTTTCTGAAAAAAAAAAAAAAAACAATGTTTTTACATGTAGGAGAGGAATGTAAGAATTGGCTTGGACTGGAAGTGGTTCATTTTAGATTATGTGAGTCTTCTTTCTCGACACACAGCTCTGGTTATCTCTTTAATCCCTAAATTACTGCAATAAGGCTTTATTAGTTGAAATGTAAAATGCCCCGTGCTGTAAAAAAATTGTTTAACTTGCAGCAGAGAACTCATTCTCAGACTGCTGTCAAAATGAGTCATGGAGATATTATCATTTTTTATTCCAACAATGCTAAACCTGGTCTGAGCATCTAAGTTAAAAAAAAAAAAAAACTCTGGTCATGAAAGGGGTCAACAGAAAGTAAAATTGCTTTTGGTACATTTTTATTTTCATTGCTTTTTTAAATAAGTTTTACAACTTTATTTCACCTTTCTTTTTATTTTATATACAGTATTGGTACATGTATATAACTTTTAATTTTCAGATAAACCTTTATTAGGGTCCTTTCACACGGCCGCTCCGTGTGTCCGCAAATCATCCCATCCGTTTGCGGATGATTTGCAGACATAATGTAAGTGAATGGCACTGCGGATGTCAGCGGAATACTATCCGCTGACACCCGATTTTCCTCCTTTCAGTTCTGTTCCGTTTTTTCGAATGGAACAGAACCCCATTTTTTCTTCCGTGTAAAAAACGGAAAGGAAGGAAAATCGGATGTCAGCGGTGTCATCCGCTGACATCCGCAGTGCCATAGACTTACATTATGTCCGCATATCATCCGCGAAAGGATAGGATGATATGCGGGCACACGGAGCGGATGACACAAATGTCATCCGCTCCGTGAAAAAAAAAAAAAGTCCCGCAGCGGACTTAAGCAGCGGAGCGGTCGTGTGAAAACGGAAAATTTATATCAAATACTTACCGTAATTTTCCTTTCCTGATGGACTCCATGGCAGCATACGTTTGGGTAGTCCCGCCTCCACTCCTACCCTATAGGACCCCACTCCCATAAATCTTTGCTCCCTTTCAGCATCCGTGTTCTGTAACTAGCCTACTCAGGAACTGGGAGGGGACTCCTGCTGCCATGGAGTCCATCAGGAAAGGAAAATTACGGTAAGTATTTGATATAAATTTTCCGTTTTCCTGACAGACTCCATGGCAGCATACGTTTGGGAAATAACTCGCCAAAACACAATTGGGTGGGCAGATGCTGACAATTTTAATTAACACCTGCAACAGATAACACTTGAGTACCAAAACCAACAGAAGAAAGAGCCGCCGGCTCAACACAATAATGTGACATAAATGTGTGAATGGACGACCAAGACGCTGCTCTGCAGACCACATCCGGAGCGACGTGTCTTGAAGCTGCCCATGAAGTAGCGACACCACGCGTAGAATGTGCAGTCACCGCTTTTGGAGGAACCAAGCCCTTCTCTCTATAAGCCCACTGAATCGCCTCTACTATCCAGGAGGCAACTGATCTTGAAGAGGCACGCATACCTTTGTTCTTCCCAGACAATAGGATAAAGAGATAATCTGTCTTCCGGAAAGAGGCTGTAGCTTCCAAGTACTGTCTGAGCGTGTTGCCCACATCCAGAGGATGGACTTCCGGAGGTTCGGCCGATGAATTGAAAGTCGGGAGAACAATTTCTTGGTTCTCATGGAAAACCGACGTGACTTTAGGCCTTGCTCCCAGCATTGGAATGAGGACAACTCTGTCCGGGAAAAAAGTCAGAAAGGGTTCTTTACTTCCCAGACTTTGGATCTCTGACACCCTTTTTGCAGATGTGATGGCCACCAGAAAGACCGTCTTGAGGGTGAGATGTTTTATAGATATAGGATCTTCAAGACTTGAGCCAACTGAGGATAAGAAATCCAGGACCAAAGGCATGTCCCACTTGGGGAATCTCAACTTTTTCTGTGGCCTTAGCCTTACTGCCCCTTTGAAGAATTGCCTGATCAAAGGATGTGTAGCCCAGGAAATGCCTGTGAAAGCGGATATGGCTGAGACTTGGACTCGTAAGGCGCTCACTGAAAGAGGTAATTCCAAACCTGACTGGAGAAAAGATAGAATATTCTGCACGGAAGGAGATGACCAGGACTTTCCTTTGGACTCTAGGAAAGAAGTAAACCTAGCCCAAATCCTTTCATAGGTCTTATTCGTGCTTTGTCTTCTAGCACTCAAAAGCGTTGGTATGGCTACTTCCGGACATCCTAACGCTTCCAGCCTTCCCCTTTCAAAAACCAGACCCGAAGGTGCAGACGGGCTGGGCATGGGTGAAGGATGGAGCCCTGGGACAGCAGATCCATCCTGAGAGGAAGAGGGACTGGGTCGCGGTAGCTCAGTTGAAACAGTAGGGGAAACCACGGTCTGTTGGGCCAGAACGGGATTACTGCAACCACTTTGACTAATTCCATCTGTACTCTCCGCAGGAATTGAAAGATGATTGGTACTGGGGGAAAGGCATAGGCCTTGTGAAACCTCCAGCAATCTGTCAGGGCATCCACCCCGAATGCTCTGGGATCTCTGTCCCTCGAGTAAAACTTCTGCAACTTCCTGTTGTTGAAGGAGGCAAATAGATCCACCTCTGGGATGAACTCCAAGGACAGGATCCAGCTGAAGACATCCTCGTGGAGAGACCACTCGTTGTTGCTGAGTTGTGTTCTCGAGAGGAAATCTGCTTGAGTGTTCTGAGCCCCTGGTATGTAAACTGCCGACAGATTGACCAGGTTTTCCTGAGCCCAGGTCATTATTGGCTCTACTTCCCGAAGCAGGGATGCACTGCGAGTTCCACCTTGTTTCCTCACATAGGCTACTGCAGTCGTGTTGTCTAACCTCAGCATGACTGAGGTGCCCCGAATGAGGTGGCTGAAGGCTAGTAGCACTTGAAAGGCCGCTCGTAGTTCCAAGATGTTGGACACTGTCTGGCGAGACCGAAAGTCCCATTTCCCTTGTGCCATCTCTGTTCCGCAATGACCGCCCCATCCGGTGTTGCTGGCGTCTGATGTCACTATCACCCAAGATATGGGGGTTATGGAGTGACAATTGCTCAAATTCTTCAGCTGTAGCCACCACGGAAGCCAACTCTTCATTGTTGTGGTTATCACAATTCGTTGGGAATTGCTGACTCCGTTCCACTGCTGAAGGAAACCCCTCTGAAAAGGTCTCATCCTCCAGAGAGCCCACTTCACCATAGGGGCTGCCGACACCATGGTGCCAATTACCCTTAGGCATTGTTTTGCTGTGAGACGGGATGCTGACAAAGCTAGAGACACTCTGTCCCTGATTACCGGAATCTTTTCT
Organism: Pelophylax lessonae; assembly: GCF_965119305.1. NCBI lineage: Eukaryota > Metazoa > Chordata > Amphibia > Anura > Ranidae > Pelophylax > Pelophylax lessonae. The sequence continues at coordinate 432,962,500 of NC_138770.1, read as the reverse complement.
TCTGGCAGAGAGATGGTACTGTTCTTGGTGTTGAACAGCGCACCCAAAAAGACCAGGGACTGAGTGGGAATCAGATGGCTCTTCTCCCTGTTCAGGATCCAGCCAAACCTCTCTAGAGACGAGATGACCAGAGCTAGATGTTCCAGGATGACAGACTTGTCTTGGGCCAGAAGAAGGAGGTCGTCCAGGTAGTGATAAAGACGGACCTCTCTCAGTCTTATCAAGGCTACCACCGCTAATAAGACCTTCGAAAAGGTACGAGGCGACGTGGAAAGCCCGAAGGGGAGACATACAAATTGTAGATGACGCTGGCCGACCGAGAATCTCAGATATCGTTGAAACTCTGTTGACACTGGTACGTGGAAGTATGCATCCTTCAGGTCTACCGAGACCATCCAATCTCCTGGTTGAATGGCTTGCTGAATGGAGAATAGAGTCTCCATCTTGAATTTTTCGCCTTTGATGAAGCGATTCAGATGCGTCAGATCTATCACTGGTCTCCAGGCGCCGCTCTTCTTGCGCACCATGAACAGAGGAGAGTACACTCCGAGTCTTCTTTCGGACTCTGGCACTGGAACCACTGCTCCTTGAGTGACTAGCGAGTCTACGTAGGACAAGAGAATCTCTCTTTTGTCGCCTGACCGAGGAAGGGAGGTAGGAAAAAATCTGTCTCCGGGAATACTGGTGAAGGTCCAAGAATGACCTGCAGAGACCGTGTTGACGACCCAAGTATCCCGGATTGAGGCCGCCCAGACCCGCCGAAAGTGAAGGAGACGACCTCCCACCCGACCGGCCTGAGCGGGCCCAATCTCAAAAGGACTTTGTCGTGTCTCTATCCCCAGACGTATTGGTCTTGGGGCCTTTCCGAAAGGAAGACTGCCTGGATTTCCAGTTTCTTCCAAACTCCCTCCCTGGCCTATAACTGCGTGCCTCCCTGGCACGATCAGAATTTTGTCTTCTAAGAGGTGGCCTCTTTTGACCCAGAAGACGCCTATCCTGGGGGAGAAAGCCCGACTTACCGCCAGTAGCCTTGGAAATGGCGCTATCTAACTTATTCCCAAAGAGGGACGAACCCTCAAAGGGAATACGGCACCACACCTGCTTAGAAGCAGGATCAGCCAACCAAGGGCGCAACCAAAGTGCACGCTTCGCCGTAACGGATGATAGCATTCCCCGGGCTAACAGGCGAATAACATCAATAGACGCCTCCCCCAGAAAAGCTGAGGCCAGTTTCAACTCCTGGATAGGAGAATTCTTAGCTGCATCCTCGGAGAAGCTTCTGAGGGAATCATCCACGTTGTCCACCCACACTTCCATGGCTTTGGACAGAGAAGCCAGGGCCAAAACTGGTTTACAGGCAGCACCCACCGAAAGATAGACACGCTTCAAATCCGTGTCGATTTTCCTGTCAAGCGGGTCTTTGAAGGAAACAGTATCCTCAAGAGGTAAAGTTACATGCTTCACTAGTCTCATGACAGCCGCATCTACCAGAGGAGGAGTTTCCAGATGTCTGACTTCCTCTTCCTTGAATGGATAGAGCTTGGCCAATTTTGAGATCATAGAATTCTTTTTCTCCACCTTACTCCATTCTTCCGTTATAATTTCTCCTAATTCAGGAATAAACGGGAAATTCAGCCGCTCCTTGCTCAGCTGTTTAAAGAGTTTCCTCTGCTTTGGAGCCGAGACTACTGGATCTTCCCAGTTTAAAGTTTCTCTGACGGCCTTTACTAAAGGTGGAACCAAATTGAAAGAGAATCCTAAACTTGGTTCATCCTGATCCGAATCGCTATCAGACTCGAACACCGAGGGATGGCTAGGTTCAGAGGATTCGAGGGCTCTTCCGCTAGTGGTCTCTCTAACTGGAGATACCGATGGCTCTGGCGCTGGAGATTGACGTCTATTAAAATCAGCCAGCGAATTCTTGACTATGCGTTTGACCATAGACTCAAGTTGTTGGTCAGATCTTCCCCTTTCATTCGATGCTCGGGAATAACAGGAGTCGCATAGTGATCCACCGTCCAGTAAACGGATACCACAGCCCCAGCACTTAGTCTCGCTGGATTGGCGTGAAGACCTGGGAGGTGACCGGTCTCTACTACGGTATCTGGACTTGGATGAGCCATGTTTGGAGGAGGAGCGGTGATGCTGCGGATTAGCATGGCGATCCTCCCGCGTGCCCTGCGGTTGTTCCGTCCTAGAAGAGGAGCTGCAAAAATAAAACACATAAGGCAATACAGTAATGCGCCCATCCGTACATCCTGCTCCCCCCTTTCATGCAGCCCTGCACTCACCTAAGAGAGGGCTGGTCACAGGGGAGCGGTGACGGGTCCATAAAGCAAGGAACCACTGGAATAAATAATGCACATAAGTATACTAGAAAGGGCTGACATGACGACCTTATAAAGGAAACCCCCAAAAAGAAACCCCACATACCTGAGGACTAGAGCGTCAGCTCTTGGGAACAGCTACAGGCTGTGGAGGTCGCTTGGGGATTCAAAACTTGCAGCCTGAGATCAGCAGCCTGAAATATAGTCAGTTCCACAGACTGTGGAACTGACAGCTGTTTAAATTTGGCGCCGGCCGTGACGTCACGGTCGCGGCGTACTGCGCATGCGCGAGTATCGGCACTCGCCGCTACTGCGCATGCGCGAACCAGGCCTCGCTCTCGGTCAGTCGGCGCGCATGCGCAGAGCGACCGAGGACGCCGGAGATGGAACGCATAGCGTTCCGCGGTGTCCACAGAGCCTCCCGGACCACCAGGAAGACTGTGAACAAAGCGAGGAGCCGCACACTAGGACCACCAGGCAGTCGCTAGACCACCAGGTATGAAAAAATAAAAGGGATAAAGAGAACACTTACCCCTCCAGCCGCACTAGACACCAGGGACACCTTAGAGCCATAGACCAGGACAACAATTCCAGCGTTGGGGCAATACAATGAGGCCACCCACCTCAGCGGGGTCATCGGCCATGCCATTACCAACCCGCTTTATCAGGCACTTCTTGGCTCCTCTTCAACTTGCCCATCCCACACCCCGCAGCAGCAAGGGCTTATTGGGAAAACAGGTCCTGCCGACTCCAAACGACCCTGCGTCAAATAAAACGACCATATTCGTAGGGATTCAGCACCAAACAGGTGCATGGAGGAGGACAAAAAAAGAACACGGATGCTGAAAGGGAGCAAAGATTTATGGGAGTGGGGTCCTATAGGGTAGGAGTGGAGGCGGGACTACCCAAACGTATGCTGCCATGGAGTCTGTCAGGAAAGGACCCTTATGTGACAAAAATATTCCCAATGAATGAGAACTATCCAAACATACAACAAAGCAAACAAGCTCCCTTTGTCTGAATAAAACCTGGTACTGAACTACCTGATAAGAAGTAAATTACTGCTCTAAAGACTTATTCCAGTTGTAAACCAGATTTGTTCTTTCAGCACAACTGAAAGGTAATCATGTTAATAATATGAAAATTTATATAGAGTCCCTTCTACTGGCTGAACTTTGAAGACTACGAAAACAAAATGTGCATTTTTTTTTTCAAATTTATTTGAAAACATGTTTATTCAAATTTTATTTCAATATTTTTTTTGTCATTGAAGGTTGTAAAAAAGGATAAAACACAAGTAATATGTTTTGCCCAACAATTGCAACATTGATTGTTTATATTAAAAAAATAAATAAAAAAAAAAGTCACAGGAAAGTGTGGGTTGTGTTTCCTATTAACAGAGACATTATACACAGCATGTATTGCCTAATACGAATGGAATATCATTTTTTATTTGTTTTGGTAATGATTTTGTAAAAAATCATTATTTTTTTTTTACATTTGATTAGACTAGATATCAGACTAGACTATGTATTAGACTAGGTTTAGACCTAGAAGGTATGATCATTTCTGTACTGTCTGTGACACTTTTTTTATTTGCACTAACATCCAAATTTCCAGGACAAGATTTTGGGGGGTGCCTCCATATTCAAGGTCTGTGCTGCCACGCAGCTTTAACCACTTTACCACCGGAGGATTTTGCTGTCTTACGTCCAGGCCACTTTTTGCGATTAGGCGCTGTGCAACTTTAACTGACAATTGCGCGGTCATGCGATGCTGTACCCAAACAAAATTTGCGTCCTTTTTTTCCCACAAACAGAGCTTTCTTTTGGTGGTATTTGATCACCTGTGCAATTTTTACTTTTTGCGCTATAAACAAAAAAAGAGCATTTATTTTGAAAAAATAACAATATTTTTTACATTTTTTATATGAAATTCCCCCCAAAAAATGTAAAAATCAAATTTTTTTTAAATTTTGCCAATTTGTTTTCTGCTACCTATGTTTGGTAAAAAAAAATCACAATAAGCGTATTTTGATTGGTTTGCGCAAAAGTTATTGCGTTTACTAACTACGGGAAAGATTTCTGTCATTTTTGGTGTTTTTTTTTTTAACGAGTAATGGCGGCGATCTGCAATTTTTTTGCGGGACTGCGACATTGCGGCAGACAGATCGGACCCTTGACTGACATTTATGACACTTTTGGGGGTACCAGTGACATTACTGCAGTAATCAGTGCTATATATATGCACTGTTACTGTAAAAATGACACTGGCAGGGAAGGGGTTAATTTTATTGGAGAGGGAGGGGTTAATGTATGCCTGGTGCTTACTAACGTATGGGGGGGGAGATGACTGAGTGAGTCAGGGACAGATCGGATGTTCAGCTATGCTGAACCATGCTATCTGTCCCTGCCTGTCACTTAGGAGATCCGCCCGCTCTGTTTACACAAGCAGGCGGATCTCCAAACTCGATTCCCCGACGATCGGGGAAGAGCGGCGGCGATCGCCGCCGCTCCTCCCCTGGCCTGACTCCCGCTGTGACTGAACACAGCGGGAGTGAGCCTCCGGCGGCGCGCGCACGCTGCCCACAAGGGGCGGAGTCCAGCGACGTAGGTCTACGTCGCTAGACGATAACGAGCCCCATTGCTGCAGTAGCAGCAATGTGAGCGGAGTTAAAGTGGTTAACTGTCTAGCAGTTGTTATTACATGTTATGTTATGCTATGTTATTGGTATCATCCTTGCACCCCTGCTGTTTCTGGCTAGTTGGTTGCTCCCACCCTCCTTTTCCTGCTGTAACTCCATTTTGTATAGTTGTTGTGAAGAGACGGCAGAGTGTGGAAGCTGTGTAACTTCATTGTAAATTTATCTATGGAAAAGTCTCTATGTTTATGCCTTTGCTAACTTGAAGCATAAAGAAGCATAGGAGAACACCTCTGGAGTCTTTATTCGTTGAGTAAACTATCTGTTAAAGTCATCATTCAACCTGCTGCACACACTTTCAGACTGGGTCTACAAGAAGGTCACAGGTACAATCGATGCAGAGACAGAACAAGGTCCAAACAGTACTAATACACAAATAATGTTAAAAATGTTAAATAATTTAAGTAAGGATGTTAAGTAACATGCACATGAACATGTACATTAACTTTATTGGCTTCACAGTCTTAGTCCATAGGGTTCAATATTGAGTTGGCCCACCCTTTGCAGCTAAAACAGCTTCAACTCTTCTGGGAAGGCTGTCTACAAGCTTTAGGAGTGTGTCTATGGGAATGTTTGACCATTCTTCCAAAAGCTCGTTTGTGAGATTAGGCACGAAAGGGCCTGGCTTCCAGTCTCCACTCTATTTCATCCCAAAGGTGTTCTATGGGGTTGAGGTCGGAACTCTGTGCAGGCCAGTCAAGTTCCTCCACCCCAAACTCACTCATCCATGTCTTTATGGACCTTGCTTTGTGCACTGGTGTGCAGTCATGTTGAAACAGGAAGGGGCCATCCCCAAACTGTTCCCACAAAGTTGGAAGCATAAAACTGTCCAAAATGTCTTGGTATGCTGCTGCCTTAAGAGTTCACTTCACTGGAACTAAGGAGCCAAGCCCAACCCCTGAAAAACAACCCCACACCATAATCCCACCGCCACCAAATTATTTGGACCAGTGCACAAAGAAAAGTCCATAAAGACATGGCTGAGCCTGTTTGTGGTGGAGGAACTTGACTGGCCTGACCTCAACCCGATAGAACCCCTTTGGGATGAATTAGAGCAGAGACTGTGACTCAGGCCTTCTTATCCACATCAGTGCCTGACCTTACAAATGCGCTTCTGGAAGAATGGTCAAACATTCCCAAAAACACACTCCTAAATCTTGTGGACAGCCTTCCCAGAAGAGTTGAAGCTGTTATAGCTGCAAAGGGTGGGCCAACTTATTATTCAACCCTACAGACTAAGAATGGGATGCCATTAAAGTTCACGTGTGTGTAAAGGCAGGAGTCCCAATACTTTTGGTAATATAGTGTGGATATATATACATACACAGTACATTTTAAATTCTGTTTGGAATACCATACTGAAAATCTTCCTTATTCCTTATTACCCTTCTTCACAATTCTTACAAGGCAAAATTAATTATTGCTCTTCTATATCTGGGCTGAATTGTTATGGAAAAGTATCTTGAAGATTTGCCAAGTTTTTTTTTCATCAAATATTTAACTGCACCATTTAAAATAATGACTAATTACTGTTTCTTTCTGGAAAAATGTAGCTTTTCATATTGTTTGTTTAATGAACAGATGTTCTCGCCTAGTGTGCCAGAGCTTAAGATATAAATGTATAAAACATAGCATAAGTATTCCATATGGCTTGGTAAAATAAAGACAATCCAGTTGTGTTCTTTAAAATCTATTCCCCATCCCATTGGAGGTGCCATTTATTGTAATGTAAGTAAACTAGATTAGCTTTAACTTGTTTTAACAAATTGCCCTATTTAAGGAAAGTGTTAGGTTATTTCAATATTTGTAGAATATGGCAGAGTGTGATATGTTCAGATACCTTCACACTCTCTAATATAACACTACCAAATAATGAATAAATATAGAGACATCTGGTCCACATAAATCCAATCATTAATATCAAAGTAGTAGTTTATAATCAGATGTGTCTAATGAGAAGGCTTATGTACTTTACCAGGAACATGGAGCTCAAAGGAAGGAGAAGTCCTGAAGAAACACACCATTCATAACAGATGGAAAGGCACAGTTTTATTAATGAGACAAGAAGATGTAAATATACCGAAAGAGGATAAATTATCATCTACTAATTCAGTTCACAATTAAATAATGTGGAAATTAAAACACAAAGAGAGTGTCAATTTGAGCATTTTCCCTGTAAATCAACTGCTCGGTGAATCTGCACTTTGGAATTTTCCTAGCAATGTATCCAAAATGTCTGGCCTAAAGGGAATTATAGGAGTAGCTTTTGATACCAGTGCCTGGTTAACTGTTGTTTTGCTCTGGTGCTTAGTGATGAGCAAATGTGGCTGGGTTTTATTTGCGGGTCTGGTCGTCAAATCCATAGTATATTTTAAAAACTGTGAGCTTTAAATCCAAACCCTATTGAAGTCAATAGTGGGGTCATTTTAAAAACCAGGTAGAGCTATTTGTATGGCTAAAAGAGAAGGGATTATCAAACAAAGGGCATTGGCAAACTGGGCACTGAACTGGGGGATATGTACAAATGCAAAAATACATAAACATAATGTTGATACATCAATTAAGTAGCTGTACTTTAGAGCAACTTTGGTATCAGTCCCAAATTTGAATTGGAAGAGTCCACAAGGGAGAAAATGGAGAAAGGGAGGGACTTTATGATACCCACAAAATGGTTGAACACATATATCGGTAAAAATTTGATATTTATTGAAAACTTAATAAAATGACCCCAGGAGCAAACAATCTAGGGGTAGGTTCAAAAAGGCATACTGCCATAAAAATATCACATATCATTAAACAATATATATTGATAAACCAAGAGACATGGTGTGATGATCCTGATAGCATTAATCCAGAGCTCCAACACGTTTTGACTAATTAAGTCTTCCTCAGGGGGATGGCAATTGTTAGAATATCAGAGGAATCTATGATCATATTACTACAAACATCTCATAGAAGACTAGGAAGTCATTCACCGAAAACTGTGTCTTCCAAACACAAGGGATCAATCTAGTTGACTTAATTATACACCTAAAAACTTTTTTTGCAACTGGGTCTCTCAGTGGATACAACTCCAGTCTCAAAGTGGAAAACTTATCACACTGCATGAGCAGAAAGACAACTAAGTGGTCACCTTCTGGAGTCAGATTAGTTTAGATCTGTCATAGCACATATACAGTATCTCACAAAAGTGAGTTCACCCCTAAGTGAATGTCCAAATTGTGCCAAAAGTGTCAATATTTTGTTTGGCCACCATTATTTTCCAGCACTGCCTTAAGCCTTTTGGGCATGGAGTTCACCAGAGTTTCACAGGTTTGCCACTGGAGTCCTCTTCCACTCCTCCATGACGACATCACAGAGCTGGTGGAGGTAAGAGACCTTGCGCTCCTCCACCTTCCATTTGAGGATGCCCCACAGATACTCAATAGGGTTTAGGTCTAGAGACATGCTTGGTCAGTGCATCACCTTTATCCTCAGCTTCTTTATCAAGGCAGTGGTCATCTTGGAGGTGTGTTTGGGGTCGTTATCATGTTGGAATACTGCCCTGTGGCCCAGTCCCTGAAGAGATGGGATCATGCTCTGCTTCAGTATGTCACAGTACATGTTGGCATTCATGGTTCCCTCAATGAACTGTAGCTCCCCAGTGTAGGCAGCACCCAAGCAGCCCCAGACCATGACACTCCCATCACCATGCTTGACTGTAGGCAGGACACACTTGTCTTTGTACTCCCCACCTGGTTGCCGCCACACACACTCAATAAACAGTCTTTAAAGTGTTACTAAACACACAACAGTAAAATCAGTCTGTATATGAAGTAAAACATGCTTGTTATACTCACTGTAGAACCTAAGGGGTAATCCTCCACATTGTATAAAAAGGCTCTTTGATCCTGTCTCCTTTGATCCTCCCCTTCTTTTACTGTCCCCAATCCATCTGCTGATAGTACAGAGCCCTAGTGTCATGCGATCCTATCCGATCCGACAGGCTGGACAGATAGTGAACGTATCGCCATATGTCTGTTTTCAGGATCTTGTCGGATTGGATGTCAGGCGGGTGTCAGCAGACATCCGCTTCCCCATAGAGGTTAATGGGTGGTCTTATCGGGTCTGCCTGAAAAAATGGACAGACGACCCGATTAGTCCAATCGTGTGAAAGGGGCCTTACTTTATCATTTTGTATATTGATAAAAATGAACAATTAAAATATATATTTTTAAAGCATTCTGTTCACACCTGCCTAAAACTTTAGTACAATAAATATATACGGTATTTATCGGCGTATTAACACACACTGGTGTATAACACGTACCTTTATTTTATATAGGGGAAGTTTTAGGAAAAAAACTTACATTTTAAATAAAGAACTTTAAAGCAAAATAAGGGTCAATGCCCATCAATGCAGACTTATCAGTACCCATCTGCAGCCTAACCAGTGCCCATCATTGCAGCCTGACCTGTGCCCATATGCAGCCTCACTATTGCCCATCATTGCAGCCTGACCTGTGCCCATATGCAGCCTCACCATTGCCCATCATTGCAGCCTGATATGTGCCCATATGCAGCCTCACCATTGCTCATCATTGCAGCCTGATTTGTGCCCATATGCAGCCTTGCCATTTCCTATCATTGCAGCCTGATGATAGGTGCCCATGTGCAGCCTCACTATTGCCCATCATTGCAGCCTGATATGTGCCCATATGCAGCCTTGCCACTGCCAATCATTGCAGCCTGACCTGTGCTGGATTACACAGAGGGATCTGCTGTTTGCTTGGCGCTTGCAGTCACACACAGTCCTGCCTCCTTGGCCAGCTCTTATGATAGAACACTGGTGCTATGCTGGGACATTTGACGTCTATCCTAAGAGCTGGTCCAGGAGGCGGGACTGTGTGTGACTGCAAGCGCTGAGTACACATTGGATCCCAACTTTGTGTAATGCGGCGGCGTTCGCCCCCCCCCCCCCTTCTCCTCCAGGTATAATATCGGCATATAACACACACACGATTTTCCCCCTATTTTCAGGGGGGAAAAGTGCCTGTTATACAATGCCTGTATATAAATACAGTATATATATATATATATATATATATATATATATGAAGGAAGTCCCTATGAACCATTGGCACAGGGGCATGGATAGCAGTGACATGGATCATATATGGCCATGATATCTAACAAATGTGGCCATGACCATGTTTGGTCAATGGTGTCAGCATCAGTCATGTGCTTTGTATCTTTATTTTTTCCTTTTTTTTTTTGAGTTGTCAAAAGTTTGAGTGTCTTTATTTCTAGGCTACAGTTTTTTTTTTTTTTTTTTGTAAATTAGTAGATATACTATGACCCAAAGGGTCTTGCTGTAGGATTTGTGGTGGTCTTGCATCCTACATTCTTGCTACATTCAAGTTTCCCCCAAATTACAGAACAGGCCCTTAGTAGGATCTGTGTGCTGGATTTTTATTTAAAGAAAGAAGATGTCAATGTCAGCTGTCAATATCATTTGCTGGCAAATTGAATAGCTTTTCCCCTTATAAATGTCAGTGCTGCTGCAGCACTTCCTGTACATCACAGAGATGCACCCTTTCACAGGCAGGATTTTAACACCCCCAGGCATAATAGTTAAATGAATTGGACATTTTTAATGTTTCTCTTTAAGCATTTAAAAAAAAACACTGTTCCTGGCCAAATGCATTTTTTTTTTATATTCCGTACATGTTCCCCAGGACAGTGCCCACAATTTTTAGACTCCCCCTTGCCTTTTAGCCCAGAAAATAGGTATTTTTAATTTTACAAATTTGGTTCCCATTGATTTCAGTGGGGTTTAGGTTCGGTATCCAAACTTTTTTGAAGTTTACTAAACCCTGCTCAAAGCAAACCCAGCACAGTTTGGCTCATCACTAGGTTCAGACCAAACCTTGGCCTCATCCCTACCCATTTTTTCACCAGGCTACTGTACCGAGATGTCACAATGTCTTCACATCATGACATCATTTCCAGCGCATCTCCATTTTGTCTTTGGGATGTTTTGAGCTCATGGAGCTGATGGTGTTTGCCTTATAGGGATGATGCTGCCCCTCCATCCTATATGGTAAGGGCAGTCCCCTTTTGGATATTGCACCACTGGGGAAAGGATCTCCCTAACCCTTTTGGGTGGACTCCTGACCTTGGATTAGAGGAAGCATTGATAATGGACTATTGGTAGGAGGGTCCTTGGAAGGCCCAGGACTATTTTTATAAGGTCTTTTTTGTCTTATTTGGGACCAATTTGGTCCCAGGGCAGAGAGGACTGAGCAATTTATTTCTTTTTAAATTAATGGTTGGAATATTTTACATTTGTTTATTCGTTGTCTGTCTTTTAGACAGATTACATTGGTACTGACTACTGGGAGCACCATCTTGGACAATCGGGACGTTTTTTGGACAGTATCTACCTACATCCCAGCCTTCAGTGGGTTTTGTGCTTTAAGATATCTAGCTAGTATCTTGGTTAGTATAAATCTGTATTTAACCTCCCCCTCCCTGGGTTTTGAAAAAGGGTTGATCTAAGCTATTTACTTAATTCATGGAAAGGTTATCCTCATGTATTACAGACCCCCCAAGTGGAATTCTAACCATTTATTCAGACCCTTGGCCATGTCTTCATTAGTCACCTGGTATGTTTTTGGGGTGAATGGTTTACTAAATACTATTTTTTACCTCTGTCTTAGTGCCTATTGTTCTTTATAGGTCCATAGACCCAGTGTTGATTTTATTTTAGATCAACTATGGCAATTTGATAATCCCACTTATAGTTCCCTAATTATGTCCCCACAACCTGGGCAGATGTAACTTATTCTTATGCATTTATGTCGTCCTTGTAAGCGAGAGGATATTTTATGTGGGTATCTGTTTTGGTGTGTGTGTGTGTGTGTTGGTTCCCCCCCCCCCCCCTTCTCCCCCTTCCCCTTCTCTGCCTCCTTTCCTTTCCTCTTTCCTTTTAAGTTTTGTATGACGTTCTATATAAAGTTACTACTGTAACTTGGAATGTATACCTTTGCAATGTGTTTACTGAGTATTTTTTTCCACCAAGTTTAGACTAAAACATGTTTCATGTCAGATATCTGTCATTTATTTATGTCAGATATCTGTAATTTTTTTGTTTAAAGTCCTGAGGAAGCAGTATTGACCATGAAACGTGTTGACTTGACACATATGACAGTATTCCTTTTCTAGGAATATATTAATTGATTGTGTATATCCTTGTTTTTACATTTTGTTATTAAGTTTACATGTAAACTCTTTTTATACAAATTTGATTGGTTTTCTTTTGTGTATAATTGAAATACCAGTGGGCCATCCTTGAACGCCCTTTCCTTTTCAGTTTGTTGTTTTCTTGTTACTGTTGGGATTGAGGCCGTCTGGTATAAAGCTGATAAGCCATAGCAGTTGTGACCCTCATTGTTGTTTGGACAACCCCACATTCTCCAGTGCTTCTAATGTTGAACTTATACAGAATTTATACAGGGGGTCTATTTATAGTAGTTGCACACCATATTCACACAAAGTTCACCCAAGGTTTACACATTTTTATAAATGTGCTTTATTAAAAAAAAATGTGTAACTAAAGAAAATCTGTGGGAATTTTGTGTAAAAACATTTATAAATAGACCCCCTACCTGTTCTAAACTGATTACTGGATTACTGGTGGAGGTATTTATCTATATTTTTTACCTTTTTCTTCATTTCTTCAAGAAAAAGTGATCATTTTTGAAAGACAACACCACCAAAATAAAACTTTCTTTCTCGCCCCCAAAAATGCAGGTTTCAAACGTGATCCACATCCTAAACAATAATGCTGAACTTGAATACTCCTTTGCCAAAGCTCATCTACTTTCTGCGCAATCGGTACCTTTGGATAAAACACCCACTATGCACCTTACAGCTCTAAGAATTGCTATTAACTTTGAACTACCTTCACTGCTCATCCGGAGTTTAATCTAATGATCCCAAACTACACAGGCCTCATATGACTTATCCTATCTTGAGAAGAATACAATACTACACATAACATTCTACATCCAATCCAAGCTATATCAGTTCACTCACCCCCCCCCCCACACTCCACCTCTACTCTGTTTTTTCTTTATTTTTCCATTGTTTCATGATCTCATGTTTATGTATACTGTACTATGTTCAATTGCATGATAAAGACTCAATAAAAATCTATATTAAAGTTTCTCCTGTTTTGAATTGTATTGTCTTCCCTCACATTGTAAAGCGCTGCACAAACTGTTGGCGCTATATAAATCCTGTATAATAATAATATTGCAACTAAGAAAAAAAAATACAGGGCTTATTTTACAAATGACACATGAAAAGCGTAACTAGTCAAATACTGTTAAATTTGTTTTTGGAAGTTCCTAGGATGTGGACAAGTTACTTCCTACTTTTTGCATGCTAATCTCATATAGAAAATTAAGAGTTTACTAAAGTTACAAAAATTCTTGTACGACAGAATAATAATTCGGAAGTGATGTAATGCGTTGTAGTGTTTACGGTATCGTATTTTTGAACGACAACTGTATTGATTAAATGAAAATCGTACGATCTGGTATCATACAAGAAAGATGTTTGTGCTTGTCCCATTGGATATAAATTGTTGTAATCGTCTCTTGAAAGCTGTATACTAACGCAAGATTAATGTAAGATCGCTTCAAAATCTGTATTTTTTGTATGTTTTTCTGATCGTGTGTACGGGCCACGATATACAGGAACCTAGAAAGTAGACAAGATTTCACTGCCAGCAACAGTCCTGACTGCAAGATGCTATTATCTGTATTTTATAGATAACTGGACAGTTTGTTTCTCTCATTTCGTGCTATACATTCAAGTCTCCTACTATCTTATCTATCACAATGACATAACTGGAGGAATATTTATACAAGTCATGCATTAGTGGGTGTACACATAGGTATTCTAATGCTTTGAAGTCACTGTAAACAAAAAAACTTATCTTGGCCATATAGGGTAGATTTTTTTTTTTAATCCATTTAAATAGTCAGATTGATTGCTAGTTGTGGTAATCATTCCAGTTGATATGTCATCTGAGTCAACATTGCACCAATGCCCTGCACTTTTTCTTTGATAACACCTATTAACATAGTAATTGCTCTTTTGGCATGTGAAAGACATGAACTTTTGCAGGACAGTTTTGTAGTGTGTGAATTACTGCATTTGTCTTACATGTTTTAAACAGTTTTTGTTTAGGCTCTATCGAGTTGTGTATTTGTGAAGGAGAAGTGGGACATTTTTCAAATTTCAGGTACTACATCTAATTCAGTCATGTAATCCTGCTTGAGCTACAGTACTCTATCCTTTTTTTAGAGAAGGATCTTCAACTTGAATTCCTTTATCATCCATTCAGGGACACAGGAATTGTAGGCAATCTTAGAAAATTGGAATATACTGCTGTTGGGTCACTGGGAAACAGAAAATGTGAACCCAGCCTCCTTTCTGACCCACCTAAAAAAACCATAAGCTTCATTTTTTTTTTTCTTGCTAGTGTCCTAGGAGGTTGGGTGCTTTTTTCTTTTAATTTACTTAATACATTTATTTCTCAAGAACAAACAGTTTCTGGGTTGTTGGAGATTGTTTTCCTTCCTCAACTCAATTCTAAGACTGAGTGATGTTCTTTTAATGGGTCTTTGTGTCTACACTATCCTCTTACTGCTTAATAAGGATGAGCTACCCTGGGTTTGGCTTGAGCAAGGATCAATGAACTTCGAAGAGGTCAATAACAGCCAAATCTTTCATTTAAATATGCCCATTTTCTGGGCTAATATGCAAGACATGTTAAAAAAAAACAGTATAAGGAGTTAGGCACTGCCTTGGGGAAGATGCGCTAATGCAAAAAACATTAGAAATGTCAAATTCCTTTATATAATATGCCTGGGGTCAGGGCCGCTGATAGGGGGGGACCACCAGCCCTGTTGTAGGGGGCCCAAGCACACAGGGGGGCCCACACAGAGAGGGGGATTAGTGATGGACAACAAATCTCCCTGCTGCCAGATTTTATCTGCTGAGAAAGAGACAGTTGTCACTCACTAATCCCCCTCCCTGTGTGGGCCCCCCTCCCAGCACAGGCTCTAATGTTATCTCTGCTCAGGAGTTTATTTGTAACTTTGTTTCTCTCCCTCTGTATCTCTGATCCCGGAGCTCCAACTGCCCAGCCTGTATATTTTTCTCATCTTATCTTCATTTTTATATATTAACATCATTTTTTTTTAGATTTAGCAGGAATTATGTGAGTTATGATATATTAGTGTCTGCTAATAGTGATTTTGTTGTTATTTTAGCTAAATATATCTTTAATATTTCCTTGGGGGGGGGGCCCTGCCAGGTAGTCTGTACGGGGCCCCGCGATTTCTAACGGCAGCCCTGCCTGGGGTGCTCTAATCCTGTCTGTGAAAGAGCACACCCTGTGGTGTACAGAAAAATACTGGGGTAGCACTGACAACTACAAAGGAAAGAAGTGTTTAAATTAATTTTAATTCCTAGCTTCATTTTTTTAAAGCAGCACAAAGACCAAGCTCTCGAACAGAATACAGTTTACAGAGATGAGACAAACCATTTACCACTAGTGGGGGTGCTTACAATGATCAGCTTTTTTATTTATTTAGGCAAAACTGTTATCCGAAAAGGAAAAAAAAACTGTTTGTTGTAACTGTTTATAAAGTGTAAAGTGTATGACTTTAATTTGTTTTGTTTATTTAAATTTCCTATTACATCTAACACTCAAAACAGACTGACAGTGCTGCTGTCCAAGGGTGCCCCCCCCCGTGCTCATTTATTCAGATTGGGGGCACTCTAATACAGGGGGTGTGTTACTTGCCAGATCACCAGATTAAAACAGAGGGAAAAAAGCCTAAGTAAAGAAAGCCATCACATTGAATGATTAGCAATATAATATATTTTTG
This sequence comes from Pelophylax lessonae, assembly GCF_965119305.1. Classification (NCBI taxonomy): domain Eukaryota; kingdom Metazoa; phylum Chordata; class Amphibia; order Anura; family Ranidae; genus Pelophylax; species Pelophylax lessonae. The sequence goes on along the minus strand of NC_138770.1, from coordinate 432,946,523 downwards.
GTTTTAGACTTAAACTTTTTAAGACAGATAGTGCTTTCTTTTTTATTTTTTGCTATATAAAGGAAAAAAGAATAAACATTTTGAAAAAAAAAAGTTTTTTCTTAGTTTCTGCTATAAAATTTCTTCATAAATTTAAGCCAAAATGTACCCTGCTACATTTCTTTGGTAAAAATAATCCAAATTAGTGTAAATTGTTTAAGGTGTGTGAAAGTTGGAGTCTATAAACTATAGAATATACAATATATTTGAAAATTGATATCTCATTTCTTGAGGCCCTAAAATGTCAGGAGTACAAATATGCCCCAAATTACCCCTTTTTTGAAAAGTAGATAATCAAAGGTACAGTAAAACCTTGGATTGTGAGTAACTTGGTCTGCGAGTGTTTTGCAAGACGAGCAACATTTTTTTTCCTGAACTTTAACTTTATATACACGCGATGTCTTGCAATACGAGTAGCAGCGAGCAGCGCCATCTAAGTGTAGTATGATCACAGTTTTAATGTAAAAAAAGAGGAATGTCACTCACAATGTTAAAAACAATATCCAGCATTAAGGAGTCTGATGCACATCTGCGTAAAGCTGCTGGTGTATATGTGGCCAGAGTTCCTGGGGGCGCTGATGGCTCTCAGTGCTTCCTGGAGAACTCGGAGACACTCCCAGCCAGGTGGGGCAAGCATAGTGCACGCTCGGCAACCCGAAAGTGACGTCAACAGTTCCCCAGTGTCTCTGAGTATTCCAGGAAGCCAACAGCGCCCCCAACCTCTGGCCACGTATACACCAGCTGTTTTGCACATGAGCACCAGACTTCTTAACACTGGATTTTGTTTTTAACATGTAAGTGTCATTCCACTTTTTTTTACATTAAAACTGTGATCATACTACAGTACACTTAGATGGCGTTGCTCTTTTTGTCACCTGATTAGGACTTTTTTACAGAAACAACCCTATTACCCATTAACCTGTGTTTTTTGTGCCTCTAAGTGTAGCAATATGGTTACAAAATGGTTGTGGACTGAATCATCAGAGGTTCTATTATTTCTTATAGGGAAATTTGCTTTGTTATACCAGTGCTTTGGATTACAAGCGTGTTTCCAGAACGAATTATGATCACAATCCAAAGTTTTACTATGTTTAGTAAGTGGCATGGTGAGTATTTTAAATTTGTAATTTTTTGTCACTTTTTTTGGAAAATGAAAAAATTAAATATTTTTTCACAAAGTTGTCATTTATTTCTTACAAACAATATAAGCATACTTATACTTACACCACTTACACCCAAACACATTCTGCTACACCTCCCGAGTATGGGATACCACATATGCAATACTTTTTCACAGCCTAGATGCATAGAGAGGGCCCAAAATCCAGGGAGCATCTTCAGGAGTTCCAGGGGCATAAATCACTCATCTAACCTCCTCACTACTTATACCATTTTTGGTGGCCCTGGAGAGCCAGGACAGTGGAAACATCTACAAATTGACTACATTTTAGAGAGTAAACAACTCAAGGTATTTTTAAAAGACATGTTGAGTCTTTTGAAGACAAAATGTTTTTCAAAAATGCGGAAGAAGAATGAAAAGTGTTCAGTTTATTCAAATATTTTTCACACACAGCATTGGGATACTTGACTTCCAAATCAAAACACATTCTACTACTCCTCCTGAGTTTGGCGATACCACATTACTTTTTTACTGCATGGACTGATTATGTACCAGACATTGCATCTTGTCTATCCCACAAAACAACCAAATGTGTAAAAACCAATGTCCTGTATTTGCTGATCTATACAAGTGCCAGGGAATATAGCTTAGCGTAGTGTCACCGATAGCAGTCCAAGTTCTTATAAGCCAAGCAAGCCTAGCCTACTCATAGGTGGCAGCCGCATGCCATGTTTACTGGCCAGGAAGTACAGAAGTCTTAAGAAAGGAAGAACAAAATAGTTCCTGTGGTTCCAGGACTGCAGTTATCTGAAGGGGATGGCTGGAACCGGTGTCTCTCAGGATCATAGTCAGTCTGATGTACAGATGAGTCAGTTCAGGCAGCAGAGACATGGTCAGCAAATTGGTAAAGGATCCGTCCAGGCAGCAGACAGAAATATGATCAATAAATAGGCCAGGGTTAGTATAGGTGGCTGGCAAAGGCAACACTGCACTGGTGTGGTGGTGATCAGGAATACTGTTGCTGGCTGCACTGGTCTGGTGACAGTGGGACTTGTGTAGCGGCAATCAGGAACACTGCTCATGATTTCACAGGTTTGGTGACACTGAGCCTGGTGTGGCGACAATGAGGGACACCTAATTGCTGGCTTACAGTGGTGTGGTGACACTGACACTGGTGTACCTGTGATAGGGAACACTGTTCTGGCATACACCAGACTGGTGACACTGGGGCTAATGTGGCAGTGATCAGGGAACTGTTTCTGCACTGCTCAGGTGTGGAACACTGATTCTAGCTACTATGGTCTGGGGACATTGTGGCTAGGGTGGTGGTGATTGGAAAACTGTGACTTGCTGTACTATTTGGGCTTATTCACACATGAGTTTGGGCAGTGGTTTTACCTCCCTTCAACTGCCACCCCCCTTTCACTGCAAAGGCAGCAGTTGCTGGGGTTGTACACATGCCATGGCTGTCATGTTTTGCTTCACATCTGTGACAGGAATTATACCCCCTGTGTGCCCACCAGTCACAACTCATTGAAGTGAATAGGGCTACTTGTGTGGGGATACAATGCCCTCTTACTGCCTGTCAAATGCTCTCTGAAGAGCAATCCGAACATGGATGGCTCTTTAGAGAGAATTGCATGTGTGAACAAGTCTTTATGGTAACACTATGGCTAGTGTGGTGGTGCTCAAAGATACCAGGACTGATGTGCAGGATTGCCAGACACCCATAAATTTACAGGCATTTTGTAAAAATTGGCAGAATTTTTACCCTGTTCCTAGATGTCCAGGAATGGCAACGTGGTTGCACTTAAAAAAGATGGCCGCAGTCAGCTTTGGGACTGTGCATGTGCAGTTCCATAGCCAGCCGAATGGTGCTCAGGCTCAGTGGCGGTTTGGGGCATGCTCAGGCAGGCTCAAGGCGGGTACACAGTGACATCACGGTGCTTGGTGAATTTTCCAAAAATTATGAGTCTGAATGCAAGGGGGGAGTGGAAACACCAGCTGGCAGCCACTCGGAGTCAGGAGGAGAAGAGGATCAAAGGTGAAGCCTGCCCACAGTGCCCTGTACCCAGCAAGCAACAAAGGTCAGTGTGACAGATCCAGCCAGGCCACACAGTCTGTGGGGGGATCAGGTCACTGATGTAAGGGGGAAGTGAATACCCGAAGGTAAGGGGGACACAGATGTGATTTAATGAGAAACACTGCAGCCTGTTATTTAAGGGGGACTCTGATGTAAAGGGGAACACTGCGGACTGTGATGTAACCAAAGACTGCCTTACATCAGTGTTCCCCTTTACATCAGAATCTCCTTTTACATCACAGTCTACAGTTTTCCCTTTGATATCAAGTTCCACAGAGTTTCCTCTTGCACTGTAAGGGGGAGTCTTGCAGATTCTGATGTAAGAGGGAACTCTGTAGACTCTTGTGTAAGAGGGGGCTCTGGTGACAAGAGACCCCTTCACATCAAAGTTCCCCTTAACATCACAGTCTGCAGCATTCTTCTGTACATCGGGTTCCTCAGTGTTCCCCTTTACATCAGGGATTGCAGAGTTCATCCTTGCACTGTAAGGGGGGAACTCTGCAGACTCTGATGTAAAGGGGAACTCTGTGAACTGGGATGTAAGGGGAGCTCTGGGGACTCCTGTATAAGAGGGAGCTCTGGTGACCATCAAGCTTCACAGAGTTTTCCTTTACATTAGAGTCTTCAGTGTTCCCTTTTACATCAGGGTCCACAGAGTTCCCCTTTGCACTTCAATGTAAGGGGGGACCCTGTAGATTCTGGGGACGACTGTGTAAGGAGGAAGTCTGTGAACTATGATGTATGGGGGCACTCTGAAATAAGGAGGGAGTCTTGAAACCCTCATGTATAAGGAAATGCTGGGGATTTTGATATAAGGGGGGACACCGATGTGAACACAAGGTTCATCCAGAGTGCTGCGCGCTACATGTTGTTTTGTATGTTACTTACTCTTGACCTCTGTACTGTATACATTATGTTGTACATTACATAGTCCTGACCAAGGTGTTCATTGCCCAAACAGTTGCTGGTTTTAATGAAGTTCTTTTTTTAAGGTAGGCTTAAGCTGGCCATACACTAGCCGAAAAATCGTTCAAACTCATTTTCGAAAAAACTAAAAATCGGCCGTGAGAGCAGAATGCTCGTGCCATCATGTAATGACCAAATTTAGAACGATAAATTGTTCAGTGGACTAAATGAATCCGTTTTTGGTTCAGTTGGTCACATGTGTCTAGTGCAAACAGTTTGGCTGCGAAACACATTAACCTTTCAATTTATCGTTCGTTTGGCAGAATTTTCCAAACCTTCGATTTTTCGGCTCTGAAAAGTTAAAAACGATTTTCTATATGTGCCCACGAAAAATGAACGATCGGACCAAAGGACAAATTTTCAAACGATTTTTCGGGTGGTGTATGGCCAGCATTAGTTAGTTCTTTTTGTATGCATGAAAGCATATGTAATGGCCCTTATCCTGAGGTTTATTTGTGTCAGTGAGGCTGTCAGAGGTACAGTAATTCAAAATACTTTGTGGGTACAAGGACTGTTATGTACGTGCAGTGTATATAGCAACTAGGCACAGATTCTGTTTATTGATCCCACTTTAGGCCCCTCCCACTGTTAGCCAAAATCTGGCTATGCATACTGATCGCAGTGGCGTGCTATGCACATCGCAGAACTTATTTTTCTGTTTTATCTTGTGATGCCCCCTTTCATAATCCTAGTCATGCTCACATTTAGATTACTTGTAGTATTGTTAATGTTTACATATTGTTTTTTATTGATTAAATATTGATTGTCTTAGTTTGTAATAGGAGTTTCTGTCATATTTCAGGATTTCAGTAAAAAATGTGCTCTGTCAGCAAATTTGTTTTGTCAGTAAAAAAAGTTGCGGGAGGTTGGAAACCCTGCTGTTGAGGTGGCGATCAGAGACACTATGACTGGTGTAACGGTGATCAGGGACACTTTGATTGGTGTGTCTGTGATTAGGGATACTGATTAGCAGCATTTGTTTGGTGACATAGAGAGTATGTAAAGAAAAAAAAAGAATCATATTTTTTTTTTACTTAGTGTCACCAGATCAGTGCAGTGTCACTACAGAGATACTATACTGCTTGGGGAGGTAGGGGCTGATCAGGATTTTTTGTTTTATGATAGCTGTATAAGCAAAAATGTTTACATTTCTATACTTACCTATTCTCAGGGCACTCCGATCCAGTCATGTGATCTCCCCATGTGCCCGGGTTCAGGAGAAAGGAAAGATTGCTGACAAAGATTGCAATGCCTGGGCAGTGATGTCACCCGTAGGCATACTTTGGGGCATCCTTTGTCGGCTGTCCGTTCTCTCCCCTAAAGTCGGTTGCTGAGAGCCAATCACATGACTGGACTGGAGTGCCCTGAAAATAAGTACAGTATCTCACAAAAGTGAGTACACCCCTCATGTTTTTGTAAATATTTGAATATATCTTTTCATTTGACAACACTGAAGAAATGACACTTTTCTACAATGTGTGAGTGTACAGCTTGTATAACAGTGTAAATTTGCTGTCCCTCTCAAATTAACTCAACACACAGCTATTAATGTCTAAACCGCTGGCAGCAAAAGTAAATACACCCCTAGGTGAAAATGTCCAAATTGGGCCCAAAGTGTCAATATTTTGTGTGGCCACCATTATTTTCCAGCACTGCCTTAACCCTCTTGGGCATGGGGTTCACCAGAGCTTCACAAGTTGCCACTGGAGTCCTCTTCCACTCCTCCATGGCGACATCATGGAGCTGGTGGATGTAAGAGACCTTGTGCTCCTCCACCTTCCATTTGAGGATGCCCCACAGATGCTCAATTGGGTTTAGGTCTGGAGACATGCTTGGCCAGTCCATCACCTTTACCCTCAGCTTCTTTAGCAAGGCAGTGGTCGTATTGGAGGTGTGTTTGGGGTCGTTATCATGTTGGAATACTGCCCTGCAGCCTAGTCTCCAAAGGGAGGCGCTCATGCTCTGTTTCAGTATGTCACAGTACATGTTGGCATTCATGGTTCCCTCAATGAACTGTAGCACCCCAGTGTCAGCAGCACTCATGCAGCGCCAGACCATGACATTCCCACCACCATGCTTGACTGTCCCACCACATTTGTCTTTGGATTACTCACCTGGTTGCCGCCACACATGCTTGACAGCATCTGAACCAAATACGCTTATCTTGATCTCATCAGACCACAGGAAATAGTTTCAGTAATCCATGTCCTTCGTCTGCTTGTCTTCAGCAAACTGTTTGTGAGCTTTCTTGTGCATCATCTTTAGAAGAGGCTTCCTTCTGGAACGACAGCCATGCAGACCAATTTGATGTAGTGTGCGGCATATGGTCTGAGCACTGACAGGCTGACCCCCCACCCCTTAAACCTCTGCAGCAATGCTGGCAGCACTCATACATCTATTTCCTGAAGACAACCTCTGGATATGGTGCTGAGCATGTGCACTTAACTTCTTTGGTCGACCATGGCGAGGCCTGTTCTGAGTGGAACCTGTCCTGTTAAACCGCTGTATGGCCTTGGCCACTGTGCTGCAGCTCAGTTTCAGGGTCTTGACAATCTTCCTATAGCCTAGGCCATCCATATGTATAGCAACAATTCTTTTTTTCAGATCCTCAGAGAGTTCTTTTTTATGAGGTGCCAAGTTGAACTTCCACTGACCAGCATGAGAGAGCGAGAGCGATAACATCAAATTTACCACACCTGCTCCCCGTTCACACCTTGGACCTTGTAACACTAACGAGTCACTTGACTCCGGGGAGGGAAAATGGCTGATTGGGCCCAAATTGGACATTTTCACTTAGAGTGTACTCACTTTTGTTGTCAACGGCTTAGACAATAATGGCTGTGTGTTGAGTTATTTTGAGGGAACAGCAAATTTACACTGTTATACAAGCTGTACATTCACTACATTAAATTGTAGCAAAGTGTCAATTCTTCAGTGTTGTCACATGAAAAGATATAATAAAATATATACAAAAATGTAAGGGGTGTACTCACTTTTGTGAGATATTGTACATATAAGAATCTTCCTTCTACAGGGTCAATGGGGAAGAAAAAATGGGGATTTTTAAGATGCCAGTAAATTGAACATCAGAGCATTATTTAAAACATACAGGTTTTATTTCAATAGTTAAAAGAAATTAACCAAAAAATAATAGACAGACTTACAACATAATAAAAACCAATTATTATTTGCTGCATACATTATTGAAGAAAATCATATATATATATATTTGCGATAATGTCATGGAGTAGCAATCCCTACATGTGCTACTTCCAAGGTGAGGCGTATAGGAATTTAAATAAATATAAAAAAAAAATATATATATATATATATATATGGATGGATTGTTGTCGGATCAAGATATGCATCAGAAGGTAAATTGGTCAACTGAATACTTCAGGTCAAGATATGGAAAAATTCAGTGTAGCATTGGTTGAGAAAGTATTTTCCTAGTAAATTCAGGGATATCTTCTGATCCAGATTCTATCCTGAATATAATTATCACATAGGTGCATGTATAGAGACACCAATCTGGGCCAACTTGATCAATTCGACTGTTCAACAGCAAATCATCCATGTCTGGCGATGCACTCGCCGACGCTGTCATGGTTTAGCCACGCAAAAAACATTACAGAATTTTATAATTATCATTTCATAGATGTTATTGCTGTCTGGCTATACCATATTTTATCCAGATAGTACTGAGTCCATGCTGTGCTCTTTAAGATCCTGCAGTAATGACATTTTCTGTCATAGCCATAGCTACACACAGCATAGTGAGTATAAACTCTATGTCAGGTCTAATATTAGATTAATTATCTAATATTTGTGTAACAGTTGTTGAATGAATTTAATGTAATATTTCATGTATTTGTTTTTTTTCCAAAACCTTTTATGAGCTTGGTTCAAAGTGCCATAAATGCTCTATTACAGGCTTAAACATCAATTGTCTCAAAACTTTTTATTCCTTTATGACTCATCCCCTGGGTGTCATGATATATTGATTTATGGTTTGAATTGCCTTAAACCTTTCACTGCTGCCGGTGTAACTATTACATCAGTGCTGGTATGTAAACAGATAAAAGTAAAGGGTACATTGTAGACATGTGCAGAATGGAAAAATGTGTTTAGTTTCATATATATTCGTTATGTTACTAATTTAGTTTCGTTTTGGAATTTGTTTAGTGTGGTTTCGGAATTCCTTAAATTTTGTTATGTTTTTGTAAAATTTTGTTTCATTTATTAATTTTCTAATGAATTCCAAATTTTCAGAACGATTAGAATTCAAGATCAGTCCAAAAAAAGATTGACCGATTTGAATTCTGTGTGAAGAATAGCTGGTTGTTAGGCAGCAGGCTGGGAAGCCGGCCACTTCATCCTTAACAACCGATGAGTCATCAGCTGTCAGCTGGCTTCCCGACTGACAGCTGAAATATAGACAAAACAATACTGGCAATAGAAAATTAAAAAAAAAAATAATTCATATGAGTCAAATACAAATTTGGACCAAAAGGAATTGCACAGGTCTAGTACATTGCTACCAAGGCCTGAATGAAGGCCCCTTCATGGGCGATCGGGTGCTGAAAACAGGGGCTCCCCTTTGCCACAGAGACTGCACAAATCCAAAGAAAAAGACCGGCTGCACTCCAAAGAAAATTCAAATGCTGGTAAATTTTTTATCCTGACAATATGAACAGAGAATCCCCACCTAGGACCTCCTCCTTCCACATGTTTCACCCACAAGGCTGGGCTTTATCGTAGAGGCGAGGAGGAGCAGGTACAGCCTAGTACACACTAGTAGTTTTTTTTCGTTCAACAAAGCAGGCTGAAGGAAAAAAAAGCTCTGAGGATCTCCCCTGCTGTTCTATTGTGTTCTGACAGGGGGATTCTACCCCCCCCCCTCCCCGCCAGATCACTCTGGTCATCACTCTCAGCCATTGGCTGAGAGTGCTGATCGGGAGCTGATCTGCAGACCTTTTTTGGTCATGCCGCTTCGACAGAAGCCAGCCAAATGTCAGCCTGATTCTATTGAACTGGCCGATACCGCCGACATTTGGCTCATGTGTACTAGGTTTAAGGGGGTTCTTACTATTTGATGATGTTTAAGGCAACAGACACGTGTGTATTCTATCAAATGCCATCTTTTGTTATATAGATATCTCTGCAACTTGGGTTATGAATTATCCTCGCTTACTAAAAACAAAGAAGTGGTAAATCCAAAGTACCTGCTAAAATAATTACTTGTAAAACATAGATAGAGATTTAAAAATATATTCTGGTTTAATTGCCATGAAGAAAGATTTATCAAAGAACAATGGGAGGAAACTTGTTTTTAATGAAAAAAGGAAAAAATGAAAGTGGAAAGAAAAAAAAAAGAAAACCAGGGTAGTGTGTGTGTTTTATAATGTATAATTTAGATTTACATGGACATGATGGGATTTGTAGTCTTCCAGTGCAGTGTTTCCCAACCTTTTTTCAGTAAAGGCACCCTTTAAAATTATGGACAGTCTTGAGGCACCCCATTCTAAAATGTAAAAAAACCGTTCTAATAGTTTTATATAATGCAGCAACATCCACACATGTAGGACACCCAACGTTTGAGGTGATTTATTCTTCCAAATCTAAAACATCTTTAAACACTGGTACTGACTAGTATTCCAATGTTTCTCTTCTCCCTCAGTTTTTCTCCATCACTCAGCTAATGTGACCCCAATGCTGACAGAGAGGGGCAGGGGAGGGTCACTGGATGTTAGTACTCTGGTGGCTAGACGGTCGTAATGGTGCACAATAAAAACGAGTGGCTTTGTGTATCTAAAAGGCAGACTCTATTCATCTGCTGGGTTCAATACAATTGGGCATTTTTTAGGCATTTTTCCAAGGCACCCCTGAAGAAACCTCAAGGCACCCTGGTTGAAAAAAGCTGTTCCAGTGTATAGTATAATGCACAGTGCATACAGAACCTGATGTGTATAATATACAGTGTAACATACGATGTATGCAGGACAATGTTGGGACTTGTGGAACTCTTGTGCACGATATACAGCTTTATACTCTGTACTGGAGTGCTCACTGTATTGGTGGGAAGCTGCCAATGATGCATTCAGTGGGCAGACCTGGTGCAGTTTGAAATGGGCGGAAGGCTTGGTAGGGAGGTGGAGTTCCTTGCTGGCCTGTATGGTACTGAGGCAATTCCACCCCCACATACTTGGTCATGGTTCTTTGCCCCCCCCCCCCCACGCTATATGGGGATACATCATGCAGTGTGATGACTTCTCCATATTATTTATGCAGGGGATCCCCTAGCTGACATCTGGCTGCCTTTTTGGGATGAACCTGCCATTGTATGAATTTGGTTTGGCGGTTTCTTAGTTTCAAACGTATACTGTATTTGAAGTGTGTACAATTTTGGATGTATATCTCATTATATTTTTAACATTGTATTGTATCAGTGTTACTTATTCCCGGATGTTTTGTATTGTCTGTCATACACTTTAATATAGTTTAGCCGTCTTGTAGGTCTTGGATGGTATACTGATATATATTGCACCCTGTTAATTACATTTTTGATTAAGAGAATCTGAGCAATGCATAAACTTTATGGATGGCTCTTTTTTGAGCAACAGCTAGAAAAAATTAGTTAAATGATGGCTGCGGTATAAAATGGATCAACCATCATAGCATTTTTGTAAAATATTTATAAAGCATTGTATACAGTACTTTGCTTTCTATTCACTTAGAATTAAAAGATTCCTCTAATTGTGCACAATATTGTGTGATTAACATGAAGCTGTGTGATGTCAGGGATCTGTCTCTATGACGATCTCCTAATTTTTCTTTCAACAGATGCATGATATGTCTACAACATACACTATATTACCAAAAGTATTGGGACGTCTGCCTTTACATGCACATGAACTTTAATGGCATTGCAGTCTTAGTCCGAAGGGTTCAGTGTTGAGTTGGCCCACCCTTTGTGGCTATAACAGCTTCAACTCTTCTGGAAAGGCTGTCCACAAGGTTTAGGAGTGTGTCTATGGAAATGTTTGACCATTCTTCCAGAAGCCTGGCTGCGCTCTTATTCATCCCAAAAGTGTTATGTTGGGTTAAGGTCAAGACTCTGTGCAGGCCAGTCAATTTCCTCCACCCCCAAACTTGCTCATTCATGTCTTTATGGACCTTGCTTTGTGCACTGGTGCGCAGTCATGTTGGAACATGAAGGGACCATCCCCAAACTGTTCCAACAAAGTTTGAAGCATGAAATTGTCCAAAATGTCTTGGTATGCCGACACCTTAAGAGTTCCCTTCACTGGAACCGAGGGGCCAAGCCCATCCCCTGAAAAACATCCCCACACCATAATTCCCCTCCACCAAACGATTTGGACCAGTGCACAAAGCAAGGTCCATAAAGACATGGATGAGCGAGTTTGGTGTGGAGGAACTTAACTGGCCTGCACCTCAACCCCATAGAACTAGAGCGCAGACTGTGAGTGAGGCCTTTTTGTCCACATCAGTGCCTGACGTCACAAATGCGCTTTTGAAAGAATTGTCAGACATTCCCATAGACACATTCCTAAACCTTGTGGCCAGTCTTCCCAGAAGAGTTGAGGCTGTTATAGCTGCAAAGGGTGGTCCAACCTAATATTGAACACTACGGACTAAGACTGGGATGCCATTAAAGTTCATGTGTGTGTAAAGGCAGGATCCCAATACTTTTGGTAATATAGTGTAGTTTATGATATGCCTGTTCCACTTACATACTGTACTCTCAATCATAAAATCTATCTTTTATGTCTTTTGCTTTTTTATGAAAGCCTTTTAAAAAGGAGCAGTTCTTTCTGGCTCTGACGACTAACCCATTGGAAAACTATGATGATTACCAGGGCTTTTTTTCTCAGGGAATAGGTGCAGGTACTCCCTCCTTCTGAGTCTCCCCTTGTATGCGATTGCAGTGCGATTTAAGATTGTGTATCGATTCTGCCTGAGATCCCAAAAACACCAAATGTGAATGGAGCCTAAAGGTCCGTCAGACAGCTCACACATTCAGACCAATGGAACTGCAGCTTTCAGTATGGATTACAGCTCTGTTTGCTGTGTACCTTGTGGCAGCGTGCACTCGCCCCCTAGCTTTCCGCTCGCGACCGACGTAGACCTACGTCCATATGCGCAGGAGAGCCACCCTGCCGCAGTAAATAGGCAGCGGGTGGTCGGGAAGTGGTTAATAACTAAACATAACCTGTTTCATTACATATCTTTTAACTTCCGGGGTGCATGTAATATTTATAACGGAAATAATTAGGACCTTCTATGTAAGAAATGTGCTTACTGTAGGTGTCCTGCTTTGCACATAAAACAAGTACAGTTGTTGGTAACATTTTTGCATACGATAAAGAATAGGTCCATTCTTACCTTATCCAATTTCTTATTTCAGGTTTGTAAATCTCTTATGTTTTTAACTACTTTGCAGTTTTGAATGAATTTCAAAACAAATCAAGAGACACATATCGACTTTGGTTATTTTTGGCTAGTGTTAGGTAAATTAATAGCCCAAAAGCTTTTTGTCACCTTGCCAGATTTTCCTGAGACCGCATTTAAGGAGTCACTGTTTCCTGGAAACCTTAAAGTTAGGAGAGATTTATGCCTTTTATATTGTCTTCCATTACTGTATTCAAAGGAGTTGTCTGTATGAAGGTTGATAGAGGGCAGTCAAACCTTTAGCTCTGCGCAAATTATATCATGAGGTGTCTGTCCATAGGGTCGACTTGTTCTCAAGCCCTAAAAACTAAACACAGCTGAGATCTAAATCCTCTGACAAATGGAAATTGCGTGCAGGGATCAGCAACAGCGTATGGCAAATGGAATTTTTAAACACCATCCCACTATGCCATATATACCTGATAAATGAACACTGCATGAAATAATGTTGAAAGGGGCATTACATGACATGCTTTAAGCTGACACTGAAATGTATTACCATTTTTAAATGATATTATAACAGACGTTACATAACAGCAGGGATGAAAATACACAATATTCCATTAAGTTCATCTTAATATATTGTTGATCTCTAGAATAAGGCAAACAAAAAATAGTTATATCATTTTTTGTTCTGACAACAGTAAATTACTAAGCTGGCAGTAAATATTCTATCATTTATAATAACAACAAATGTATAGTTAAATCATTATGCATGGACCTAGACAATATGCATAAATAAGGCATCATTTTGCAAGCCTAGCTTAAAATAGCCCACTGCAAGTGATATTAATACAAAGGGGTGTGATCTGGATCTAACATCAAAGTGGTGTGCCTCCATCCCAAAATGCATACAAAAACAGAAAAGCCACAGAAGTGGCCACAATTGCCCAGGGGGACTTTATATGAGGCACCACACTTATGTTTATAAAGACAAAGTAAAATTGCATATTATAAAATTGAATGATTTTATTGCACAAATAGCAAAAATTATATTTATATATTGACCCATGAGACCATACTCCCTAAAATCCTTTACCTGTTTAGATCTCTTCCAATTGCCCTTTCGAAGGGATACATCTCTAAGATCTAATCAATCATAAACAAATTTTTCTGGAACAGCAGGAGGCCTAGATATAATAAAGCCATACTTTATCAATCTCACAGGTTGGGAGGCCTGGGCCTCCCGCAGCTGTGGTAATATTATATCTCATGCAGATTGTCCCAGCTAACCCAATGGAGTATCCATTCCTCTACTGCCCCTTGGATTAGATTTGAGGAGCAGTCAGTAGCCCCCTTTCATCTCCCAAGTATACTGTGGTCCACAGGTAATTTGGGTGGGTCGGACTGCTGCGCGAAACACTATAGTTTCAGACTCATTAAAACTTTGGAATAAGTTTAAAAAGGAGGGATCTCTGATCTCCAACCCTCCTCCGGGAGCCTCATTCCTAGGAGACCCCAGATTTGTAGAAGCTTTTGTCTCCCCTTCAGATTTTTCACAATGGATAGATAGAAATATTGTTAAACTTTCAGATTTCTATCATGGAGAAGTATTTCTTCCTTTTACCCATTTTTCCAATTCATACAACATGCCAGATTCTGAGAAATTAAACTATCTACGAATTAGACAATTTTTTGAATCATCTCTCCCTAAGCCTTCCGGTTCTCCAGTAACAGGCTTCGAACATATCTGCTCTACAACACCCGGGGGCAGAGGTCTCATCTCTATCATATACAATGGTCTTAACTCTCAACACTTAGATGTTAAATTATCATATATGCTGAAATGGGAGACAGACCTTGATGCGGTGTACTCGGTTGGTGAATGGAATCAAATGTGGTCAAACTTGCGCAAATGCACCAGATCCCTTCCTATTAGAGAGACGGCAGTTAAGCTATTCACCAGGTGGTACTACACGCCGGTCCAATTAAATATATTCTTTCCAGACACCTCCCCTCTATGTTTTCGTGGTTGTCCAGACCTTGGAACACTCTTACATATATTCTGGGAGTGTGGCAGGGTCAAACAAATATGGTCTGAACTGTTCAAGTTTGTGGACAAGATGGCCGGTAAGAGTCTTGAACTGACACACTTCCACTGAATATTTTTCCAGAACATACACGATACACCCTCCCAATTCCAACAACTTGTCCACACGATCTGTGTTGCCGCTCACTGGACAATCGCTCTACACTGGAAAAAAAATGTTGTCCCCTTACCACAGGTTCTTAGTAGAGTTGAGGAAATAAGACATATGGAGTATTTAAAACACTCCATTACTAACACCAAACACATATATGACCTTAAGTGGAACCCTTGGCTCATGTACAAAGCTTCACAAATTGATGCACCTCCAGTCAATCCCTAATACTATATGTTAGCATTAACCTTTACCTCAATATACCGTTTGTTCATTTCTGAGTCCTATTGACATTGATATACTTAAATATCTTGCTATTACTGATGATATTACAGTTGGTTTTTCTAAAAAGAAGAAGAGAACCTTTATTTTTTGGATTTATATTTTCATATTTATATTACAAAACTATATATATGATGTATGGATGCTTTATTATGCATTGTATGTTTTGTACCGAAACACTTTCAATAAACGTTTTTAGACAAAAAAAAAATAGCCCACTGCAAGTGATATTAATACAAAGGGGCGTGATCTGGATCTAACATCAAAGTGGTGTGCCTCCATCCCAAAATGCATACAAAAACAGAAAAGCCACAGAAGTGGCCACAATTGCCCGGGGGGACTTTATATGAGGCACCACACTTATGTTTATAAAGACAAAGTAAAATTGCATATTATAAAATTGAATGATTTTATTGCACAAATAGCAAAAATTATATTTATATATTGACCCATGAGACATGTTGGACTGATCCAATAAAGCAATGATGAATTACCATCATAAGCATACACATGAAAATCGTGATAAAACCCTGCATCTTAGTGCACTCTACGCGTTTCACGAAGTATGATTCGCTTCTTCAGGAGTGGATGCATGTCATGCGTCTAAAAAGTAAAACAGTAGTATAAGTATTGTATATACATCATTTTATATTTTATAAATATCATGACTGTATCAATATCATGGGTATTGAGTCAAACATTGGACAATGAACTATCAAAGCTCTATACTCACTGGCTCAGTCTGCTCAGGACAAAAACTGGAGAATGCGGTCGGCCGGGAAGTCTGACCCGGGAGCCGTGGGGGGGGGGGGGGACCAACGAGCGAAGGGATAATGATGGACGCAGAGCAAGTGATGCAGTGTATAGCACCTGTGTTTGGGTGTAGATGGGAGGGGGAAAAAATGGAAGAAGATCAGTATGCCAATCAGAGACCAAAAGTGTATATAAGTCAAGTACAAAAAGTATGGGTGGCCAAGCAATAATACTGACTTGCAAAGTAAGATATGTAAAGTGTATTGTAAGGTGTGTCATTCAACAGCCTAGCACTGTTGCATGAAGGTAAAAAGGATTTATTATAAGTGATATTAGACCAGGGGGCTGATTTTAGAACTTTGTCATGTTTAAATAATAAACTGTAAACATTTTTTTGAATATGAGTACTTTAATAGTTCTGTCAAATTAACAAAAGTAAAATGGTAACTGAATTGAAAAGATATGGGTCACCATGCACATTACAATCTAATCATACAATATTTGTACACTTATCTTTAGGTTCCATGCACACTGGGCTTAAAAAAAGCCATATCGAGTGTTTTTTTGTACATAATTTAGACGAGTTTAGGAGAGTTTTGCATTTTTTCTGCCGAAATGCTCAAATCAGAAGGGGTTTTTTTTTCCAACCTTTAAACGTTGAGCTCAAAATATGTCTGTAAGTGTCCTAATGTGCACAGACATATAGGATAACATTGAGCTGCTTCTACAGGCAAAACACAAAACTCTTTTAGTAGCAGTGATTTTTAAACCAGTGTGCATGGAGCCTTAGATTTACTAAAATGATGTAGTATGAAGACTTACCTAATCTCTACAAGGAATTTGTATCCAATTAGGCAGACCCTTGGACTACATAGTTGTTGGCAGATCCTAATTCGTTTGTATAATCAGATTGTAATGTGTAAGGCGAGCTTTAAAATTTATAAGGCATGTATTAAGGCGTGTGATCCCTGCTAGCATAACACTTTTTAGTGGTGTGAAATAGCCGAGTAATCAAGCACTTGTTATCAGCAAAATGTTATGATGTGATTTTATCTTGTTATGTCCCCTGTGATAGAGCCTGTATGATTGTGAGTGCACTTGGATTTTTCAACCATCCTACAATAACTGGGGGTTGATTTACTAAAGGCTAATATGTTAGTCTCTTACCAAGAGAATGTTCCATTATCTTGGTGAATCAGGTGAAGTTCTGCTGACTTCCATCACCCAAGCATGTGCAAGTAAAATTACTCTTTTTTTTTTTTATTTCACGTTTACTCCTAATTTTTAACTCCATACTCTTATGCCTTCTACTCCCAAGAACCTGGCTGCTGATACATTGTAGAACAAAATATATATTTCAATCTCGCTGTAATGTTGCTATCACCTCTAGGTAGCTAAAAAGAATGGAGGTGTTATGTGACAAATATGCTGATGATTGACTAAGGTAGCTCTGAGTAATGTTGTGGTGGAGCAGACTAAGACAGGGTATAACTGAGCAACAATGTACTCTATACACTTGAAAGAACACATTAAAAATGCCAGCCTCTGAGCTTTGCAGTGCATTGGAGCATAATGTCTTGCCTACCCAAAGCATGCCCTCGGACTGATATGCTGCAGAAATAGAACATGCAGAACAGAAACATTTTAACTCTTCCAAATATCCGAGGTGCCATAAAAATGGTGAAAAGCTTTTGACATCGATTACCCGAAAAGCACAAATTATCACCTCCAACAAATCTTGTGCAATCAGGTAAATAATGTATTCAGGAAAATTGATGATCAGCTTGTTTCTGCTATTATCATCTTAAAGCCTAGGCTATACCAATGCTTAATAGATATTATTTCTTCGTTAAAAAAGCAATTTGAATGTTATGCACATCAAAACCCTAGATCAGGGGTCTTCAAACAATGGCCTTCCAGTTATTCGTGAACTACATTTCCCATCATGACTAGTCATGTCTGTGAATGTCAGAGTTTTACAATGCCTCATGGCATGTGTAGTTCCGCAACAGCTGGAGGGCCATAGTTTAAGGATCCCTGCCCTAGATAGTCAATGCCTTCTTTCACTTCCAGCCCTCAATAATAGATGTCAATAATTCTCAATTCTTACTCAGTTCTGCTTTGTATTTACCATCATTAGTTAACATCTATACCTCTTAACTTTAGGAGCCACACAGAAACTGATAATTTACTGCTCTTATTTGTGAACAAAATCCAACCAACAATGTATATTTTGTACAACAAGTTCCAAGAAGAGAGTGAAAAATGATATCCTTTGCATCAATCATTTCTATCTATTTGACTTTTAGATTAGTTACAAATAACAATCTTCTTGGTGGTTGGTTGTAGATCAAATTTAGGTTTCAGTCTGACAAATAGTATTCTTCTTGGTTGATGGTTGTAGAGCAGCTTCAGGTTTAAGTCAACAAAAAAAAGAAAATTGGTTTGAAAGGCTCGCTAGTTTACTGCTTTTGGTCCACAAATGCTTTTGTAGTTTGATGTCATCAGGAGGCAAATACATATTATCTTTAATGGGATGGGACTTTACCTGAGCAAAGTTCTTAGTTCTTAGCTTCTTCGTTCTTAGTTCTTCAAAGTTCTCTTAGTTCTTGTTTGAACAATGGAAAGCTAGCAATTCTGCTCTGATGAATTATCCTGATCTGCTATCCTGTTAATGATTTGAATTTTCTTCTGGTATCTGATGTTGATCTACTGTTCTGAGAACAGTTTTACTTGTCCTCTTAATCTTGATCACTATTTGGCTGTTGCAAGCTATTTTTGCCTGTATATTGACTATAGATGTTTCCTGTCCTCTCTAACCCTCAGCCTATAGTCCAACTATGCCTGTCTGCTGTCAGCTTGGACCTTGGCCTGTCCTGTATATGTTTTTTTTTTTTTTTTTTTAGCTCATCAGGTCTAACAAGGTCTGACACCAAGGAGTTTTGAACGGTGACAATTAAAAAACCTTGCAAGGAGAAGAGTGAATACCAGGCACTCATTGACATAAACCTGTGTTGCCAACTGATAACACAAATCAAACCATTTGCTCACAAATTTGTTCTTATCACCTGACAGTTAAATGGTTTAGATTTTATTTAGAGTTTAGAGTTCATGCAGTGTCTTTTTGACAAAAATGTTAACAGGTTAGTAGGTTAATATAAATATGTAATTTTTCTTACAAAAATGTAAAACCTGTTATATCATTGTGGTGCATTCAGCATTTGATTATATGACATTCATCCCCAATCATACAGGACATACTCACAAAACAAATACATTTTCTTTGGGTTTACTGATCACAGATAGATACAGACTATGTTGGTTTTAATAATTATTTTACAAGCAGGCTAAAATATAATTGACTGCAAATAAGACACTAAAGCAAATTGCACCCTCTGCTGCTACAAAAACAAATTCATCTTCACCTTTATCATTTTCATACAATCCAATCCCTACTTGTTTAAATTCAACACTGTCAATAAGATATTTGCTTATTGCTCCATCAATTCAGCTCCTGGGTTTTTAATGGCTTCAGGTGGCTTCAACTCTGATTAAAGCTTCCTAAATACTTTAAAAATACTTTCCAAAAGCTTTATGTACTTACTGCTGTTTAACAAATTGCAACTCATGTATACAAGCCCTAAACCATATTAAGAATTCTGAACAATGGCACCTCTCCGGATAATACTGCAAAAAAAGCTCAATCTAACTTCTTAAAATACTCATCTAAATCTGTGGTCACTCAACACAATGGGCCTCCTTTCTTCCATTTTGCAGAGTGGGAGAACCCTCCTTTGGGTGTCCATTTTGCTGCATAGTAACCTGGTCACTTCCTATTGACTGTTCATTACAAGACCACAGTAGTGGTGGTGGAATGAGGGGCTGATGTCAGAGAAAAGTTGGTTGTTTATTTCAAACTCTTTTGAATACAGGTATGTTCCTGCCGGCTTCGTTCCACCGCTTTTGGGAGGGAAACAGCGAACCTCCAACCAGAATCGAGAAGCGTGATGTCGTCACCATGGAAGACCATGCCCTACATGTTTCGTCATACGCAACGTCATCTGGGGGTTGGTCCAGATTGGATGGGGGTTGGATGAGTGATTGTTTGCCTGATTTAACCACCTGTAATCTAGTGGTCAATTAAATCTGGTTAGGGAATTACCTTTATCACATAGGGTGTGAAGTTTCCTTCCTGGTTTTCCAGTCACCCTTTTCTACTATCTGTATGTGTTTCTCCTGGGAATGGTGGTGTTGTTTACCCTTTCTCTCCTGGATTTGACAACTCATATGGACTCTATATGATTTGTATATTAATTACACATTTTTCAGTTATCAGTGTTCTTATTTTTTGTGATTAGCGCTACCCTATCTGTTTATTAGGAGTAATTACTTGCTATATAGAGAAATTCAATACTGCTAAGATTGTATTGTGTGTATCGGCTCTTCTGCTCTCTATATATATATATATATATATATATATATATGTCTTTGTAAGAAATGATATGACAGGTAATTTCTCTGGCACTCATCAAATAAATAAATAAGTGTTGAAAGCTCAGACATACACTTGACCTGCTTTACTTTGGCCTGACTTGTCCAGGACCAGACAGTGTTTACAGCCTGCTGGGAAGCAAGGTCATCTGATACAGTGCTAATGTACCGTCACGTGACTGACCATATGGAGTAATAGTCTGACTGTCTGAAGTAAGAGTTGAGAGTGTAAAAGAGTTTATGTATCTTCGTCTTTAAAGAATCTGTCAATACATACCCATTCTACATGTAGCCTACTTTCTAATTCCTCTCCCACCTAGATATAGTTTTAAGCTAACTTTTTAATTTAGTGGCCCACATTAAACAATAATTTAGAGTAAAGATAAGGTTAAGGCACAAGAAGCATGCATTCTTGGCTAAACCCAAATGTGTTTTTTAGCCTGTAAACAGTTAGATAATTCACACTCAAGTAAACAACAATTTTTTCCAGGATTCAAGCCATATCCATGAAGATATTTTTAAGTAATGTTCTAAAAGTGTTTCTGAAATATTCAAGCAGATTTTGAGAACAAAGGCCCCAAAAAGACATTTACATTATTCATTTTGTTAAATAGAACTATTTTTACTTTTTAAAGTGGATGTAAACCCTTTAAAAAAAATCTCATATACTTTTATTAACATAATGTAAGTAGTTATTTCAAAAACTCATTTTTTTAGTCTGTTTTTGTTAAATCTTTAGCTTTATTAAAAATAATACCTGCTGATCATGAATGAAAGTCTTGGGAAGGCATTTCCTCTGTTATCACTCAGGCTTTGGACTGAGAATATAAGCAGCTGACTTGAGTGCTTACAATGGTCAGCTTTTATTCATTTGAGAAAAACCTTTATCCCAAAGGGGAAAAAAAAACACTGTTTCTGTAACTGCTTATAAAGTGTTAGCTGGGGTTTGCCTTTAATGTGTTAGTCAGGTCCATCCAAATCTGTTAAAGCGTTTGTAAAAGCAAATTTTTTTGGTAAATAACAAACATGTTATGCTTACCTGCTCTGTGTAATAGTATTGCACAGAGTGGCCCTGAACCTCCTGTTCTGGGGGTCCCACTGCTGGCGCACTTATTCTTTGTGTGCCCCCATAGCATGCCACTTGCTATGGGGACACACCTGCAGGTTTGCTTCCAAGTCTGGCTGTGTGCATCTATTGACACACACAGTGCAGCTGAGCCCCGCCCATGGCTTTATGCTCACAGGATTTGACTGATACCTCTGTGAACAGAAAGAGAGAAGAGAGCCACTGCAACAGGTACAGCACTGGAAAGAAATAGGACTCAGGTGAGTATTTAGGGAGGTGAGGGGGGCAATACAATTACTGGGACATTTTTTTTACCTTAATGCAGAGAATACATTAAACTAGAAAATGTGTAGCCTTTATAACCACTTTGAATGCATCTAACACTGCCCTCTCCTAAACCATGAAGTTTTTTACTAGCTGGATCACCAGGTGAAAACAGGAAAAAAGTCTTAAAAAGAAAATTAATGCAACCACAACATTTAAGACTATTAGGCTAAAATATATATAACATTGTGTTTTTAAGTTTAGATATGCTTGAAGTGCATGTATGTAGACAAAATGTGGATGGATCAATGCTGCAGAACATCAGCAGCACTGAGATTAAAAAAAAAAAAAAAAGGGCAAAAACAAATATAAAAAGAGTATTTTCTAAGACTAAATAAAAAATGGTGATTGTTTATAAAACAGTGATTTAGCAAACTAAATGTGATCAAATTAAGGTTTAGATATGCTTAAACCTTTGGTCATTTCCAGCAAATCTTAAATACAACAGTTCTAATTAGATGATAATGACATCTATAAAAATAATTGTTCTCAATCGTAAAACATCTTAAAGACAAAATGCAGTAAAAAGTCATTTTTAATGGTTTAATTGTCAGTTGATGATGTAATATCTTTGAGACATTGCTTGGCATTGTGGTTATTACCAGGTTACATTAATGCCCTATAAATAATGAACTGCACCATTTGGGAATTTAACTTTCACTCCATTTTCATCCTCCTAAAACATGGATTTTCACTTACTAATGTAATTACATTGCAACACTTCCTTTAACGGGATATGCGCAAACAGATACAAAAGCCAGACATTCTCTTTGGTTAATGTAGACATAACAGATCTGTTAGGTCAGACACACTACTGCCCTACTGTTTTTCAATTCTTGCTTAAGTGGACAAATATTGAAGCTGAAGTATTAGTTCTGGAACCTAATGCATGTTCATATTTCAGTAAATTACATCTTTACAATAATTTTCTTATAAAGTAAAAATGATCTTGCTAGTTTATAACATGTATTTAATAACCACTTCTGGACCGGAATGGTTTTACCCCCTTAATGACTAGGCCATTTTTTGCAATTTGGCACTGCGTGATTTTAACTGATAATTGCAATGCTGTACCCAAACAAAATATATGTCCTTTTTTCCCCCCACAAATAGAGCTTTATTTTGGTTGTATTTGATCACCTCTGTGGTTTTTATTTTTTGCTATATAAACAAAAAAATGACCAAAAATATTTTGAGAAAAAATTACATTTTCTACTTTTTCTTAAAAAAAAAATATCCAATAAACTCCATTTTTGTCATACATTTAGGCCAACATGTATTTAGTTACATGTCTTTGATAAAAAAAAAAAATCTCAATGAGACTATATTAATTGGTTTGCGCAAAAGTTATAGGGTCTACAAACTATGGTGTATATACTGGAATTTACGCAGCTTTTACTTTCTGACTGTCTATCTCATTTCTTTTTTTTTTTTTTCCAAAATGATCTCATTTCTTGAAGTGCTAAAATGGCAGGGAAGTACAACCCCCCCAAATGACCCCTTTATGGAGAGTAGACACCCCAAAGAATTTTCTGAGAGGCAAGTTGAGCCCATTTAATATTTGATTTTTTTGTCACAGGTGTTTGCAAAATGACAAAAACAAAAAACAAATTATATATTCCTCACGCATGCCATGGGTATATGTGGAATTACACCCCAAAATACATTCTGCTGCTTCTCCTGAGTATGGGGATACCCCATGTGTGAGATTTTTTGGCAGTGTAACCGCGTAGCAGTGTACAGGACCCCGAAAACCAATCACCACCTGCAGGCTTTCTAAGGGCGTAAATTGTTGATTTCACTCCTCACTGCCTATCACAGTTTTGGAGTCCATGAAATGCCAAGATAGCACAACCCCCCATGACCCCTTTTCAGAAAGTAGACACCCTAAGCTATTTGCTGAGAGGCAAGTTGAGTCCATGGAATATTTTATATTTTGCCACAGGTTTTGGGAAAATGATAACATTTTGCTAAGAGGCATTTTGAGTATTTTGCAGATCTCGTTTTTTTCCCCCAAAGTTTTGAAAATTGAAAAAAGAAAAAAAAATTACATTTTCCTTTTCTTTCTTTATTTTCCAAAACAAATGAGAGCTGCAAAATACTCACCATGTCTCATAGCAAATACCTTGGGGTGTCTACTTTCCAAAGGGGTTATTTGGGGGGGTTTGTGCTGTCTTGGCATTTCATGGCCTCCGAAACTGTGATAGGTAGTGAAGAGTGAAATCAACAATGTACGCCCTTAGAAAGCCTGAAGGCAGTGATTGGTTTTCGGGTCCTGTACGTGGCTAAACTGCCTAAAATCCACATGTGGTATCCTTGTACTCAAGAGAAGCAGCAGAATGTATTTTGGGGTGTCATCCCACACATACCCATTGCACGTGTGAGCAATATATAATTTAGTGACAACTTTGTGTAAAAAATTGCAATTTTTGCAAAACTTGTGGCATAATATAAAATATTCCATGGACTCAACATGCCTTTCAGCAAATAGCTTGGGGTGTCTACTTTCCAAAAAAGGGGTAATTTTGGGGGTGTTTGAACTGTCCTGTCATTGTATGCCCAATATTTGAAACTTATGCCACACATCTCCCACTCTTCTAACCACTTGAAGACCAAGCCTTTTCTAACACTTTTTGTTAACATGAAAACATTTTTTTTTTTTACTAGAAAATTACTTTAAATCCCCAAACATTATATATATATTTTTTAAAGCAGATGCCCTACAGAACAAAATGGAGGGTGTTGCATTTTTTTTTGTCTTTAAACATTTCGACTTTTTGGGGAAAAAAAACACTTTTTTTTAAATTTAACGTACAAATACACTATATATTCTCAACTTTTTTGGTAAAATATAAAAGATGATCTTATGCCAAGTACATAGATACCAAACATGACATTCTTTAAAATTGCGCACGCCTGTGCAGCGGCAACAAACTACGCACATTTTTAAAAGTCTTTAAAAGCCTTTACAGGTTACCACTTTAGATTTACAGAGGAAGTCTACTGCAAGAATTACTTCCCTTGATCTGACGTTAATGGCGATGACACACATGCATGCTGCAATTGCTATTTAATAATGACACCAGACCGATGTTTGCATTGGCCTTTGCGCGCAAACACGGGGGTACAGGGGTGCTTGAATTTTTTTATTTTTTATTGATATTTATTTTACTTTTTTATTCTATTTTGACGCCTTCCCATTTTTTAAAATTCATTATTTTTTTAGCATTTTTATTATTATCACAGGGAATTTAAATATCCTCTATTATAGCAATAAGTAGTAGGTGGGGTACTCTTTTTTTAAAAAAAATTGGGGTCTATTAAACTCTAGATCTCTCCTCTGCCCTAAAGCATCTGACCATACCAAGATTGGTGTGATGAGATACTTTCCCAACTTCCCAAAGGCGCTGTTTATATCTGGCGAAACCAAAGTCATGAAATGCTCGTAGCTTCTGGTATCTTAGGCCATAGAGATGATTGGACCATTCTGGTCTCCAATCAGCTCTATGGTCAGCTGACGGAACCACCGGCTGCAGTCTCGGGTTAACCAGTGGAACAGGAGAGCCCGAAAAAAACATGAAAGGCGGCCAGAGGGGGGTGGAGTCCCCTCCTACTGCTTGTAAAAGCAGTCTAGTGGTTAATTATCTGCTAGGATAGCTTTTACATGCTGGCTGTAAAAAAACGATACCGAGATGATGCCTAAATCTACAGGCATCATCCTGGTACAACCACTCAAAGTCCAGTACGTTGCTGGTCCTTGTTGGGCATATATGTAAGGTTCTTTTTTTTTTTCATGCAGCCTGTGGGCTGAATGAAAATAGAGATCCTAACAGATTCCTTCATTCACATCAATTGAAAAAAACAGTAACAATAAAAACATTACAGTATAACAGTATATTATAAAGTACAGTAAAAGTAGAAAGAGTAGAAAAGTAGAGTAAGAACAGAAAATGAACTCAATAAAATGACAACTATTTTTGTTTTTTTTATTGATTTATTTTTTTAATTTTTATTTATTTTTTTGTAATTTTTTTTAAACTTTTTTGTAACTGTAAAAAAAATGTAAACGTTCCAGGCTAGGGCCTCTCAAAATGCTATAGCCATGTAACATCTTCCCTGTGTGAAAGTGTGCCCTAGACTGTGCCACACTGTACCGTATACTAATACTCTACTAGTGTGTGGTAGCAACGGAAACAGTCCCCAATGCAGAGACCAGGTTGGTCAGGACAGGAGGGACAAGAAAGCGGGTATCACGCCTATATCCGCATTTTTTACAGACACTACATCTTCTTTTGGGTGTTCTTTGGGGTGCTCTTTGGGTAGGGGTACTGGAGAGGACATCCTGAAAATTCCTCTCATGCATTCGGCTCACTGCATCTGGATTGTGAATTTGGGCCACAGCACCTTCTGGATACAGAAGGGCTGTGTTGATCTCTTTCTGGAATTTTAGGAAGGATCCACTTCTTTCTGATGCTTTGTATAGCACATAAGCATCCAGCAGAGCCAATTGGAATAAGTATACAAAAACTTTTTTGTACCAGCGTCTGGCCTTACGGGCAATTAAGTATAGTCCCATCATCTGGTCATTGACCCTCCCATGTTAAGGTTGTATTCGTGGACACAGAGGGGCTTCCCAACAACACCAGTCACCGTTGCAATTTGGACTGTCGTATCTGCGTGAATGGAGGAAAGAATGAAAACATTTTGTATGTCCCTCCACTTCACTGCAAGTAATTTATTACACTTCAAGCAGACTCTCTCCCCCCGTCTAAGTCGGGAATCCACAAGCCATTGGGGGAAATATGACTAAAAAGTGGCAGGCTTGTGTAATAATTATCCACGTATAAATGGTACTCCTTTACGAAAAAGGGTGACACCAAGTTCCAAACAATCTTGACGCTGCTCCCCATGTAGTTTGGGTAGTTGGACGGCTCCACATTGCTATCTTTTCCCTCATAAATCCGGAAACTACATGTATAGCCTTTTGCCCTGTCACAGAGCTTATACATCTTGACCCCATATCTGGCACGCTTGCTGGGGAGAAACTGTTTGAAAGCAAGGCGGGCAGAAAATGTATTCAGGGACTCATCGACACTGACAGCTTGTTGGGGCATATACAAGGCTGCAAATTTCTGGTTGAAGTGATTTACGATGGGCTGAATTTCATGGAGCCTGTCATATCCAGGGTCATCCCGAGGACGACAGAGTTCATTGTCACTGAAGTGCATGAACCGCAAGATTTGCTTTATCTAGTCCTGGCCATGGCAGCAGAGAACACGGCATATGATAAAGTGGGTCAGTGGTCTAATATGAGCGCAACTCCCTCTTTTTAGTAATGCCCATGAGGAGGGATAGACCCAGAAAGGTTTTAAATTTGGAAACAGTGATAGGTTTCCATGCAAATTCTTTGGCAAGGGTCAAATTTAGATTTGTGGCGATGAATTGATCGGAATATAAATTGTTTTGGTCCACAACCTGAATTTCGGGTTGGCCAGTGAATGGGGGAAGTATGGGCACTGCTGAAGCAGAGAGCTCTCATTCAGGATTTGCAAGCGCATCAGGAAGGACACTCTGGGCTCTACAGGCCTGTCTTTGAATTATTGGTGGCTGAGGGACACTACTTGTGCTAGCTACCGCACCAGCTTTTACTGCACTTATAGGACTCGCCACGTCACCAAGTGTTACTGCAGTGCTGGTTTGACTATGACCAGGATGTACTAGGCCGCTGGTGCTTGCCAGTTCACCAGTAGGTTGGGCGTCACTAGTACAGACACTCTGCTGCATACGAGAACCCTGCGATTGTTGCACCTCAGCAACAGAAGAATGGGGTCGGCTATTCCTGACCTTAGCTGGGACCACTACACCGTCGTCAGAGCTATCTGTCAGGGTAAATGGGAATATGTGGTAGTACGCTATTCATATGTATTCATTTTAAGCATAAGTAAACTCCAATTTACAAACAATAATACAATCTTATAACATTTTCTTATTAGACAGAATTGATAGTGATTATTATCAAAGTCCGCGATTATACATGCAGTGCTTCTTCATTGTGACCAAATAAAAACTTTTTTGAAAAAAAGTGCCTCTTCATTGAATATTAACACAGTGCTTGTGTAAATCCTGCCACAGGGTGCTGGGAGAAGGGAAGTCTCTGTGGGGACACAATGACAACTTGATGGTCATAGCCTTTCTACCACGGCTCTGTCAGGCAATTCAATCAAGACAGTCTTTGCATTACCTGCTTCTTAATTTCTATTTTCACCACCGAAATGTGAGTGTTCTGGATTACTTTTTTATGCATAAACAAAACGTTTTAAAGGATTGCTGCGCTATGGTTTTTCCTTCTCTATCTTTGCATAATTGTTGATATGACCCATTGATATAAGGAAGCGCTCTTGTCAAGCTGATTAGTCCTTCAAGAGGACTTTAACATCTTATGCCCCGTACACACGTGCAGATTATCTGAAGACTTTTGTCTTCAGATTTACCTTTTCTATGTAGTGCAAGGGCCTGCCGGATTGCATACAAATTGAAAGTGTTTAGGTTTGACCTCATATTATATGGTTTTGGTAAGTCTGCAGACAAAAGTCTTCAGATAATCTGCACGTGTGTACGGGGCATTACTGAACACATTTGTTGTGCTCCAGGTGAGCATGCACTGCACTTAAAGGTGCTAAGGTGTGTGGCACAAAAGCACCATGTTAATATTCAATAAAGAGGCTCTTTTGTTCAAAAACGTTTTTATTTGGTCACAAGAAGCACTGCATGTATAATCACAGGCTTTAATATTAATCACTATCAATTTTGTGTAATAGGAAAATGTTCTAAGATTTTATTATTGTTTGTAAATTGGAGTTCACTTATGTTTAAAATGAATACATATGAATAGGGCACCACCACATATTCACATTTTCTAGTAATTGAACACGGTGGGGAGCGCAATTCACATCACCTTTATCATATTTTTTATTCTTTGTATGTGTATAATATACCACGGCAGCTGACCTTTTTATCTATTCACTATCTAACTGGGTGCCCCTACTCTCTACAGGTTTGAATACTGAGCCTGATTCTGCCAGTGAGGCTTTTCCATCGCTCTCATCTGTCATACTCAGCATTGAGTAGGCCTCTTCACTGGTGTACCTCTGTTTGGACATGACATTTTGGCCAATAAATTTATAGGTACCTAGTTTGACCCACAGGTAAAAAAGCACCTGGTTGTCAAGGGCTGTTTGAACCGATACCAAAAAATGTAACTACTAGTGCTAGCAGAGATCAGGCCTGACTCTGCTAATGCTGCTGTTTAGTGTGCTGTATATTGGAAGTGACAGTAATCTGCTGATACTGCACTTCTTGGGGGCTGGGCGGAGGGGCTAAATGCAGGTACTGGCAGGTGTCAGGGCTAATCCTGCTAACGCTGCATTTTGGGAACACTATACTAAACTATTGGGGACGCTAGTATAGTTCTTATCTGATCAATGATATTGATCTGTTCAGACACTATACTATCATTGGAGGTGTTTAGTATGTGTATGTGTGTCACTGGCAATCAAAGGGTTAAAATGTATTACTAAATGTATTACTAAATATGCAGCGGGCAATCTAACGCTGTTCTGGATTGATGGTAACTAACGTTAACGCTAACTGATGTCACCTGTGACACTAATACAGTGATCATAAAAAAGATCTGTACACTATAATAGTGACACTGTGATAGGGCGATGAAGGGGTTAACTTGGGGTTATCAGGGGGTTAAATCTTTATTAGGGGATATATGGCGGGTACCCTAAACCTATCTAGGACAGACACTAACTGCCACTAACTATCTCTCAAACTAACTTGCATCACAAGTGACACTAATACAGTGATCGGTAAATTACCTGTATACTGTATATAGTAACACTGTAACAGAGAGTGAAAAGGTTAACTGGGGGGTGATCAGGGGGTGACAAATGTGCCTATGTGTACTGGTGTCAGTGTAGTGCTTGTGTACTCACTGTCTGATGTTCTCTCCTCTCACGCTGGAACCAAAAAGGGCTCCAGGAGAGAAGATTGCATCATTTCCTGTGCCTGTGTTTACATTACACGGGCACAGGACATTCTGTAGTTGGTCAAAACTGATCACAAGGTCAAGGCCAAAAATCATTGGCCTGGATCTAATGACTGATCGGTTCTCAACCGAATCAGCACATCACGGGGATGGCGGGCATGCACGCTCCCCTAGCCCCGCGTGCAACCGACGTACAGTTACGTCGGTTCGCGCAGCTGAGCCACCTTGCCGCAGTAAACTGCGGCGGGTGGTCGGCAACTGGTTAAGGTATTTCTGCTGGCTTGATTGACTACTTTTTTCTTGTAAGTTCTGATGCAGTTATTAATGTGCCTTTAGCCAGCTGTCCAGCATCTAATGCTTTTTTTTTTGTTGTTGTTTTTATTTATGAGTTCTGACTTATGGTTCTTCTCTATGTATATGCCAAAAGCAATTTGGGTATCTCTCTTTAAAAAAAAAAAACAGCTCCTGGGGCTCAACTGCATTCATGAGCTGAACCCTTTTTCTCACATACAATAGTGCAATATGACAATCCTTTGGACCCGTGTATAAGGCTGGGTTCACACTAGTGCAAATTAGATGCATGTTTCCCCTCATCCAATTCAATGGAGCCGGTTCACACATCTTGGTGGCTCCTGTGGAGCGGATTGCACAGAGGTCCTGTGCGTCTTTGGCTTAGTTTCAGGTCTGAATTTAGGCAAAAATTCAAACCTGATTCCTCCCTGAACGGAGAACAGGGACGCACTGGACCCCTGCTGTGAGCAGCAGGCTCCTTTTACCCTTGTGCGACTTGTCCTGCGACTTGGGACTACAAAGTTGCATGACAAGTCATACTTCATGATTTCCAATGAGTACCGTTCATATCTGTGCGACTTCAAGTCTCAAGGACTTTAAAGTATTCCCTACACTACGTTGGTCTGAATTTGATAAGTTTTGAGGTCCATAGACCATAGAATTGCGGCAAAATCACAGTAAAATCACGCAACTTTTAGGTCGCATAAGTGTGAAAGGAGTCAAAGTGTAAACCCAGCCTAAAGAACTAAAGCCATGAATGCAGTAAACCCTAAGTTTACCTAAAACAACAAAATAAGAAATCAGCACTATGCCAGCCCTTTCTGCACATATTAAATATTCCAAATGTGGGATACAAATGTATCTTTAAAACAGTGATGTAAAAATATTTTAAGATATACAGTAATTGAATAAATAATGTCACCTTGTATTCTAAAATGACAGCTCATTTCCTAATTTATTTATTTTTTAAGAAAATTTGAATTTTTTTATTATGATTTCCATGTTTTTACAGTTTTAAAAACACTATCTCTAATGAGCTGGGGTATCAAGTTTTATGGATAAGTGCATTTTAACATAAGGGTGCATCATACTTCACTTGATCCAGTGGTCATGCACACATGACTTCCCAAACAGGATGTAAACAAATATCAGAGCCTGTAACGTGAGAATTACCTACCCCGTGAGAAAAACCTACCCTCGTCACTTCCGGCCAGGAACAGCTGAGCAGCGCAACACTGCGCATGCTCACAGCCCCGGACACCTAATGAAAGAGCTGAGGACCTGACTAGTGCGCATGCGCACTAGTAGGAAATTATCACGGTGTCCGTGAAAAAAACCTACCGACGCCACGCTTACATTAAAACAAGTGTGCTACAATACGAGTCATCTCCACTCCTGTCCCTGTCACTCCCCTGATCTTGGCTATATAACAGCGGGTCTCGGCTCCGTGATTTATGTTCTCATACACCCGCCGCCGCTTTTATATTTAGTAGCCGAGATGAGGGAAGTGACAGGGATAGGAGTGGAGATCACTCGTATTGCAGCCCAGCTGTTTTAATGTAAACGCCGAATTACATACAGTGCCGTGCAACCGGAAGTGACGAGGGTAGGTTTGTATATAGATATAAAAAAATACCTTTGTTTCCCTTTTTTATAATTGATCACGTTCCCTCTGTTCTCAGCTGCATAAAAGCTGGGGGGAGGAGTAGCAACAGCACACTGTTCTTCCCAGTGAATGGCTTTGCAGTGCAGGCGTGAGAAAAACCTACAGTTTTTCTTCCAAAATCGTGGGTCTTTTTTTGTTTGTAGCACAAAAAAAAAAAAAACACAGAGGTGATCAAATACCACCAAAAGAAAGCTCTATTTGTGGGGGGACATCAATATTATTTGGGTACAGCGTCGCATGACTGCGCAATTATCAGTTAAAGTTATTGCAAAAAATGGCCTGGTCATTAAAGGAGTATAACCTTCCGGAGCTGAAGTGGTTAAAGAAGCTCCTTAGCCTGCAGATGTTACAAAGAAATCTTGGAAAGTTGTACTGAGTCTGTTAGGCAAGACTTATACATTTCGAAAGATCTAGATTGTGTGAGGCTAATTTGCAATTTGAGGGAAATCTGTGTACCCTGGGATAATCCTATTGTGTCTCTCCCAAATTAGGCTTGCTGCTCATTGCTGTAGGGCAGCATGACTCCCAAGCTCAGGCCACTATTTGATATGTACTTCATATGATGTGGAACCTAATACACCTGCCTTTGCACAGTTCTGGGGCGTTGGCAAGTTAGAGAGGGGCCTTTGCATAGTTAGGGTGGTGAGACGTTAGGGAGGGGGAAAGTAAAGAACATTGAAAGCAGAGTGGAGCAGCAGAGCAAGGGAGTGGCAGACCCCCAACTGTGCGGCAGAGTCTCCAGGCTCCATCCTAAAGTGATTCCCCTAAGAACTCCCCTAATGTACCCTTTACTGTTTACTTCATTAGGCCTTTATGCACGGAAATCCATAAAAATGCTGTATGCCTTATTTCTAAAAAAAAAAAAATTTACTTATCTGTACCATATGTGAAATTACTGCAACAATTCTAGAAAAAGAGAATAACAGGTATATGTGTGACTTAAAAATAGATACACTGTGGCTTTCTCTAGGATCTAGCTGTAAAATAAACAGTTCACTGAACAGAAATACTGTGATTATACTAATACTTTCTTAAGTAACTTTCCAGTAAAATCCACTTTTGCCTTTTAAGGTTAAGACACGAAAGTCGAAAATATGTTCAATAAGAAAGTCAGATATTTCCCTAAAGGCTGATTCAGGTGAGTGGTGACCTGCATATTGCAGATCCAGCTCACTGCTGCACTTGCTCATGGGAAGGCTTTATTTCACCAATAACAGACTCTGTTCATCTGTGTGACTTACTACAGCTGTCATTCAGACACTACGTGGGTGAGCGCAGACATGGTTATTGAAAGCCAGCAAATGCACAAATGTGTTCTTGTATATGGTGATATCCATTTCAGCTCTCACCAGCAGTTGACAACTACTTACAATCATAAATATGAAAGTAGCCTATCGCTTGAGTAGCAAATCATGACTAGCTGCTCAGGACACAATGAAGCCAGTTTTGTTTCCAAGATGTAATTCAAAAAATATTACAATATGCAGATCATCTTCTACCTGAGAGTGTCTTCAGAATACTGCTCTTTACATTCACATTGAATAGAATATTACAGTGTGAACTGCAGACTCAGGGGAATACCTACTGTAAGTAAGAGTCCTACATTCTCAGTATGACTCCGATGGGTCCATCCAGGTGACTAGATAAAGTTCCAAATCAAGAAGAAACATATATTTGCTTACAGTTTATGCATTAAATGTTTAGAGAGAACACACTTGTATGTATTACAAGTACTTACTTGGGTCTTTTACAGAATGGGAAGACGACCACTGGATACTGTCTCTGGGGTGATTTACTAAAAGGGGAGAGTGCAAAATCGGGTTCAGCTCTGCATAGAAACCAGCGTCCAGGTTTTTTTTGTCAAAGCGTAATTGTACAAGCTGAAATTAGAAGCTGATTGGCTACCATGCAGAGCTGCACCAGATTATGCATTCTCCAGTTTTTGTAAATCAACCCCTCTGTGTCTCTACCTAGTTGTTTTCTTCTAGTACATAGATGAGGTTCATCTGAGGCCTACTCAGGGCTCCCTCCATTAAAGTGAGGAATGTCTATCTCTTCGGCCTCTTCATGCGCATATCAGTGAGGCCTTGCTAACTGGTATTTACACAGGGTGTTTGCCACCTTGTTGCTCTTTCCAAGGTGATTATGTAAAAATTCAAAACTTCACCAGACAGGCTGCCTGATATTGTTACAGCCTACCAAGTTTTGTTTTTGGTTGATACACCAGCCTGTTGTTTTCCATCCAGACCTTGAACTGAGGGTCCTGTAAGGTACTCAACAAAGCGTTCGGTGGCTGTCCACACCAAGGCTAACAGCTTTAGCTTGAAGGAAGAGGGTTCCTCTTAGTTTCATGTAGGCTTTGACTGGCATAAGCTATGATCCTCTCCTTGCCACTTGCAAGGGTATGGCCCCTGGGTCCTCAATACTGGCACCAGTTCTTAGCTGAAATGAAGGAACAATTCATAAAGGCCAACGGGGCTGCTTCTTCAAGAATTAAAATGCCTTTTGTTGTTCTGATCTCCATTCTATTTTCATGCAGTTCCCTTCTAGCATAACCCATGTAGGAGTTTTTGAATTGGGGCAGATTGGTAGACAAAGTGCTTGATGAAATGCCAATATTATCCCACCAGCCCCAGAAAAGTTATGATTTTGGTCATGATTGTTGTGGTGTTGCTTCTATTCTTGTATGGCCTTTACTTTCTCATGATTGGGGAATGTTCCTTGTCTGGGAATGATATGTCCTAGAAACTTGATCAAATGCTTGTATAGATGGCACTTCTTGGATTTGAGGTTCAGTCTATACTGATGTAGCTGGACCAACACAGCAATTAAGCGTGCAAAATGGTCCTTGAATTTAGTGGAAAACAGCACTACATCATCTATATATATATCAGGATACTATCCATATTAATGTCCCCAAGGCAGTGTTCTATTGTCTTTTTTTCAATTTAAAGGGCATCTTTTTGAAATTACACAACCCCATGGGAGTAAAGAAAGTGGTCTTTGGCAGTCTGCCTTGGCAATAAGGATCTGCCAATATCCACTGGCAAGATCTATGGATACCTCAGTCAGTGTAAGCATCACTTGTGGCAACAGCATTCAGATGCCTGCACAAATGTGGTAGGTGCCATCCTTCCTAGACAATTGGAACCATATATCCCCATGGAAAATGAACTTAAAAGACTAAAAGTAAAATATATATGGCTCACGTCCAATGTTAAAAAAAAAGAACATAAAGAATAAGAAAATGGCATTTAAAAATAATAATAATAGAAAACTTTTTTCATAAAGCTCATTTTAAAGGTAGCTTATGAAAGCGCTTTACAAGAAAAACACTAGAAATACACATGATAATATAAAGAAAAGGAGGGACAATTATGTGAAAGTTTGTCTAAAGAAAAAAGTTTACTGGGGGGGAATAAGTTGATAAACGTTCCGAGAGATAATGGGATGCCAAGCCATGAAGAGCCATATCGGTGAGCAAGAGAACCTTAAAGTCTATGCGAAACCTGACAGGTAGCCAGTGCAAGGACTCCAGGATAGGGGTTAAATGTTCACTTGTACCAGACCCAGTGAGGATTCTGGCTGCAGAATATTGAAGTTGATTAATAGTGGATTTAGGCACACAGCGAGTAGAACATTGCAGTAGTCAAGTCAGGAGAACACCAATGTATGGACCAACTTTTCAGATATAGTGTAGGATAGGATGCAGCCGAGCAATGTTTTTCAAGTGGAAAAAAGACGTTCTTACAACATTTTGTACACGTAGATTAAAAGTTAAATTAGCATCAAATATCACCCCTAGTTTTTTCAATTTAGACTGAAGCTCAAGTATAGTGCCAGATATAGATAAACTATTGGAAGGGCCTTACATAATTGATGGGGGGGGGGGGGGGTGCCAAAAAGGAGAACTTCAGTCTTGTTACAGTTTAACCGAAGGAAATTGTGGGTCATACAGTTAAATAGGAGAGAAGCAGCCAAAGTAGAATCCGGTTTAGTGTGATTGTATATCTGAGAGTCATCAGCATAGAAGTGATAATTGAGCCCATGTAATCTAAGTAGTTGGCCAAGTGGAAACATGTAAATGCTAAAAAGTAGGGGACCCTAAGAAACAATGTACTTGACTGGACCAACTTCAGACTGGAATCCGCCAAGAGAAACAAAGTGACACCGATCAGTAAGAAATTAATTATTCTATTTCAGAGCCAATTCTGAGATTTCACATATGGTTTCAAGGCGAGAGAGTAAAAGATTTTAGTCTACTGTATCAAAGGCAGAACTAAGATCCAAGTGGCAATATGAGGCACCGAATTGTCACTTCTATCTGTTTTTTGGTTAGCCAAAAATTGGTGGCAGCCGCATCTTTATATCACATCTAATATTTTCACATGTGTTATATATCACAGGGTGGCGCCATTTTTTTTAGTTTTTTACAAGAACTAAGATCCAGTAGAATAACAATAGTTAGTGAGCTGGAATCAGAAGCTAACAGAAGGTCATTACTCTTTTACTACAGAAGGATAATACATGTGACATCTACATACAGAAAGCCTTCTTTACAATAAGAGCTGTGAAAATGTGGAATAGACTCCCTCAGGAACTAGTTATAGCCAACTTTGTTGATTGTTTATAAAAAAATATGACTGCATTCATAAGTGGAATTATTCTATTCTAGAATGCCAAATCAGGAAAATACTGCCTTATGGCTGCTACATGGAGCTTATTATCATAGAAAATAAATAATTATTTTCTATTATTATCTGCTCCATCTAGTGGCCATTGTGTGTTATTTTCCCAAAACACTTTTTTTTTCTTAAGGAGGTGTAGAGGAAAAAGCCTGAGAACATAAAATGTTTCCCCATTCGTACAGAAAAAAATGTATGTACTGTTTCACAGGATGGAAAGCTCTGCAATTTTTATAATTACACTCTATAAAACAATTATAATTAAAAAAAAACTTATTTCTATAAACATATGAATGAATGTACCAAAAGAGCTAAAATTTTTCTAAAATTTACATTATGCTTCCAAACATATCATTTGCACCATATCTAATAAAAATTTGTTCTGCAAGTAACTCGACACAGAATTACTATAAAAGTGTAAACAATGAATTATAAAACACGACGCTTCATGATCTATACTACAGGAAAAAATTATAGAACAGTTGTATTTAAAATTCACATATTTCCGCAACTGTGTTTAGATAACAGAATGACATAAAATATTTTTGTCTTATTTTCCTTTTTTCAAACATGTAAGGTCACCATAGTGAAAAAGCATCTTGGCTGATCCTATTGTAGCTTTAATAGGCAGCATTAACCCTGGTGTTAGTGCAGTTTCTTAGATTGTTAATTGAAGTGTCACTGTCTGCTTTTAAAGGCAATGTCAAAAGTTCAATTTTGGGTTATGTACTCAAGTTGATGAATTTTTCTCATTCTTATCTGAAAAGTATATCTTTATATGCATGCAAGCAGCCCACAGAGCCACACACAGCAGGGGGATACTCTTTGATTTCGTTTAGGAAAATTATGCTTTATGTATTTGTGTCTTGCAAACAGACATCTTGCAAACAGATATAAAGGCATTAGCCTGCCAAAAAAAAAGCAAAAAAAAACAAAACAAAAAGAAAAGCAAATATTTGTTCTGTTGGTGTACTTGCGCAGTTTGTCAAAACTTTGTATTTTTGGCATTTCTATTTGTAGCGGCAGGAGTCGCTGCTATGTTGCCCCGGTCTTCCCCACTTTTTGCTCCGCAGCCAGGAACAAGGTATATTCACACAGCCAGGTTCACACTCACTTCCGCTTGTTACACCAATGACCCGTCTAAGGGGTATGTTTTTGTTGTTTTGTTGGAGAACTTGGATAGGGTAAGAGATATAGTGGGATACTTCCAAACTGAACTTTCTCTAGCGCTCATTGACAGACGTAGTCCTCGGTGATACACCACCTTCGGGTTATGTTGCCTCCACAGGAGCAGGACTAGACAGGAAATTAAAAAGCTCTGGCCACACCCTAGGGGCAGTCCCAGAGGGTATATCCTCTCTCTCTCTGCCTCAGCAAATCAGTTATTTTCTGTCTAGTTAGGAGTAAGGACCTAGATACCTTGCTGGGATCTTAGGTCCTGGCAAGATTTTTTTCTTAAAGGATTTTTTAGACAGCTTTTTTTCTCCAGTGTTCCTGTGAGATCTTCAAGCAAGAAAGCTGAACTGGGCGACGGGCTGGATGTTGAGATCCGGTGGTCACCCCAGTTCAGCCTACGAGCGCGTGCAGGCCATAGCTCCGCGCTGGGTCGGCCGCGACAAAGTCCCATTAAAGGACTGACCCCGCGAGTTAAACGTCTCGCTGAAACGCCAAAGACCATGAGTCACGGCGTCCATATCGGTCGACAGCCCTCCCGCCCCGGTGGAGAGGGGTACTGTCAGGAGTTGGTGCCCGCCTGGTTCCGGTATGGTGAGTAGTATGTTCCCCCTTTTCCCCTGACGGGTCTTGTGGTGAACGCGGGCCCCTCTCTGTATGGTAAGATAGAGTCCCTCTCTATCCTATAAATGACACAGATCCTCCTACTTTGAGTGTGATTTTATGTGCAAAAAGCCAGGAGGCTTGGTTTGGGAGCTAACAATCTAATTGTATACATGTTAAAAAGATTATAATCTGTGGCATTCTGGGAATCTTACGGTGATAAGAATAAGCTACCTACCAGTCAGAAGCCACGGACATGTAGACTGCCTTCCTAATCAGATCTCCAGCTATTAGCAGGCCTCCCGAATGGCCATGCGGTCCGCCAGGGCCGGTACCGCCAACTACGCCAAATCCCCATGCAGAGAGAGTGTTGTGTGCCCTGCAGCACACCGCTATTCAGTACAGGCCGCCGCCATTTTTTTTGCTGGATCGCACGAGCCGCCATTTTGGCGTAGCCTCGTGTCTCCAGCATGGGGGCGGCCATGTTTGAGGTGATCCAAACACCTCGTGGAGCTAGGGGAGGCGCCGGAAGGCGTGCAGAGGGGCGGAGCCGCCTCCTTTCTTCCTGGGCAGCCAGCCAAAAGACTTCCTGTTTGTCAAGACAGCGCTGTAACCTGTTGCAGTTAAACTCTGAGCATCAAGTGGTGAGCCTGGGGGTCTATCTCTCTCTCTCTCTCGATCGATAGGGATCCCTAGCAGGTAACACTAAGGGGCTTTTTGTGGCGCTGGGGGTCTGAAAAAAAAAAAAAAAGTTTTTTATTTTTGAATTATATTATCCAGGAAGTGACTGGAATTATCATGGACCCTGCCACACATATTCCCCCACCTGTTTCCCTCGAGGGGGCCACGGGACCCGCCGGTGCACAGAGTGTAGAGTCATTTACAGCAATTTTGGAGTCTATGGTGGCTCGGGTGGAGGCGGCCTGTCAGGGACGGGGGTCAAGGAAGCGACCCCCGCCTACCCCTATACTATCTGACACCTCTGACTCAGATTCAGAGATGGTCACTGCAGTTGCAGGTTCCTCTGCAAAGGCTGTTATCCCAGGTAAAGCCCCCTCAGACAGTGAGGAGGACGCTTCTTCTCCTGCTATAATTCAGGAAGAAGCATTGGTGGACGCACTAGTTGTGGCAGTGCAGGAAACCTTAAAACTTGAGGCTTTACCGGCAGAGGCAACTGAAACAGAGATTCCTTTTGGTACTAATAAGCCCATCAAAACGGTGAAGGTTTTTCCTGTACCCAAATGTTTCGGTAATCAGATCAAAGGAGAATGGGAGCATTCTAAACGTACCTTTACTATTTCCAAGCGTATTGCTAGACGCTATCCGTTTGAGGAATCCATCATTAAGAAATGGACGGTACCACCAGTGGTGGATCCACCTATTTCCAGGCTGAATAAAGCCACGGTTATCCCAGTGGAGGACACTTCGTCCTTTAAGGATCCGGTGGATCGAAAGATGGAAGCAGAGTCCCGCACCATCTTCTCTCTGATAGGGTCAGCATTTAGACCAGTAATTGTTATTGGTCTAGTTTCCCAGACACTTACGGAATGGGCGAAAATGGTACGCCAAGACCTTAGGGGAAAAGATATTCCCCAGGAGACATCTGATTTGATGGAACAGATTATACAAGGGCTACAGTTTATCTGTGACGCAGCCTTGGACACTACTCCCTTATTAGGGCATGCATCTATGTCAGCGGTGATCCTCAGATGTGTGCTGTGGTTAAAATGCTGGTCAGCTGACCTAGGTTCCAAAAAGACCTTGACAAATCTCCCTTTTCAGGGGAATCGTCTATTTGGGGCCAACCTAGATGAAATCATCAAGGATGCCACTGGGGGCAAGAGCACTTTTTTGCCACAGGCTGCTAAAGCTAAGGGACCTCGCAACAAGCGAGGACCTTTCTTTACCGCCCATAAAGGGCGCCCGGCTGGTACTAGCGGGAAAGGCAAGACTCCTCCAGGAGGGTTCAAGAAGGGCTGGTCGGACAAGCAGAGGACCAACCCAGCCAAACCCGAAGCAAAGGAGTACACAGCCTGAAGGTGCGCCCCCACCCGGTTTCAGGGTGGGGGGACGTTTTCACCGGTATTCAGGACATTAGATCGAGCTTCAACCACTACTACCGGTGCGATTCTTCCCTTCCAACATTTAAGTACTACAGGAAGCGGTAGTTACCGTTCCCTGAATAGATCTTTTCCTTTACCTTTTCCTAAGATTAGTCCCTATACCTCACAGGAATCGGATCTGGTTGACCAGATAGGCCAAGTAGCCTCTAGTCGGGTGACTTCGGTCCCTGAGGTTCAACCAGAAAAGATCACCCTTCCTGATAACAATCAGGTATCTGATAAATGTGTGGGAACAGAAAACGACCAGACTTTCTCGGATGGTCGGGGCCAGATACCTCTAGGGACGCCTGGTTCAGATTCTATCAGCGCCAGTGGTCCTAGAAATTCTAGGCTGGCCTCCTCAAGCCGGCCTGGCCGACTTGGACATGCTAGTCGCAGACGTTCCGTGGGAACTTCGTCTCAGGGAGTGTCTGTGGTCTCAAGGACCAATTTACCATCATGCTTTACAGTCGCTGGGTTTAATGGCCTGGCCATTGAGACCCAAGTACTGAAGGACAGAGGTTTGTCTACTTCAGTCATTCCTACCCTTATCAAAGCAAGGTCTATTATCACACATGGAAGACTTATATTGCGTGGTGCGAATCTTTAGGATTTCCTCCACGTACCTATTCGGTGACTCGAATATTGGCCTTTTTTGCAACAAGGGGTTGAGCAGAAGCTAGCCTTGAGCACCATCAAGGGTCAAGTTTCAGCATTAGCAATCTTCTTTCAGAAACCTTTAGCTACCAAGTCCTTGGTGCGGAATTTCATCCAGGGGGTGCGGCACCTGGCTCCTCCAGTCCGCGCGCCCTTACCGCCCTGGGATTAGTGTTGAGCGAACACGGACTGTATTATTCGTGTTCGTACCGAATAATTGGATTTTTTTTACCCGAACACGGACACGGACACTTTACTGTATGTTCGGGTAAAAATCCGTGTTCGGTCGTTTTATTTCCGGGTTTTGCATGCTTTGGCGCTCTTTTCATGGCGGGCTTTCAACAGCCAATCAACAATCGTTTAACTGGTGTGCCTTAAGCCATCCCAGCCATGCCTGCAAATGTCTTAGTAGCTGTGATTGGCCGTCTGAAGCATGTGACCAAGTCTTTATAAGTTCGAGGCAGCCGCCGCAGCAGCGTCATTCTGCTGCTTAGCTAAGGGACAGAGCACACATCAATGTGCTGGCTGCTGATTAGGGAAAGATAGGCAGGAAAAAACCATTTGTGTCCGGATAGAATTGAGGGACAGGTCGGAGTGTTTAGGCAGGGCGAGTTGTAGGCATTTTAGGGATAGAGTCTGCTGAATTATAGGGTCAGTGTCTTCTACAAACTACAATCGATATTGCTGTGTGGGGGGTGGGGTGAATCTGCACTCAATCCTGATCTACGATCTCTTCTCAATCCTGTTAGGGACAGAGTCTGCTGAATTTTAGGGAAACTGTGTTCTACAAACTACAATCGATATTGCTGTGTGGTGTGGGATTGGAGATAGGCAGGTGTCAGTGATCCACATCCATTTTTCTGTGTGTGAGCTGCAGTGAACACAATCTTTTTGGGCTGCAGTGAACACAATCTTTTTGGGCTGCAGTGAACACAATCTTTTTGGGCTGCAGTGAACACAATCTTTTTGGGGTGCAGTGAACAAAATCTTTTTGGGGTGCAGTGAACACAATCCTTTTTGGTGTGCAGTGAACACAATCTTTGTGGGGTGCAGTGAACAAAATCCTTTGTGGGGTGCAGTGAACACAATCTTTTTGGGGTGCAGTGAACAAAATCCTTTTTGGGGTGCAGTGAACAACATCCTTTTTGGGGTGCAGTGAACACAATCTTTTTGGGGTGCAGTGAACAAAATCCTTTGTGGGGTGCAGTGAACACAATCTTTTTGGGGTGCAGTGAACACAATCTTTTTGGGGTGGAGTGAACAACATCCTTTTTGGGGTGCAGTGAACAAAATCCTTTTTGGGGTGCAGTGAACAAAATCATTTTTGGGGTGCAGTGAACACAATCTTTTTGGGGTGCAGTGAACACAATCTTTGTGGGGTGCAGTGAACACAATCTTTTTGGGGTGGAGTGAACAACATCCTTTTTGGGGTGCAGTGAACAACATCCTTTTTGGGGTGCAGTGAACACAATCTTTTTGGGGTGCAGTGAACACAATCTTTGTGGGGTACAGTGAACAGAATCTTTGTG
This sequence comes from Pelophylax lessonae, assembly GCF_965119305.1. Taxonomy (NCBI): domain Eukaryota; kingdom Metazoa; phylum Chordata; class Amphibia; order Anura; family Ranidae; genus Pelophylax; species Pelophylax lessonae. Next base: position 432,904,027 of record NC_138770.1, on the reverse strand, counting down.
GGGTGCAGTGAACACAATCTTTGGGGGGTACAGTGAACACAATCTTTTTGGGGTGCAGTGAACACAATCTTTGTGGGGTGCAGTGAACACAATCTTTTTGGGGTGGAGTGAACAGAATCTTTGTGGGGTGCAGTGAACACAATCTTTGGGGGGGTACAGTGAACACAATCTTTTTGGGGTGCAGTGAACACAATCTTTGTGGGGTACAGTGAACAGAATCTTTGTGGGGTGCAGTGAACAGAATCTTTGTGGGGTGCAGTGAACACAATCTTTGGGGGGGTACAGTGAACACAATCATTTTTGGGGTGCAGTGAACAACATCCTTTTTGGGGTGCAGTGATCAAAATCCTTTTTGGGGTGCAGTGAACACAATCTTTTTGGGGTGCAGTGAACAAAATCCTTTGTGGGGTGCAGTGAACAGAATCTTTGTGGGGTGCAGTGAACACAATCTTTGGGGGGGTACAGTGAACACAATCTTTTTGGGGTGCAGTGAACACAATCTTTGTGGGGTACAGTGAACAGAATCTTTGTGGGGTGCAGTGAACACAATCTTTGGGGGGTACAGTGAACACAATCTTTTTGGGGTGCAGTGAACACAATCTTTGGGGGGTACAGTGAACACAATCTTTTTGGGGTGCAGTGAACACAATCTTTGTGGGGTGCAGTGAACACAATCTTTGGGGGGGTACAGTGAACACAATCTTTTTGGGGTGCAGTGAACAACATCCTTTTAGGGTGCAGTGAACACAATCTTTGTGGGGTGCAGTGAACAACATCCTTTTAGGGTGCAGTGAACACAATCTTTGTGGGGTACAGTGAACAGAATCTTTGTGGGGTGCAGTGAACACAATCTTTGGGGGGTACAGTGAACACAATCTTTGTGAGGTGCAGTGAACACAATCTTTGTGGGGTGCAGTGAACACAATCATTGTGGGGTGCAGTGAACTCAATCTTTGTGGGGTACAGTGAACACAATCTCATACTTCTGAAGATTTGAGGGTGCTGCCTGTTCCATACTCCCCCTACTCCTCATCTAGCCTTTTAGGGGTACAAACAATAGTAATTGGGGCCTAGTGTGGTTGTGTACGTGTGATATACATACACTTTTTTTGGATCATATTTTCTATTCCGCTATTTAATCAAAAACCTTTGGGGATCAGTTAAATTGGGGGATAGTCTGTGTTGGTACGTGTGAGAGAGATCCACCTTTCCAAGTTGTTGGGGTTCATCTCATACTTCTGAAGGTTTGAGGGTGCTGCCTGTTCCATACTCCCCCTACTCCTAGCCTTTTAGGGGTACAAACAATAGTAATTGGGGCCTAGTGTGGTTGTGTACGTGTGATATACATACACTTTTTTTGGATCATATTTTCTATTCCGCTATTTAATCAAAAACCTTTGGGGATCAGTTAAATTGGGGGATAGTCTGTGTTGGTACGTGTGAGAGAGATCCACCTTTCCAAGTTGTTGGGGTTCATCTCATACTTCTGAAGGTTTGAGGGTGCTGCCTGTTCCATACTCCCCCTACTCCTAGCCTTTTAGGGGTACAAACAATAGTAATTGGGGCCTAGTGTGGTTGTGTACGTGTGATATACATACACTTTTTTTGGATCATATTTTCTATTCCGCTATTTAATCAAAAACCTTTGGGGATCAGTTAAATTGGGGGATAGTCTGTGTTGGTACGTGTGAGAGAGATCCACCTTTCCAAGTTGTTGGGGTTCATCTCATACTTCTGAAGGTTTGAGGGTGCTGCCTGTTCCATACCCCCCCTACTCCTCATCTAGCCTTTTAGGGGTACAAACAATAGTAATTGGGGCCTAGTGTGGTTGTGTACGTGTGATATACATACACTTTTTTGGGATCATATTTTCTATTCCGCTATTCAATCAAAAACCTTTGGGGATCAGTTAAATTGGGGGATAGTCTGTGTTGGTACGTGTGAGAGAGATCCACCTTTCCAAGTTGTTGGGGTTCATCTCATACTTCTGAAGGTTTGAGGGTGCTGCCTGTTCCATACCCCCCCTACTCCTCATCTAGCCTTTTAGGGGTACAAACAATAGTAATTGGGGCCTAGTGTGGTTGTGTACGTGTGATATACATACACTTTTTTTGGATCATATTTTCTATTCTGCTATTTAATCAAAAACCTTTGGGGATCAGTTAAATTGGGGGATAGTCTGTGTTGGTACGTGTGAGAGAGATCCACCTTTCCAAGTTGTTGGGGTTCATCTCATACTTCTGAAGGTTTGAGGGTGCTGCCTGTTCCATACTCCCCCTACTCCTCATCTAGCCTTTTAGGGGTACAAACAATAGTAATTGGGGCCCAGTGTGGTTGTGTACGTGTGATATACATACACTTTTTTTGGATCATATTTTCTATTCCGCTATTTAATCAAAAACCTTTGGGGATCAGTTAAATTGGGGGATAGTCTGTGTTGGTACGTGTGAGAGAGATCCACCTTTCCAAGTTGTTGGGGTTCATCTCATACTTCTGAAGGTTTGAGGGTGCTGCCTGTTCCATACTCCCCCTACTCCTCATCTAGCCTTTTAGGGGTACAAACAATAGTAATTGGGGCCTAGTGTGGTTGTGTACGTGTGATATACATACACTTTTTTTGGATCATATTTTCTATTCCGCTATTTAATCAAAAACCTTTGGGGATCAGTTAAATTGGGGGATAGTCTGTGTTGGTACGTGTGAGAGAGATCCACCTTTCCAAGTTTTTGGGGTTCATCTCATACTTCTGAAGATTTGAGGGTGCTGCCTGTTCCATACCCCCCCTACTCCTCATCTAGCCTTTTAGGGGTACAAACAATAGTAATTGGGGCCTAGTGTGGTTGTGTACGTGTGATATACATACACTTTTTTTGGATCATATTTTCTATTCCGCTATTTAATCAAAAACCTTTGGGGATCAGTTAAATTGGGGGATAGTCTGTGTTGGTACGTGTGAGAGAGATCCACCTTTCCAAGTTGTTGGGGTTCATCTCATACTTCTGAAGGTTTGAGGGTGCTGCCTGTTCCATACTCCCCCTACTCCTCATCTAGCCTTTTAGGGGTACAAACAATAGTAATTGGGGCCTAGTGTGGTTGTGTACGTGTGATATACATACACTTTTTTTGGATCATATTTTCTATTCCGCTATTTAATCAAAAACCTTTGGGGATCAGTTAAATTGGGGGATAGTCTGTGTTGGTACGTGTGAGAGAGATCCACCTTTCCAAGTTGTTGGGGTTCATCTCATACTTCTGAAGGTTTGAGGGTGCTGCCTGTTCCATACTCCCCCTACTCCTAGCCTTTTAGGGGTACAAACAATAGTAATTGGGGCCTAGTGTGGTTGTGTACGTGTGATATACATACACTTTTTTTGGATCATATTTTCTATTCCGCTATTTAATCAAAAACTTTTGGGGATCAGTTAAATTGGGGGATAGTCTGTGTTGGTACGTGTGAGAGAGATCCACCTTTCCAAGTTGTTGGGGTTCATCTCATACTTCTGAAGGTTTGAGGGTGCTGCCTGTTCCATACCCCCCCTACTCCTCATCTAGCCTTTTAGGGGTACAAACAATAGTAATTGGGGCCTAGTGTGGTTGTGTACGTGTGATATACATACACTTTTTTTGGATCATATTTTCTATTCCGCTATTTAATCAAAAACCTTTGGGGATCAGTTAAATTGGGGGATAGTCTGTGTTGGTACGTGTGAGAGAGATCCACCTTTCCAAGTTGTTGGGGTTCATCTCATACTTCTGAAGGTTTGAGGGTGCTGCCTGTTCCATACTCCCCCTACTCCTCATCTAGCCTTTTAGGGGTACAAACAATAGTAATTGGGGCCCAGTGTGGTTGTGTACGTGTGATATACATACACTTTTTTTGGATCATATTTTCTATTCCGCTATTTAATCAAAAACCTTTGGGGATCAGTTAAATTGGGGGATAGTCTGTGTTGGTACGTGTGAGAGAGATCCACCTTTCCAAGTTGTTGGGGTTCATCTCATACTTCTGAAGGTTTGAGGGTGCTGCCTGTTCCATACCCCCCCTACTCCTCATCTAGCCTTTTAGGGGTACAAACAATAGTAATTGGGGCCTAGTGTGGTTGTGTACGTGTGATATACATACACTTTTTTTGGATCATATTTTCTATTCCGCTATTTAATCAAAAACCTTTGGGGATCAGTTAAATTGGGGGATAGTCTGTGTTGGTACGTGTGAGAGAGATCCACCTTTCCAAGTTGTTGGGGTTCATCTCATACTTCTGAAGGTTTGAGGGTGCTGCCTGTTCCATACCCCCCCTACTCCTCATCTAGCCTTTTAGGGGTACAAACAATAGTAATTGGGGCCTAGTGTGGTTGTGTACGTGTGATATACATACACTTTTTTTGGATCATATTTTCTATTCCGCTATTTAATCAAAAACCTTTGGGGATCAGTTAAATTGGGGGATAGTCTGTGTTGGTACGTGTGAGAGAGATCCACCTTTCCAAGTTGTTGGGGTTCATCTCATACTTCTGAAGATTTGAGGGTGCTGCATGTTCCATACTCCTCTTCCTCATCCTCCCTTTAGGGTAGGAAAAAATTTAATCGGGCCTAGTCTGTGTTTGTACGTGTGAGATACACAGTTTTTTATCCTATTCCGCTATTCAATACACACCCTTTTGGTGTAAAAAACATTAAATTGCGGCATAGTTTGCATATTTGACATTTGCATATATTGTGCCTTGTTGCGCTGTTTTGGGTACTCCACCAACATGGCCAGTGGCAATGACGCCATTCTCAGCTTAACTATCCCACTTCTATGCCTCCTTGAAAAAACAATTTGGGCGATGATGGAAGAGGATGTGGCACAGGATGAGGAGGAGGAGGAGGAGGATGAAGAGGTAACATTTCAAAGGCTTTCAGGGCAGTCATTCGCAAGGGGCTCCGAGGGTGGGTTCCTGCACACACAAACGCCAGGGACACAATTGTCCAGCAGGGGCACAGTTCTGGAGGATGAGGAGGATGAGGAGGAGGAGGAGCTGGAGGAGGAGATGGAACCATGTTCACAGCAGGGTGGCACCCAGGCCAGCTCATGGCCATCACTGGTGCGTGGCTGGGGGGATACAGAGGACACGGACGATACACCTCCCACAGAGGACAGCCTTTCGTCGCCTCTGGGCAGCCTGGCACACATGAGCGATTACATGCTGCAGTGTCTCCACAACGACCGCCGAGTTGCCCACATTCTAACTTGTGCTGATTACTGGGTGGCCACGCTGCTGGATCCCCGTTACAAGGACAACGTACCGTCCTTAATTCACTCACTGGAGCGCGATCGCAAGATGCGCGAGTACAAGCGCACGCTGGTAGACGCCATGCTGCTGGCATTCCCATCTGACAGCGGGGCCACAGTGGAAGCACAAGGCAGAGGAGGAGGAGGAGGAGGTCGCCAACGCAACCAGGGCACCGCCAGCACCTCAGAAGGCAGGGTTAGCATGGCCGAAATGTGGAAAAGCTTTGTCAGCACGCCACAACAAACAGCAGCACCAGCAGCTCAGATGGAACGTCTTAGCAGGAGGCAGCATTTTACCAACATGGTGGAGCAGTATGTGTGCACACGCCTACATGTAGTGAATGACGGGTCTGCCCCCTTCAACTTCTGGGTCTCCAAATTGGGCACATGGCCTGAGCTTGCCCTTTACGCCTTGGAGGTGCTGGCGTGCCCTGCAGCCAGTGTATTATCTGAACGGGTATTTAGCACGGCTGGGGGCGTTATAACAGACAAGCGCAGCCGCCTGTCCAGAGACAATGTGGACAAGCTCACGTTCATTAAAATGAACCAGGCATGGATCCCACGGGACTTTTCCGTACCTTATGCAGAATAGCAATGGATACCGACCTTACCCACCCATTGTTCCATTTTTGCTCTTTCTCACTCTTTTGGGGTGTACCCTCATTTAAAATTTTTGAAAAGAAGCAGTGTTGGCTACCTCGTCCTCCTCCTCAGGGCCAGATTAATGTAGGGGCTATTGGAGCTGCAGCTCCAGGCCCCTACCTTTTATATAGGCCCCGGGTTGGCCATATTCACTGTTACCGCTCTTCTGTCACTTGTAAACACAGAAGTCTGGCTTCTATGCTCGCTTCCCCAGGCAGCACCCTCAGAACCTCCCCACACAGCGTGAAGGCCGGACAAGGAGGGACAGTTGGCGATGCATGGATGTGTTTATGGGCTTCAGAGACAGCATCCCATGTTGAATTAGGCATGCATGGCTGCACCCTTCCTCCTCTGGGTGCATGGCAAGGCACGGCCCTTAAGGCCCTTCAAAATCCTCAGCACCAAGCCCATGATGCTGTTAATCCGGCCCTGGTCCTCCTCCACCGCCGCTTCCACCTACACCGCCCATAGGTGTGCGCAGCCTATTGCATTAAGGTGTGCACCCCAAAGTTGAAATACACATGCATGTGTTTGCCAGCAGGGAGAGTAATGTATCGGGGCCATGTACCTGTAGGCAAGGAGAAATAGAGCAGAGCAGGTCCCAGGGAGATCTTTCCCATCTCCTCACTGGCAATGCTATGTGCCCTAGGTGATTAGGGTGTGCCCAGGCACACCCAGCACACCCTGTGCGCACGCCTATGTCACCGCCACATCCACCACCACCTCAACCTCCCTCCTACTCCATATGGGCCTCGTCCTTCAGAGATGAAGAAGAACATTGTTTTATTTTTCTGTTTTTTTTTGTTGTTTTAAGTTATTTCCCTATCCACATTTGTTTGCAGAGCACTTGCCATGCTCTTAATTACGTTTTGCTGCCATTTGCAGCACTCTAGCCCTTTCCTTTGGTGTTTTAGAGCCATTTTAGTGCCTTAAAGTTCGGGTCCCCATTGACTTCAATGGGGTTCGGTGTCCGGGAAAAGTTCGGTAAAAGTCCGGGACACGGACCCGGACTTTTTTTTAAAGTTCGGCCGAACCCGTCGAACACGGACATCTAGGTGTCCGCTCAACCCTACCTGGGATCTTAATTTGGTTTTGTCGGTTCTACAGAAACCTCCCTTTGAAAACATCAGGGAGATTCCCTTGCTTACTTTATCCCAGAAGGTGGCCTTCTTGGTGGCTATTACTTCTGCTCGCAGGGTGTCAGAACTGGCTGCATTATCATGCCAGTCCCCATACCTAGTGATTCATAGGGATAAGGTAGTACTTCATCCTAAGCCATCTTTTCTTCCTAAGGTGGTTTCAGATTTTCATCTGAATGAAGATATTGTACTACCTTCCTTGTGTCCTCAGCCCAAGCATCATCGGGAACATGCGTTGCATTCCTTAGATGTGGTTCGGGCAATCAGGGTATACCTGAAAGCTACGGAATCATCCCGTAAGACGGATTCACTTTTTGTGATCACGGATGGCCCCAGAAAGGGTTTGCCTGCATCTGCCGCGACCATTGCCAAATGGATTAGACAAACGGTGGTACAGGCTTATTCTATTAAGGGTCAGAGTCCTCCGTTCCCTGTTAGGGCGCACTCCACTCGAGCGCTCAGTACTTCCTGGGCCTTTCGCCATCAGGCGTCAGTGGTCCAGGTATGTAAGGCGGCCACCTGGTCGTCGGTACATACCTTTACAAAATTCTATAAAATTGATGTGACGGCATCGGCGGATGCCTCATTTGGCCGCAAGGTTTTGCAGGCCGCAATTTGAGGAGACCGGTGGTCTACCTCGAGGGTTTTTTTCTGTTTGAAAAAAAAAATAAAAATTTTTCTCTTTTTTGTTGAGTCTCATCATTAAGGATGAGCATTGTAAACTTATAGTTGGCACCGGTTGGGCCTTCTAGATTGGGATTTGATTTCCATTTTCCCACCCCTCGTTTGTGATACTGCTCTGGGACGTCCCGAAGGTGGTGTATCACCGAGGACTACGTCTGTCAATGAGCGCTAGAGAAAAATGGATTTTTGTAAAATCTTACCGTAAAATCCTTTTCTCTTAGCTCATTGACAGACGTAGTCCCCGCCCCTCTGTTTTTGAGTTGGGTTGGGTTAAAATCTCTAAAGACTGCTTTTTCACATAACTGATTTGCTGAGGCAGAGAGAGAGAGGATATACCCTCTGGGACTGCCCCTAGGGTGTGGCCAGAGCTTTTTAATTTCCTGTCTAGTCCTGCTCCTGTGGAGGCAACATAACCCGAAGGTGGTGTATCACCGAGGACTACGTCTGTCAATGAGCTAAGAGAAAAGGATTTTACGGTAAGATTTTACAAAAATCCATTTATTCACACCAACGACTCTAATTTCCTTTCCGAGTGAAACTTGCAGAAGGCAGATAAAGACTTCTTCACTAGGGATGATCGAACGGTTCGGGTCGGAGGAGCGGAGCCACATCCCTGCAAATAATTTCATTAGCGCAGGCATAGGGTTCCGCTACTTTCACACCTATATGTGTGTATGTGTATATATACATATATGTGTGGGTGTATATATATACCCCTATACAGAAGTTCAGATGTCATGCCTGCCTCCAAAGACGCACAAAAATGCACAATAAACGCCTGCAACAAAAACGCCCAGGTGTGTTGTTGCAGGCATTTATTGTGCATTTTTTGGGCGTCTTTGGAGGCAGGCATAACATCTGAACTTCTGTATAGGGGTATATATACACACACACATATATGTATATATACACATACACACATATAGGTGTGATAGGATCGGAGCCACATCCCTGCAAATAATTTCATTAGCACAGGCATAGGGTTCTGCTACTTGCACACCTATATGTGTGTATGTGTATATATATACATATATATGTGTGTGTGTGTGTATATATACCACTACACAGAAGTTCAGATGTCATGCCTGCCTCCAAAGACGCCCAAAAATGCACAATAAACGCCTGCAACAAAAACGCCCAGGTGTGTTGTTGCAGGCATTTATTGTGCATTTTTTGGGCGTCTTTGGAGGCAGGCATAACATCTGAACTTCTGTATAGGGGTATATATACACACACACACATATATGTATATATACACATACACACATATAGGTGTGATAGCAGCGGAGCAACATCCCCGCAAATAATTTCATTAGCGCAGGCATAGGGTTCCGCTACTTTCACACCTATATGTGTGTATGTGTATATATACATATATGTGTGTGTGTATATATACCCCTACACAGAAGTTCAGATGTCATGCCTGCCTCCAAGGAAGTCCAGAAAAAAGCCCAATAAACGCCTGAAACAAAAACGCCCAGGTGTGAAAGGAGCGGAGCCCCATCCCTGCTCTACTGCAATTCTAAGACAAACAATCTTTTTTTTTCTGGTTCTGGACATGCTACAGAGCTGAAACTTCACAGGTACACTTTTTAGACCCCCCAGACACTAAATCCAAAGAAATCTCATTTTTTTTTCAATAATTTTTTCAATAATTGGCTCTCTATCAAAAACGACAATTTTTAAGAACTTGTTTTGTGTGATTAATAATCCCTGGGGCATGACCCAGAACCCTAGGCCCTTTTCGAGGCATTTATTGGGTTTTAGGGCTTTAAAATTGTGTTTTTTGATTACTGACGTTCGGGTCCCATTCATTTCAATGGGGTTCTGGAATCCGGACCTGAACTTTCGGGAAGTTCGGGTGTTCTGGTCGAACCAAACTTTTCAAAAGTTCGATCCCTATTCTTCACAGTAGCTGCAAACTGATTGCAAAACTGAGCAATGTCCCTTACCAAAGTAGTGGACAGTTAAGAACAAAGCTCTAAGAACACTAGCCAGTGTTCTCTTTGTGTGGACCCTCACTGACTCACTGACTTAGAGCACAAGAGGGAAGTTAACTGTCTAAGGCTCCTTAGGGAGTCTTTACTCACAAGGCTCTTGAAGCACCACTGTCAGCCTTCTCTCTCCGTGATACCAGACAAGAAGCACTGTAGACTCTCCTTCTGTCAGCTATGGTAGGACCAGGTCAGCCTCATAGATTTCAGGCCCTCAGGTCACCCGCCTGAGGCCACATGGCAACGAGTGATGGTGGAGGCAGCATATCTCCCCCAGCCTGGTGCAATCCTCTGATAGGAAAGACTCAGAGCCCATGTGCACCATGAAAATAAATGCAGGCACCCAGCATGCCTAGGGGCACTTCTCTTGTGATTGACAAGGACTTTATGAATATTCGTGCTGCCATCTACATGATTTATGCCTATGATCCAGCACTTTCCATAGTTGCTAGGATACATCGAAACTCAAGACAGCATGAGTAGCAACAGAGCACACTAAGGCAGGCTGCACTAGCCGATCACAGCTCTCTGTTAAGCAGACAGCAAATACATTTACCTAGCTGTTCCTCTGTTAAGCAGAGCAACCAAAAACTATAATACACTAATACTAGCATCTACCTAGGAGGGTGCTCCACTCACCTTCCACCAAAATAGGCCATGTCCTCACTGGCCTTGGCAGCCGTCCTTACAAATACTTTTTACAAAACTCTAAGCGGGGTATCCCACAAACTTGGAAGGGGAAAAAAGGGAAAATAACAAATGAACAGGGCCATGGGGCATACCCCATAAGGGCCAATATTTACAAATAAATTGCAGGTGTAAAAATATATTCCTCTGCTGTACACAATATATACACAAATAAAGCTATCTAACAATTTTAGACAGTATTTGAAATACACAATAATAGATTGGAGTGCCTCCCCTGAGGCGTAGTAGTTCCTTGCAGTCCTGCAGGAAGAAGAAGTGAAGACAAATGTTCACAGATTGCACATCATATTTCCAGGCTAACAGTGGGAGCATCCTCTCCTTAGAGGTAACCCTCCAACCAAAACCAGCTACAGAATAACATTCTTGTAGAAAGGAACTTCTCTGTAACTGCCTCCAAAATGGCAAAAACTTGCCACATCATCTCTCAGAGCCCTGAAAGAAAACAAAGGTAGACATCCTATCTAGACTGACTACAGTACCTAAGAAATTTTCACAAGATTTGGACTTTCTACAAATAAATCAAGAATGCAAAAGTCCCTTTAAGTAACTGGGATCCGACTCTGCTAGCCAAAGTCCACAAACCCGGATAAGGAATGTGGAGTCCACTCAACTGGTACCTGCAGTGACACCACCTCGGCAGCATCAGAAGTAACACATAATTTTCAACGTTAGGGTAGTAATTGAACTTGGAGGAGTCTCTGTGAATGAGCCATGACTTTCCACCAAGGTTCCTAGCACACTAGATGAGGATGACCTCCTTCTCACTGTCCTCATTCCATAGGTGAGAACATGGGGAGTCCTTCCCTCTTCAGCTTCACCAAACCACTCTGCCTCAGCAACTGACTCCCAGTCACCTATCCCCTCCTCGATGGACCCATAGCAAAGCTCAAATGTGGGCTCGGTGTTGATGATCCACTGTCCCTCTTCACCCGAAGAGCCTGAGGATGCTAACCTTTGCACCCTGTAAGACTTTTCAACTCTGGTCACCCCTTGCAGTTTTCTGATGGTAACAGCCATAGATGTAGCATGCTGTTGTTCTACCCTGGTTGTTTGAGTGTCATGCAAAGAGAAAATGTGGGTCTCCCTGGCCTGACAGATAGCAGTCCGGGTGTGCATCACTGGTCCTGGCCCCAGTGGCATCCTCTTCGCATCCCTATCTCCCCCAAGAGCTGAGCTGACAGCCCCTCTGCAAAAACCTGTCTCCCATGTAACCAGCAGCACTTAACAGTCACTGTACAATCTGTTCAACACAACCTTTCCCCAAAATGACCGCACAGGCCCCATGCACACAGCTTCACAGTTACACTTTGGCATCTGTCACATACTAATCCAAGATATTTTGTGTCCTCCCTGCTGCACAGCGCCAGACTCCCATTAGATACCAGCCGGATTCCGATGTCAGTCAGCTGGCAATTCTGCTGTACAGTCGGCCATGCGGTGCTCCCACCCCTTCATTCGGCAGCTGTGGCAGTGACTCTTGACTCCGCCTTCTTGGTCCTCTCTCCTCGTAGTTCCATCTCCACTGCACCCAGAAATGTGTCTTAGCCCTGCCTCTCTCCTTGGATTGGCTGAGCTCAGGTGGCAACTTTGCCCGCTCTTTATGATAGGCCTACACTTCTGCAGTACACGGTCTTGTGGAGTAGACCCTTCCTGTGTGCCACTTCCCGTCTGCCGAGTTAACCTAAATCCTGCAATCCACACAGCAACACATGAGTCTCTTAAACACTTGCCGGTAGTAACTGCTGCCAATGTTCAGAGTGTATCCCGGACTATGCCCCTTCATGTAGCACTACCCCCGCAGGAGCCGCCTGTATGTTGCCCGGTCTTCCCCACTTTTTGCTCTGCATCCAGGCACAAGGTAGATTCACACAGCCAGATGCACACTCACTTCTGCTCGTTACCCCAATGACCAGTCTAGATGTTTTGTTTTTGTTGTTTTATTGGAGAAGTTGGATACGTAAGGGAAATAGTGGGATGCTTCTAAATTGAACTATTCACCAAGGACTCTAATTTCCTTTCCTAGTGAAACTTGGCTGAAGTCCTTGCAGAAGGCAAATAAAGACTTCTTCACAGCAGCAGCAAACTGACTGCAGAACTGAGTAATATCCCTTAGGAAAGTAGTGAACAGTTAAGGATAAAGCTCTAAGAACACTAGCCAGTGTGGACCCTCAGCTCACTTAGAGCACAAGAGTAAAGTTAACTGTCTAAGGCTCCTTAGGGAGTCTTAACTCACACTCTTGAAGCACCACCGTCAGCCTTCTCTCTCCATGATACCAGACACGAAGCGCTATAGACTCTCCCTCTGTCACCTATGATAGGACCAGGCTCAGCCTCACAGACTTCAGGCCCTCAGGTTGCCCACCTGAGGCCACATGGCAGCAAGTGCTGACGGAGGTAGCACCTCTCCCTCAGCCTGGTGCAATCCTCTGCTAGGAAAGACTCAGAGCCCACATGCTACTTGAATATGAATACAGGTACCAAGCATGCCTAGTGGCACCTCCCTAGTATTTGGCCAGGAATGTATGAATATTCATGATAACATCTGCATGGTTTCTGCCTATAATCCAGCACCTTCCTTAGTTGCTAGGATACAGTGGAACTCAAGACAGTATGAGCAGCACCAGAGCACACTAAGACAGGCTACACTAACTGATCACAGCTCTCTGTTAAGCAGATAGCAATTAAATTTACCTAGCCATTCCTCTGTAAGCAGAGCAACCAAAAACTATAATACACTCATCCTAGCACTTACCTAGGTTGCTACATTTTTTTTACATGTAATAACATTTTAATTTTGTTTAAAACATCATTTTATCCCTGCCCCCCCCCCCCGCCCTACTTCCTCCCTTCTGCATACATCTGTTGTAGCACCTACAACGTCTAAGTTTGGTTCTGCCTTGCCCTTTTCACTGCAGTTGACTGGTTACCTGTTCAACTTACTCCCCCATTCTGATTGACTGTAGCCCGTGTTTCTCCAGTTTGATTGATACCTGTGAGGTTCCTTACATCCCCCTGCCCCTTCCCACACGGCACGGTAAACTTGGGTACTGTTCCCTTTTAGTGTAACAATTGATTGCTTGCGCCTCCCCACCCAGGCACAGTGTGCTCCCTTTATGGGGTGCCTGTGGGTCGGCGCAGTGCCAATCACTGCTCTCTCTCGAGACCACCCTGCTTACCACCCCTTGTCTACCAACCCTCACACTTTACTGTAGTTCCAGTTGTTGGTTCTGCTATGTTTATGCTTTGTTTACGCTACTCCGCATTATTTTGTATGTCAAACGTTGTTACTCACTTGCATTATTCAATATAAATACCTGAAACAGAAAACATCATTTTACATTTCTAAAGTAGAACCATATACTAGGATTGGTTTAAGTTTTCAGCGTCTGTATTTTGGTAGTATCCGCTTATATGTGATAGTCGATGGGATTTCCATTTGTTTTTTTTTTTTTTTTTGGTCTCACGGCTTCAGTTGTTTTGATTGCTATATAACTGCCTTGTTGTTAGTTATGTTACCACCCTGTTAAGCCACCTATATGCAATACCACTTATGGCTTTGTGCACTTTCCAGTTATCCATAAATGTTTTGTGCTTTTTTTTTTACAATAAAAAAATATATTTACGCCTAAATATGGGTTTAAGAAAGCTTTGCTTAAAGGAAAACTCCAACCAAAAACAAATAAAACAACCCATTAAAAGATTAAAAAAAAAAAAAGCTTTTACTACAATTTCCACCTTCTTTACCAAGATTTTCTATTCCACCTCCTTTCTTGCTGTACTTTTCTGCTGCTAGATGTCTGCGGTCTGATGGGCATCATTATTCAGCCTCTTCCTTTTAGTCTGTGTTGTCCTTGACCTTCCCCAACCTATGACATGACAGTAAAATGAGGAGCAGCACAGTGATGTACTCATCTCTCTGTCACTCTGTTTTCTCTTTCTTTTAGCATGCTTTTTGTAAGTGCACAAACTGATTGATTCCTTGCACTCCTTCTTCCTTTCACAAGTAGTTCTGCTGTACAGGGACTGACAGTGGCTTAAACCAGGTTGAATTCAGGTATTTACACTGATTTAATTTAAAAATAAATTGAATAACATGTTAATGAACAATTATTTCCTGCTGCAGCTCCACTGATTTCCAGCAGGTGGTGACTGTAAGTTAGAGTACATTGGCAGAACCAATCCCAAAATATAAAAACCTCATCAGACAGATATGTAACAATTAATTTGTATTTTATTGCAAACTGTAGCATTTCAACTTTGGTGGAGATTCAGTATAAGAAAAATTTTCTGTATTGTCTATCTACATGTTTTGTAAGGAAGTGTAGCATTCCTTTAAAACAACTTGGGATCTCATCAAAAGTGTATCCATAGCCAAACCTTTTTCTTCTTCTTTTTAAATAGAGTGGTAAAGCTTTTAAATTCCTTCCTCTGGGAAGCTTTCCCCTCTCTCTGTATCTTTGAGACGACTATTACTGAGACAGAAATAGGAAATCCAAACAAATCCCAACACATACAGTTGTAACTAGAACAGAAGGTGAGGGAAAATCCTCCAGTGATGACAATTGTTCCAATGGGAATTCCATTCATTTTGTAGAAATTTCTTTAATTTCCTGTTGCATCTCCAGACAGTGAAGGGAAATCTTCTCTACAAAACACAGTCACTAACAAATTAACTGACAGCGGTTTAAAGTTTAGGCTATGCATACATTTTAAAGCCTAGCTGAAGGCATATAAATATATATTTATTTAGAAAGACATTGTACTTACAATGTGAATTGTATCTTACCTCCACTAACACCTGCTATAGCATGTGGCACAGTGGGTCTAAATATGTCTGCACAGTCCTGGATGTGTATTGTCCCCTGTAGTTCTATGGTCATCAGGGGGAGCAAGCATCCAACACAGCTGACAGTTGAATATTTGCAGCAGCTTGGGAGAGGAGAAGTGGGGTAAATAAATGCTTTTTTTTACAGGTACAGTCTTTTTTTTTCTAAAAGCAACCCTGTAGATGCAGGATTACTTTAACTGCTTTCCGCCTAGCCTATAGACAAATGATGGTTGAGCGGAGCTCTTCCATCCTGGGTGGACATCATGCAATGTCCTCCTAGTCATTTGCCTCGCAAGAGCACTAGGGGCCACACTGTATGATCACTCTGACAACTGTTTGTGATCACATGAGAGTTGTAAACAATAGTTGGCTTTCATTCATAGCCATTGATAGTGCACTTTTGTGTTGTTCTTCGTGATTGGTCACAGTGATCACATGGTACAGACAGGGCCAACCACAGTGCATCTGGACCATGTGATAGCTGTGGCCAATCACAGCTTCACAATGGTATACAATGAATGAATGGATGCCATTCATAAAAAGGATTGCTTATAACAATGATCATCACTGTTATAAGCAATCATAGTTTGTAACAAAAAAAAAGGCATGATCCCTTTCCCAGAGTAGTACAGTGTCACTATGGTAACACTGCACTGATCTGGGCACAGTGTGTAAAACAAACAAGTTGTAAAAAAAGAAAAGAAAAAAAGAAAAAAAGGTTAACAAAAATGAAAAACAATTCTTCTTCTTCTTATTATTTTTTATATACTGTCACCAGTCAGTGTCCCTGATCACCACCAGAGCGTTGTATGGTGACGCTATACTGCTCTGGTGACAGCATGTAAAAAAATAAACTGAAAAAAAAAAAACTTATTTTATTTATTAACAATTTCTTCATTTTCCAAAAAATTGTAACAAAAATGTTCAACTTCAAAAAAC
This sequence comes from Pelophylax lessonae, assembly GCF_965119305.1. Classification (NCBI taxonomy): domain Eukaryota; kingdom Metazoa; phylum Chordata; class Amphibia; order Anura; family Ranidae; genus Pelophylax; species Pelophylax lessonae. The sequence goes on along the minus strand of NC_138770.1, from coordinate 432,887,820 downwards.
TCATCATGCCTCTTACTAAATACCTTGGACTGCTAACTTTCCAAAAAGGGGCCATTTGGGGGATATTTGTACTTTTAATTAGATATAACTGTAACTTTCCTACAGACTAAATAATACAGTATACACTGATTTTGGTTGTTTTTACCAAAGAAATATAGCAGAATACATTTTGACCTATAACTATGAAGAAATATTATTTATTTGCAACATTGTATAACATAAACATTTGAAATTTTCAGTCTTCCTTTGTTTATCTAGCAAGAAATAAAAAACCCATTGGTAATTAAAGTGGTTGCAAACCTTAGTCATGGAATCTGGGCAAAATACCTGTAGTGATTACTTATCTCTCTCCAAAGCTTTAAGTGTCGTTTCTCTCTGGTGCTTCATTCCTCTGTTCTCAGCATGGGTAACTTCTGACAAGTTTTCCCGACACATGAGATAAATTTCAGGAGGGATGGGGGGGGGGGGCAGGGGAGAGCTCCGCAGACAGCTTGTCTATTCAGAACGTAGTTCTTCTGCTGTGTGGAGGGGGCTGTGTGCCTTTCCTCCAATCACCTCTGACACCGTGTTACTGCAGCTTCTCCGCCCCTCCTCTGTGCTCCTGACAGATGAAAGATTTTAACACTTTTCTGCTCTTTTGAAATGGTGTAGGGAGGAAAGGACTGCAGATAGACAAGTATAACCGATGTAGGAATATTTGTTTTATCTCTGTATATCATCTGAGACTGTTCACTTTATTAGGTATATGTGAAGGTTTACAACCACTTTAAATACCGCCAAAACAACGCTCTATCTGTCTCAAAGACATGCTAAAACATGTCATATGGGTACAGTGTTGCATGACTGAGGACCGTATTTATCTGCATATAACACGCGCCGGCATATAACATGCACCTCAATTTTATGAAAATTTTAGGAAAAAAGCTTAAATTTGAAATAAACAGCTTTGAACTCAGAACTTTTTTTAAAATCAAATGCAGCCTCACCAGTGCCCATGAATGCAGCCTCATCAGTACAGTGTCCATAAATGCAGCCTCACCAGTGCGGTGTCCAGCAATGCAGCCTCACCAGCGCAGTGTCCAGCAATGCAGCCTTGGCAACGCAGTGTCCAGCAATGCAGCCTCGCCAGCGCAGTGTCCAGAAATGCAGCCTCGACAGCGCAGTGTCCAGCAATGTAGCCTCGCCAGTGCAGTATCCAGCAATGCAGCCTCGCCAGCGCCGTGTCCAGCCTTGCTCCCTCACCAGCGCCATTGCACAGAGCGGGCTGGGCCAAGGAGAAAGGAGGACGACCGCTGTCATCTGAAGTCCCGGTGCCTATGATAGATGTCACACGTCCCGGCATTGGGCCACTGTTCTGTCTATCATAGGAGGCGGGACTTCCCATGACAGTGACTGCTCGTCCTTCCTTCTGCTCGGCCCGGCCCGCCCCCTCTGCCTCTCAGCACTGCCTGCCCTTTTTTATTTTAATATATCAGCGTATAACACGCACTGCTGTTTTGCCCTCCATTTTTAGGAGCAATTTTTTATACGCCAATAAATACGGTAATTGTCATTCAAAGTGTGACAGCGCTGACATTTGAAGATTGGCCTGGGCAGGAAGGGGTCCGGTATTGAGGTGGTTATTCACCAGTCCAGCTTTTCCATTCTTTACTCAGTGGGAAATATAATTATAGAATGTGACCTTTCTCCAATGTAAAGAACTCTACAACATTTGTGCGTACACCTACTTGTTAGCTAAAGCTAATAAAGCTGTGAGGGCTTGTTTACAACAAAAGCATTAGGATCCTTTGGGCAGTGTTGCCAAACACAGTCCCATCCCCATGCAAGAACAAGGTATTTTTCCTTTGTCCTATTATTTCTGTTTACACCACCACCCTGGCTGGTGTTCACTTAAATGTAAGACATGTTGCATTTTTTGCAGTGGAGCTTGTTCGAACACCCTGTATTGCAAAGTGCTGTGGCACATATGAATTGCATACAAATTCAAAAATAAAAACAAAAAATACTGTAGCACTGCCTCCTTGAGGGCTGCTGTATTTTTCACCTTTTCGAGTCCCCTGGGTTACTGATAGCAACTGCATGCAGTATCTTAACACTTTACTTTCTGGCTTAGTCAATGAACAGTCTAGGAGTTATTGTTTTTGTTGTTTTATTTTATATGGGGATGGGAGAAGGGATGAGTGGGATACTCCAACACTTGAACTATTCACAATGCTGAGGTCTTCTATCGGAGAATGCGGAAAGGCTGCAGCTAAATCCTGCCACTAGATGAATCTGAGGTAATGTTCTTTAGCACTTATCTTCAGTAGTACCCCCTTTCTATCCACCAGCTGACACCCATCCTCTGACTACTCTACTCCGGAGTGGCCCCCTTCCTGGTCGAGCCCTTAGACATGATCCCCTGTACTCACGATACTGCTTTTCAGGTTCTCCAGTGTCTCAACTCCTCCAAGTCAGCTCTCCTGGACCTCTGGGTTCAGCTCCACACTTCTAGCTCACAAGGCAGCCTGCCTGTGTACACCAACCACTGCAGAAGAGGCGGCAGCCACCACCCTCCTTCTGGGACTCTGTTCACCAGCCAAAGACTTTGAGCACATTTTTATACTACACCCCACAATGCACCGAGACAGCAGTCTGTGCCAATCACTGGGGCTGTATCAAAGCCTGTGTGCCCATTGGTCAGGTTTCCTCCACTATCCAATGCGCTTCCCCATTGGATCAGTGGGGACACCCCCTCAGACCACATGAACCACACACTGAGCACATTGAGCAGACCTAACTCACAGATCCTGCTCTCTATTAAGCAGAGTGTAATATAGAATTTACCTGCTGCTCCTCTGATAGGCAGACAGAGCCAAAAACTATACTCACTCTCTAGCACCTACCTAAGAGGGTGCTTCAATACAATGTGCTTTAACACGCTCACAACAGCATGCGTTTAGTACACACGCAGAAGCGTGTGTTATGTGCAAAACAAAATGCTGTGTGATGTGACTGGGCCCTGAATGAGGAAAAAAATAGAAATCCTCAGATTTGTTTAGCAATATATTCAAAAGCATTTCATTCTTATTACTTAATGAGATAACTTTTATTGTCCAAGTATTTTCTTGCACTAGGCAACCAGCTTTAGTAATACAAATAGTCTTCCGAAAAGATATAAATTACATGCATTAGTATTGTCCAAGTGCATAGGGACAGTAATTAGTCACCTTCCAGACAACATCCTTCTACATGGTTATTGCCAAGCTTCAGTAGGTCTGCTCACAAACACAGATACCAGACTGATCTCCAGTGTCATGAATTTCTTGGAATAGGAGGTTTTAAAATATGATGGAATTTAGAATATGTGTCAAAATAATCAAGTAATGGATTGCGCGCATATAATGTGTGTTATTTACAGATTATTGCTGGCTGCATGTTTACCTTATTCATTATGTGCTTGCGGAATTTGTCAATTATCCTTGATAAAAGGAGAAAGGAAAAAATATTTTTATATCTCATTTCCTTTGAAGTGACCCTGTCATTAAAATAAAAAAAAAAAATAAAAAACCGCAATAAAGTGTAAAGGCTACATTTATGTTTTCGTTTTGGATAGAGTACAGAGGGGTTAAACCCTTTGCCAAATTTGTATTGCTGTCTGTACAAAAGAAGTGATCAAAACTTTATGAGGTGTTATGTGAGGAGGAAAATATTCATATGACAATTCTCTAGAATGGAAAATCTGTTCATTTTGGAGACACTAATTTCTGTTGCAACTCCTGGAGAGGAAGTGAAGAGAAATTTCCCCAGTGGGGCGGAGACAGCAAAATTATTTGATGTGGGATTTTAACCCTGCCATACTGAAGCTGCCATTTTAACCCTGCCATACTGAAGCCATACTGAAGCTAAAAAAATAAAGTTTGGGCAATACATACAGTACCCGTCTCGCAAAACATGACTATATTTGTTCACTTGCAGACATACATCTTCTTGTAGACGCTTCAGTATCCAAAACCTCTAAGTATGTCAAAATTCTGCTTCTACCGCCATGTGAAATTATTTCCACCCACCAGCTGCTACAGCTTTAGTTAGTCCCAGGAGGACTGGGACTTTAGCAGTAGCCTTATAAGACTTAAGGCCCGTACACACGTACCGATCGTCGGCCGACGGAACGTCCTACAAATGTTCGCGGCTGGTGTGTTTGTTGTTTGTCTGTTGAAAAGTGCTCCAAACTTGCCCAGGACATTTGTCTTCCGACAGAAAATGACGTCAGTACGTTCCACGCACGTTCGCCGCTACAAAAGAGGAAGTGAGTGTTTGGCCGTGACCCTTCTGGGCATCTCGCGCTGATTTCGGTAGCATTTGTTTGGTTGACGACATTTCGCTATTTTCCGAGACATCGTTCGAGAATTTATTATGGCGACCGTGAATTCGTCCGTTGCTGTCGTTAGTGTTGGAGTTTTGGCTCTGAGACGACGTACGAGCAATAGGAAGAAGAAGCGGACCTCCTGGACGAAAAATTGGTTGCTTAACCGTGATCAATTTTCTCATATGTCCTTGCTGAGGGAGCTCCAGGAAAATAATCCTGATGACTTCAGGAATTATTTGAGGATGACGGATCCCATCTTTTACCGTCTTCTTGCCCTGGTGTCCCCCTATATTCTGAAGCAGGATACTTGTATGCGGCTTGCAATTACTCCTGAGCAAAGGTTAATTGCGACGTTGAGGTATCTTGCAACAGGGAGAAGCCTGCAGGATCTGAAGTTCACCACAGGCATCTCCCCCCAAGCACTTGGAGTCATCATCCCTGAGACCTGCTCTGCCATCATCAAGGTCTTGCAGAAGGACTATATCAAGGTATGTTTGATTTTTTACATTACATGTATTACTAGTTTCACCTGAATTATGATGTTTTTGGATGTACAGCAATTGACACAGGCCATTATTTGTAAACTACCCTCTGTCCGCATGCACATAGTAGTAAAGATGTAGATTATCTTTAACCATTTGTAAAATTACCCACTAACCACCCCACCATTCTCTCCTATGTGTCCCTAAACGCATTGCCTGTTAACAGTATTTTGAATTTGGGTCATTTTATTGCTTTCCCTCAAACAATTATTCCTTGGCCAATGTTTTAGTACCTAGTTAATGATTTATCTAAAATACATCAGTCCATCCATTCCCACCTATGATTCTGTATGTTTATGTAATGATGTTAAAACCTTCACTGACCACAAGCCCTAATTGATGTATAAATGCCCAGTTTTACTTACCCATCCCCCCACCCACATGCTAAATCTCAAAGTCAGCATATACCAAAGCTCAAGTTCAGAGGTCTTCAAACTATGGCCCACCAGTTGTTCACGAACTTCAATTTCCATCATGCCTAGTCATGTCTGTGAATGTGAGAGAATTACAAGGCCTCATGGGATGTGTAGTTCTGCAACAGCTGGAGGGCCGTAGTTTGTAAATCTCAGCTCTAGCTGGTGAGTATAATGGGCCATACACACTAGAAGATTGTCAGAACAATTTATCCTTCCGATTTACCAAAACCAAATAATATGAGGTCCAACAAACACTTTCAAATCCTATGCAATCTGGTAGGCCCTTGCACTACATAGAAAAGTTAAATCTGCACGAAAAAGTCTTCAGAGAATCTTCTAGTGTGTATGGCCCTTTACAATATAAGAACAATAGGAGGTTGAAAATAAATGTATGTAGATGTTACATCCCCATATCCAAACCTTTGCCTTCCTGTTGTATATTTTTTTAGCAAGTTGCATAAGCATTTAACAGACAACTGTGTGTGTAATTAATAATGTGATGTGCTCAAGCACTAATTTTTTATTTTTTTTTTTTATTTTTTCCCCACAGTTTCCTTCAAACGCAGAGCAATGGCTGGAGATTTCTGATCAATTTCTGGAGAAGTGGAATTTTCCCAATTGTGGGGGTGCTATTGATGGGAAGCACGTCCGCATTGTCCCCCCTCCGAATTCCGGCACATTTTATTATAATTATAAAGGTTTTTTTAGTATAGTCATGCTAGCCATAGTTAATGCAAACTATGAGTTTATTTTTTTGGATATTGGCAAAAATGGCCGCAATTCGGATGGGGGAGTTATTGATCAGACGGAGTTCGCTCGTCGTCTAAAGAACGGCACTCTGAACCTGCCATCCAGGGAGCAAACTGTTGAGGGTATGAGCTTTGTGTTTATCGCAGATGAGGCTTTTGCGCTTGGGGAGCATCTCATGAAGCCCTACCCTCAGAGGAACCTCACCCCAGACCAAAGGATTTACAACTACCGGTTGTCCAGAGCTCGCAGAGTTGTGGAGAATGCCTTCGGGATAATGGCCAACCGGTTCCGGATATTCCTGACGTCCATAAACCTGGCACTGTACAAAGTGGATAATGTGGTCTTGTGTTGCTGCATTTTGCACAACTTCCTACGCAGGAATGCACAAAATTATGTCTTGCAGCAACTGGATACTGACCCTGCTATGCCAGGTACAAGTGGAGAGGCCCAACCTTCTAACCAAGTGGAGTCCATGACGTCAATGGAAGTTGGACGGTCAGCATTGGCATCACACAGGGCCCGTCAGATCCGCCAGGAATATCTGGACTATTTCGTGGGGAGAGGAGCTGTGTCCTGGCAGCAATCACTGTCACAAACACATTAATCTTGTTAAAGATTGGACACACAAGATAAATGTCAGAGATATATTATTTTTCAACACATTAAACAAAAATTGCAATGATTCTGTATTGTGGATTATAATCATTTGGGCACATATGCCAAACACAATTATTTGGGTTAATCATGTGTTATATATGTGTGACTTTGGAAGGGTTAATACATTCATCAGTGTGTTTCTTGACTGTAGTCTCTCACCAGCTGATCCAAAGTGATGATGGCCATGTGTTATTTTTTAGCCAGTGGTGTAAATACAAGGGCCTTCTGCACCCCACAAAATGTACACAAACCCTGTCACATTGAGAACTAGGTCACACCCAAGGTTCATCTAATGTCACCTTATATTGGTGTTCATTGTCCAGAAGTTGCCCATACTATATATTTCAGATAATACATTAGGGTATTAACAAAGTACCTACACCTGTTATGTTGTGTTCATTTATGACATCCTTCTCACTGCCCACCAATGTTAGGATATGTCAGTGTTATGTGAAACTTGATCATTGTTCATCTCAAAGTGTTATATATATACAGGTAATGGAAAGTGAACTAGAGCAACGAACAAGCAATACACTATAGATTACACTGATCTCCCTACACTGATTGCTACTGGCAATATCAATGCCATATTGAATCCTAGGACTGCTAGTACCTTGAGTGTTGAGTCACACTTATGCGATGCGGGAAGTCTGCGACTTTGCAGCCTTCCAGCATTGCATAAGGGTGACCCGCCACTTACTTTTTCCACAGGATTGTATTCCACAAGTGTTAAGCACTGTGCGATCCAATCCAGATACATCAGAAATAAAGGGTCATGTGCGACTTGTATGCGTGTTCAGTGCGAATGTAGCCATACAAAGTGTATGTCTCAATTCACACTGCACATCTGATGGCATGTAATATCGTAGCGCACTGCTCCTTTATTACATGCGATCAGATGTTCATGCGAAAATCAGCTATACAGTTTGTATGGCTCAATTCGCACTGCACTCGCACAAAAGTCGCACATGATGCATTTATTCAGCCGCATCAGGATAGGATCGCACAGTCGTTCAAACTTGTGTGCTCCGATCCTGTGTGAAATGTCAGATCGCACTGTGATATGCGTTAAAACTGGGGGTATCTTTAACATTTCATTGACACCTCCAGCAACTTGCATATGGCAGTGTCCAAAATGCTTTCATTAACATGTAAGTATGTGAATAGGACAGCCATCATACATTTAGTGCTTCTTTACACAGCTTTAGACCTCGACCCCCCAACGAAAGTCTAATAAAGAATTGAACACACATTGTTGAATGTAAAAATGTTTTAGTATCAAACATTCACAGGGTTAGGGTTAGGGTTAGGGTTAGGGTTAGGGTTAGGGTTAGGGTGTTGGAAAGTGCTTTTCCCAAACTTGGGTACACTCTTTAACATCTGAGTGTCATAAAACTGGCCTAAAATATTATATAAAAATGGGAACATCCCAATACAAACTGTAAAAAATTTTATAATAATTATTTTTAAAATTTGGCAAGCATGTCCACAAAATCACGCATCTTTCCTTGCAATGCCGTTGCAGTCTCTTTTATTTGCTCGAGGTCTGAGCAGCATTGAAGAGCCTCACGGGTCAATTTGGCCAATGTGCAAGTGTGTAATACATGATCTGGAAAATAAAATACAACGGAGTCAATGTGAATCACCTACATGAGGTCATAATATAGAAACATTTGGTGTGCAGGTAATCTTTAAATTCCTCTCGAGTTAATACCTACCCTGTTCTTATGCTCTTTTGCCCTAGGCTCTTCATCTTCCTCCTGACCTCTTCCAATGCTGTTGCTGATGATTCTGCCGGTCTCCTGAGCTTACTATATATTCATTAGGGGTGTGAACGCATGATGACGTCATTGTGAGGGCATGGTTGTAATGTATATATATTAAGATGCAGAGACCAGAGACGGGCAGAATGCACGGCAACAGCATTGGAGGAGGACAGGAGGAAGAAGAAGAGCCTAGGGCAAAAGAGCAGACAACATAAGAGCAGAAGATTGGACAGCAGAAGACTGGAGAGGAGAAGATCCAAAGAGCAGAGTGGAGAAGACCGGATGAAGATCTTTAAGAACATTTCATAAACGTCTCCTGTCGTTATTCACATACACTTCCATTTATGTGGTTAATGTGTAGGGGTACTATGTACCCCATACCCATTCACATAGTGATTGGGGTCTGGGATCTGGGGGCCACCCTTTGTTAAAGGTTGCTTCCAAAGTCCTAGGAACCCCCTGGCCGCATGACCCCCCAAAACCACCAGACAGGGTTGTGGGGATGAGGCTCTTGTCCTCCTCTACATGGGAGTAAGGTGCTTTTGGGTGTGCGGTGCAGAGGCCCCCTGGCCCAAAGCAACAAAACCCCCCCATGTTGAGGGCATGTGTCCTGCTGTGGTCCAGGGGGTGTTTGGTCCGCTTGCTCGTTCTCTTTCCTGGCCTGACAAGCTGCATGCTTGTATAAGGGTCTGGTAGGGGTTTTGGGGGTAACCCACGCTGTCTTTTTGTTGTGGGCATACCCTCAAACTCAATACCACACACAAAAGGCCTGGTTGTGAACTTGGGGGGACACCCACGGTGGGTTCTTCAATTTTTTGGTGTAGTTCCCCCTCAAAAATCTTCACAACGCAAGTGGCCCCGCAAGTCAGAGCATCCTGATCCGACTTACGGTGCGACTTCCATTCAAATAAAGAGGCTCCCATAGGGAACTAGTGTTGTAAATTGGAGGCTAAAAATAACACTGATAAAAATCATTCTGAAAAAACCTACGTGGGCACACAATTGGCTCTTGGACACTTGGTCCTGGTTCCTCCACAGTTTCTGAACTGGCTTCCATGCTGCTTGGCACGTTGCCAGGAGATCGGGCTTCTGACCTGGCTGGGGATGCCACATCCTGGCATGATGCAACATCTGCAATGTAAATTTGTAAGGGAATACAAGAATATAAGGTTAAACAATCATTGCAAATACACATATTTCTATGATCCCACTACACAAAAATCTGTGACTACCAACCTTCTTGTTGCTCTGGTGTCTGGTCACTTGTAGGCTCCACCAGGATTATTTCCGGCATAATGTCTTCATCTACATAATACAAAACATTGGCCATATCATAAAAGTCACAAGAGGTACATTTGTTAGGACATGGTGCCCTGCTTGATAGCTCTTTTAGTAACAAATATGAAGACATGTACATGGTTATCTACGAAAAATATGGTACATTAATGTTTGACAGTGCATAGGAACCAATTACCTTTAGTGGAATCTGTGCCACCTTCTGTGCCCATGTCCTCCTCTTCTTCCTCCACTGCAGATGGAGCTGCCAAACCTCTCCTCCTCCTTTCCCACTGTTTGGCACGGAGTTTACGTTTTTCTCCTATTTAAAGGTTTGAATAATAATCTGTGATTAATAGGAATGTTTGCTGAGAAGATTCGTGCAGGAAAGAACGTTCGTTGCAACACAATACATATATTTTTCACTATGGCTTCCTGACTTTTAATGTCATATACTAAAACATCAACAATAGATCGATCAAATCACGACATGACAACTAAAATGAGTAATCTAACTTTTTACATAGACATTATAATCTAGACATGTTAATACAACATACACCAAATTATAAAAAACATATTGCATGATTAAAAAAATAAAGAAAAAATAAAACTTACTTTTTTTCAAAATCCGATGGATTTGGGAAAGCTGATCCTGCTCACGGTGTTTGAGGTCAGACCATCGTTTCCTAATCTGATCTTTCGATCGCTCGACACCGAATTTTCTGACCAAACAGGCCACCACCTTGTCCATGATGCCATCTTTCCTGGCATTGGGCCGCTCGTAATTTGCCAACTTTCCATCGTAATCCATTTTTTCTAAAATGGAGACCATCTCCACCATTTCTGGCTTTGACATGGGTGTAGCCCTTGATTTTCGGGTGGCCCAATCACTTCGGCCCCCACTAATTGAGCTCCCAGATTGTTGAGACATGGTTCCTAATTAAACAATTATTATTCCACTGCCTCAGGTGTGAGTGTCGCATGTAGGCCTGATCTTCGGCACGTACACACCCCTGCACAAGCCCGCCACTGGAGGAGGAGTTGACGCCTGCGCTGTATTTAAAGGACGCCAGATCGTTCGGCCGACGATTCGCTAGCGGACATATCGAGAGTTGGAGCACGATCGAGCGGCGAATCACGACTTTTCCCCACAAACAAAGGTACGACTCTTTTAATAGAAAGTGTGTGTTTTGGGCCCTATACAGCTTTTATTAGGAATATCTTTATTATGTGCCAAAATACATGCTCTTTTAATATGTTTTGTGTTGTTTTGTGTCTTGCAGGCATATACTGTCCTGCAATATGGTGGACAATTTCACCACCCACAACTTTTTAATAAGTTTTATTGATGAGTTCAGGCAACTGCCGTGTTTGTGGCAAGTGAAGTCCGCGGATTATAAAAATCGAAAACTCCGAAAACAGGCCATGGAACATTTGGTGGCCTTCTACAAGCCCGTCTATCCTGGGGCAAATTTTGAGTATATACGCAAAAAAATAAACAGTATTCGTACTGCCTACAGGCGGGAGTTAAAAAAAATAGAGGAGTCCACCCAGTCTGGAGCAGGGGCACGGAATGTACATGTACCACGGCTGTGGTACTATGATAACATGCGGTTCCTGGCAGACACCTTGGAATCCAGGCCGTCAATTTCTACACTGCCTTCTACATCGGCAGAGGGCTCAGTGTCGGTAGATCCAAGCCAGGATGAGGATTTCCTGGAGGAGAGTTTTACTCAGGTATGGCATTTCACAATATATTGTCTGCTAAAATGTAATCATGTAACAAAATTATAAGCTAAACCATAATTGACCCTTTAGGTAAACGGGCATAGCAAGGGGTTGGCATGACAGGCAACCGCCAGGGGCGCAGGCCAAGGGGGGTGGGTCACAAAAACATTGGCATTGTTTTATTGTTTATTTTAACAATCCACTCAGCCTGCACACCCCAGAACCCCCAGTTTGCAGGCGGATTCATGCAGGTGTAAAACATTGAGAGCAGCTTCATGCAGGTGTAAAACATTGAGAGCTGCTTCATGCAGGTGTAAAACATTGAGAGCTGCTTCATGCAGGTGTAAAACATTGAGAGCAGCTGAGCCAAAAGACCAGGAGACTGAGACTGCCTCTCACTGCATCCCCAGCACCCCTCCGGTCTTACAAACACTGCTGCATCCCCAGCACACCTCTGATCCTTAGAAACACTGCTGTAGCCTCAGCATTCCTCTGGCTCAACCTTTTTTAATACAAAACTAACAGCTCCTGCAAATGATACATCCATCCTTGCTTCCATGTCTCTGGTCTCTCACTCTGGGTCAGCAAGGCAGGTGGCTTCCTTATTCATGTTTCCCTGCACTGCTTCACCCTCAATGCCCTACATCAAGCCCTCTGCAAGTTCAGGCCCCTCTCTCTCTGCAACCCCCTCCTCTCTCTCTCACACCCCCTCTTTCTCTCCCTCTCTCTATCTCTCAACCCTCTCTTTCTTTTTCACACCTGAGACAATGATTGCCCACTAGAGAGCTCTACACTGGGCAAACAAGGGGCAAATTAGAAACTTTTAATGCCCTTTAATTTTTTTTTGGGGGGGTGGGTTACAGTTTTCCATTGATCTTGGGGGGGGGGGGGGTTGTTGCCAAATACAGCTCCTCAACAAGGGCACTGGAGACCCTAGATATGCCACTGTATGTAAAGTCTGCTATTTGTTCACAATAATATAACAAACATGACTTTTTATATACACTATAACATTCTAATCAATTGTTCATTTCATCAACAGGGAAGTGTCACTGAGGAGGAGCCAGGTTGCAGCCAGGAGCCTGGGGAGCCTGTGGAGCCTGAGGAGCCTGCGGAACTCTTTCCACCACCACCTCCTCCTGCCAAACGGAGGCAAAAGAGGAAACACATAGACGACATCACAGATGAATTCATACAGGAGGCCACCATAGCCCTCCGTAGGAAACCGGAGGCAAATGAGTCCTTCGGGAATATGACTGCCAAAATCCTGGATAAGGTGGACCTCAGGCAGTGTCAGTATGCCAGAAAAATTATTCTGGATGTGCTGCAAAACGCTGAAAACGGCATACTTAATGAGCACAGCCATGCATGCCAGGAGCACCCGTGCCCTCCACCTCCACCTCCACCTCCACCTCCACAACACCCACCACCTCGCCAAATGCCACATGGCCAGTGGCAATATGGCCAGCAGGATCCAAACCTGCCCTCATGGCAACCTGATTATAGCTATCACCAACTTTAATTTGTGTAACCCCCTATTATTTACTTTACCCCTGTTTGCCAGTTTCTAGTTTAATTTTGTCCAAATGGACCTTTTTTATGTTTAGTTTATTATACGGAAAGTATTGATGTTTGCTTTTTTTTTTTTTTGCTGAGATCCAAAAAATAAAGAAAATTGAAAATAAAAAATGGCCTATCTGAATTTGTTAACATGTTTAATATTGTGCATAACCTGAAAAATATGTTTTAGACATTAATTCATAAAAGAATAAAGGGTCATATCAATAGTTAGATCTTTGGTGTGAAAATACAAAAATAATGGTGAAGAGTTCAAATTATTTAATTCTAAAATTTGATAGAACAGATAGAATAGACAAACATTATCTTCATCATAACAGAACACATGCCTTTTTATTAGAAAAGTATGGCATTATGAGCAGCATCTTCCTTCTTCTCACATTTATCAAGATGAGCATGTGCTCCGCATTTCACCTATTTCTTGGACTTCCGCGAGCCGAAAGTTCTTTCTGAATAAAATGTTGAGTTTACTAGAGAAAATTCTTCCGGGAACTCATTTGGTTTGATCATGCGTGTTGGGATTTGTAGCTGTGTGTCGGCAGAATTGCGTACTGACAGGCGAACAATCGTCCGTTCTGGTGTCGGCATACAAATATTTTCATGTTTGCAAGAAAGACTTTTGTCCGCGGATTGTGCGCAGACATCTGTCGGAGGCACCATACTAACACGCGTACAATCGGCAGATCCTTCGTCCACCGACGTTTGTATGCCGACGATCGGTACGTGTGTACGGGGCTTTATTGGCAACATACATTCCTCTCTACAAACAACAGCTAGTGCTAGCACACAGGTTGGTAGTCTTGGGCGGTGGCATAGGGATCTGGAGACTCTTAGTGAGGAGGAAGGGGGGAAAGCTTTGGAGAATTTGACCAGAGTCTCCTTATCCTCCTCACAGCGTCTGACCCAGTTGTTTATTATTCACAGGTTTCACTACACTCCTCTAAAGTTACATTCCTGGGCTAAAGCAGCTACACCAAATTGTCCAAGATGCACTACTGACACAGGCACACTCATACACATGTTGTGGCCTTGTCCTAGAGTACATCAATACTGGGAGTATATATTTGATACCCTAAATACTTTATGCTCTACACATGTTCATTCTAACCCAAAAATAGCTTTGCTAAGGATTGTAGGCATGAGTGTGCTACTTGTTCCGAAGCACACCCAGCCTCTTGGTGCTACAAGAAATTGATTTCACACCCAGGGTCACATTCCAAGGATAATTTTCACCCTAGCGGTAACTCCGGTGAAATTATCCACCATGCTGCCATTTTTTCACATTTGGCCAGTGGACATGCTAATTGAAGGTTTTTCTTCTGGCTTCCGACTGCCACAATTTCCTACCTACGGATGTTTTTGTTGTGACAACCTTGCTTCTGTTCGTTGTTTCCCTATTGTTGTGGCCGACAAAATTGTTAAAGAGGTTTCTGAGGGCAGAGTAGCGGCCCTTTCTTGTCTCCCCCTTTTGTTAATGTTAGGGTTTCTCCTTTGGGTCTAATCCCCAAGAAGGAACCCAACAGTTTTTGTCTTATACACCACCTGTCCTTTCCTGAAAGATCCTCTCTTAATGACGATATTGACCCTCATTTAAGTTCTGTTTCTTACGCATCCTTCAAAGACGCAGTTTTTAAAATACGTCAGTTGGGCAGGATTGCATTTATGGCCAAAGCTGATATTAAGGCATCATTCTGTTTATTACCTAAACACTCGTCTGCCTTCAACTCCTTGGGTTTTTGTTTTAATGGAGTTTATTATTATGATAAATGCCTCCCTATGGGCTGCTCCTTATCTTGTACTTATTTTAAAGCCTTTTCGACATTTTTGGAATGGGCTGTGATGTTCCAGACTGGATCTGATAACATACTGCACTACATTGATGATTTTTTTTTTTTTGGTCCAGCTGGTTCTGCAGAATGCCTGTATTTGTTCACTGAATTCCGCCTGACTTGCTGGCGTTTTGGAGTTCTGTTGGCCCATGATAAATCAGTGTGGTCAACGACTTGCATCGAATTTCTGGGTATTACTATTGACACAGACAGGATGGAATTCCCTTTGCCACAATCTAAATTGATACGTTTACGATTTATATATTTTATCCTTTCCAAACCTAAGGTGACGGTTCGCACTATGCAGTCTTTGTTGGGTTTACTTGCCTTTGCCACCCACGTTATTCCCATTGGTCGTGTATTTTCGAAAAGACTGTACATTGCCATTTCGGGTTTCACATCGCAAAGACATTTTGTGCGCATAACTTCATCCTTGGTCGCTGATTTGTTTGTTTGGCATGAATTCTTATTATTCTACAAAGGTTGTTCATTTTATCAAACTCCTTTCCAAGTTGCTTCGGCCATTTCTTTGTTCACGGATGCAGCAGGGAGTTCGGGTTATGGCGCCTGTTACCAGGGCCACTGGTCATCTGCTCCATGGCCCCATGACTGGAAGGACATGGGTTTAACAAAGAACATTGTCCTCCTGGAGCTATTCCCAACCTTAGTTGCTTTGGAGCTTTAGGGGGATTGTCTTCACAATTCCTGTCTGTTATTTTATTCCGACAACAAAGGGGTGGCTTATGCGGTCAATTGTTTGTCTTCAAAGTCATTGCCTGTTTTACCTGTTTTACAGCGTTTCATTTTTAAATGTTTAAATCTGAATTTATGGATTAACGTCAAATATATTCCTGGTTATACTAATGTTGCTGATTCCTTGTCCCGTTTTCAGCTGGAGCGATTTTGCAAGTTAGCCCCAGATGCAGATCTCCATGGTTCGCCTTGCCTGGAGCATTTGGTGTCCATAATTTGTCTTGTTCGATTCCCTAGCACCTTCCACGTGGGCGAGTTACAACACTGCGTGGTCATTATGGTGTGTTTTTTTTAAATTTAGTTCTTTAATATTTGGAATTTTTAATGCAACACTTATTCCTATTCACTCTTGGTAAACATTTTGGCTGGAGTTAAATTTGTTATGAAATTTCAGGGTTTACCTCCTTATGCTGAATTTTTCTTAGTAAAACAGGCTCTCAAAGGTTACCGTAAGCGATGTTTGCGCAAGGACACTCAAGTACCAATCACCTTACATCTTTTACAACGTCTAATGATAGCCTCTTCTTATGTTTGTTTTTCTTCTTCCGAAGTATTACTTTTTAAGGTTTCTTTTGGCTTATGTTTTATTGGGGCTTTTTACATTTCCGAATTGCTACCTAAATTCGCCTCTTCCTTGGGTGGTTTGATGTTTTCTAAAGTTAAAGTTGTGATTGGACACTTACCTGTTAGACTTTATTCAAATATTCTGGAAGCTTTGGTGGGAGTCAGGTGACTTTAAGAACCTATGAGAAGAAAGAACAAATTTAACAGTCATTAGAACAATGGCAGCAATACAAGAAGAAGCATCCCTCCCTATGTCTCGGTCCTTTGTTATGTGGATTTGTCCCTTCTGCTATAAAGTTGGTTTATCTGTTTTATAAATCTAGTTTGAGCTTTCATAGCTCCACTATTGGTCTGGAAAGTTTTTGGTGTATGTATAGAAAGTAATAGGTCGTGAAAAAAATAACCTATTATTGGGGAAATGTATTTATTAAACCAATAATAAAGAGCCGCAGTCATTTCAGCCACATAAAAGGTGTGATCGTATTATTTATTAGACAAATAATGATGCAGCAGTGTAGAATGCAGACTGGCCCTATCTGGTCCAAATGGCAGGGCTCAGCACAGTCACACATACCTTCCCAATTGGTGCTACACTCCCCCCAACTGCCCTGACTCCTTCTACTCCTTCCCAGGCTTTTTGTTTTATATTCTCCTTCCCATTAGCTGGTACTTGTGGGCCTTGTAGTTGTGACTTCAACTTTACTGTATGCCAGATCCTCCTTCAAGACTACATTTCCCAGATTGCTCTGGGCACTTGTGTAGAGGCACTTGTGTACTTTGCAAGGCAAGGTAGTGAATACTGCCATCTTGTGGGCAAATAGAGTTTTGTGTCTTCAGTAACAATGTCCAATGTTACATTTTAATTTAAAAAAATGTAGGCTTTGCAATCTCTTTAAGCAAGTAGTGACAAATGAACCTAAAATATTATTTTATAAACTTGCAGCGTTAAAAAAAAAAAGAAAAAGTTTAATTCACAAAACACATAAAATAAATACAAGAAAGATGCAGCGCTTTGCTGAAAAAAGCCACAATGTGTACAATAGATCTCAATAAAGATAGCAAACAAACATACAACTTAATCCTTGTGTGTGCACATCAATCAAAATAATACATATATATATATACTGTATATATATATATATATATATATATATATATATATATATATATATATATATATAGATATATATCTCTAGATATATATCTATATATATATACAGTGCCTTGCGAAAGTATTCGGCTCCCTTGAACTTTGCGACCTTTTGCCACATTTCAGGCTTCAAACATAAAGATATAAAACTGTAATTTTTTGTGAAGAATCAACAACAAGTGGGACACAATCATGAAGTGGAAGGAAATTTATTGGATATTTCAAACTTTTTTAACAAATAAAAAACTGAAAAATTGGGCGTGCAAAATTATTCAGCCCCTTTACTTTCAGTGCAGCAAACTCTCTCCAGAAGTTCAGTGAGGATCTCTGAATGATCCAATGTTGACCTAAATGACTAATGATGATAAATAGAATCCACCTGTGTGTGTGTCTCCGTATAAATGCACCTGCACTGTGATAGTCTCAGAGGTCCGTTTAAAGCGCAGATAGCATCATGAAGAACAAGGACCACACCAGGCAGGTCCGAGATACTGTTGTGGAGAAGTTTAAAGCCAGATTTGGATACAAAAAGATTTCCCAAGCTTTAAACATCCCAAGGAGCACTGTGCAAGCGATAATATTGAAATGGAAGGAGTATCAGACCACTGCAAATCTACAAAGACCTGGCCGTCCCTCTAAACTTTCAGCTCAGACAAGGAGAAGACTGATCAGAGATGCAGCCAAGAGGTCCATGATCACTCTGGATGAACTGCAGAGATCTATAGCTGAGGTGGGAGACTCTGTCCATAGGACAACAATCAGTCGTATACTGCACAAATCTGGCCTTTATGGAAGAGTGGCAAGAAGAAAGCCATTTCTTAAAGATATCCATAAAAAGTGTCGTTTAAAGTTTGCCACAAGCCACCTGGGAGACACACCAAACATGTGGAAGAAGGTGCTCTGGTCAGATGAAACAAAATCAAACTTTTCGGCAACAATGCAAAACTTTATGTTTGGCGTAAAAGCAACACAGCTCATCACCCTGAACACACAATCCCCACTGTCAAACATGGTGGTGGCAGCATCATGGTTTGGGCCTGCGTTTTTTGTCAGCAGGGACAGGGAAGATGGTTAAAATTGATGGGAAGATGGATGGAGCCAAATACAGGACCATTCTGGAAGAGAACCTGATGGAGTCTGCAAAAGACCTGAGACTGGGATGGAGATTTGTCTTCCAACAAGACAATGATCCAAGACATAAAGCAAAATCTACAATGGAATGGTTCACAAATAAACATATACAGGTGTTAGAATGGCCAAGTCAAAGTCCAGACCTGAATCCAATCGAGAATCTGTGGAAAGAACTGAAAACTGCTGTTCACAAACGTTCTCCATCCAACCTCACTGAGCTCAAGCTGTTTTGCAAGGAGGAATGGGCAAAAATTTCAGTCTCTCAATGTGCAAAACTGATAGAGACATACCCCAAGCGACTTACAGCTGTAATCGCAGCAAAAGGTGGGGCTACAAAGTTTTAACTTAAGGGGGCTGAATAATTTTGCACGCCCAATTTTTCAGTTTTTTATTTGTTAAAAAAGTTTGAAATATCCAATAAATTTTGTTACACTTCATGATTGTGTCCCACTTGTTGATTCTTCACAAAAAATTACAGTTTTATATCTTTATGTTTGAAGCCTGAAATGTGGCAAAAGGTTGCAGAGTTCAAGGGGGCCGAATACTTTCACAAGGCATTGTATATGTCTGAAAGAAATCCCTGTGCTCTTCAATTCGTGCAAGTAATAATAATCCTATTTAAAACTGTGACTTTTCTTCTTTTTTGAATCCCGTGATTATCACTCTCCCCCGCATGCAGTGATTCCTAATATGTGGGTGGCAGCTCACCTCAAGGATGAGATCTACACTCTCGTATAGATCACTCAAGCCTTTCAGCACAACTCTTCTCAGTGCTGTCATCAAAAGAGATTCATCTGTGTGTGGTCTCCTCCAATATTCCTCTCCACTTTTTCTTCCCACCTATCATCATAAATAAACAGAAAGATCTCCCATTGTGTAAAACTGTAAAACTGTATTAGGAATAAAAAAGCATCACTCACATGTAATATCACAATTGCCTGCTCCAAGTCCGACAGATACTCTACAAATGCACTCCGGTCCAGCTGAGACACAGGGGCTGATGTCACCCAAACTTCTCCTGGTGCATTGCGTCACTCCACACGTGACTTCCTCAGGGTTGGAGTCCGGTGCATATGAATCATCTACAAAGTACTTATACTCTACGGCGGTTAGCATGATTATCAATCTACATAATCAAGTACTATTGCATAAAGTTTTTTCCTTCCTAATCAGCATTGTATAGCCATTGCTCCGACAACAGTAGAATACTATTGGGTTATACATACATTTAAAATAAATTAAAAATGATCCTTGAACACAAGGGCACTAGATATTAATGAATAGAGCTATTCCTCTTATAACAACATTATAAGGATCTAAGGTGTCAGTCACAGTGATAATTAAACATTGATTATTATCAACATTAACTCATAGATACTTCTTATATAAAACTAGATACATTTAACAACTAAAACTTAAATTAACAATATAATACAAATCAATAATAAAATCAATCTCCAGCTGCTATAGAGATACCTAATAGATTTGAATAACACCCTCCAGTGGCTGAATATATCAAACACTCCCACTCCAAACTCTCTGAAGGGTAATCCAGCAACCACCTCTGAACAGCATCATATATAAAATAATATAGTTAAATATAAAATAATATATTATAAAGAGCAATTCAGCTGAGTTTTCATTATGATGGGTAAGAAAATGTCTTGATGTCTTTATTGATACACTGTGTTTTAGATACCCTTTTTTGATATTTTGTAAATGCTTTCGTAATCTTTTCCGCATTGGTCTCTTCATCCTTCCCACAAATTGTAGATGACAACTACACTCTAACACATTTACTGCTCCTTCTGTTATACAGGAGATAAAATCTCTGAGAATAAGTTTTGTTCGTAGTTCTTGGGTGTCTAAAACACAGTGCATCCAACATTTTCTTACCCATCAAAATAAAAACCCAGCTGAATTGCTCTTTAGGGGGATAGAACATTTTAAACCTCACTGGAGAGGAAATACCAAAGTTACTACTCTTAATCAGAGCGAGTCTAGGTTGATTTTTGAGTTACAGACCCTGGTGCCCCTAGGCCATAATATAGAATTTGATTTAAACTGCTTTATTGCTGATTATTAATGTTTTGTCCATATGGACATAGACTCCCCTAGTTTAATACTGCTGTTTATTCATCCCCCCGGCGTTATTGTCATATGGTATATTTTCCCCACCTAATAGAAAAAAAAAATTTTAGTCATCTAATTTTAGTAAAATCATTTTTAAAAATAAAAATACTTTAGAATTTATTATCAAGCCCTGTCCTGGATCATGACAATATATTTATTGCATACAAAATATCTATGTGAAAATAAGTTGCTCTATATTATATTATATTATATTATTTTATATTATATTATATTTGATGACGCTGTTCAGAGGTGGTTGCTGGATTACCCTTCAGAGTGTTTGGGAGAGTTTGATATATCCAGCCACTGGAGGGCGTTATTCAAATCTGTTAGGTATCTCTATAGCCGCTGGAGTTTAATTTTATTATTGATTTGTATCATATTATTAATTTGGGTTTTAGTGTTGTTAAATCTATCTAGTTTTATATATGGAATAACTATGAGTTAATGTTGATGATAATCAGTGTTTAATTATCATTGTGACTGACGACTTAGATTCTTATAATGTTGTTATAAAAGGAATAGCTGTTTATTATTTATCTAGTGCCGTTGTGTTCAATGATCATTTTTAATTTAATTTTAAATGTATGTATAACCCAATACTATTCTACTGTTGTTGGAGCTTTGACTATACAATGGTGATGATGAAATTAAAAAACTTTATGCAATAGTACTTGATTATGTAGATTGATATTCATGCTAAGCATCGTAGAGTATAAGTAGATGATTTTTATGCACCTGACTCCACCCTTGATGAAGTCATATGTGAAGTGACGCAACGCTTTGGGAGGAGTTTAGGTGACGTCCGCCCCCGTGTCTCGACCAGGCTGGGAGTGCGTTTGTAGAGTATCTGTCAGACTTGGAGCAGGCGATTGTGATCTTATATGTGATTGATGATTTTTTATTCTTAATAAATATTTACGATTTTACACAATTTGAGAGCTTTCTGTTTATTTATGGTGATAGGTGGGAGGAAAAGTGGAGAGGAATATTGGAGGAGACCACACGCAGATGAATCAGTTTTGCTGACAGCACTGAGGAGAGTTGTGCTGAAAGGCTTGAGTGATCTATACGAGAGTGTAGATCCCATTCTTGAGGTGAGCTGCAACCCACATATTAGGAATCCCTTCATGCGGTGAAGAGTGATAATCACAGGATTCAAAAAAGAAGAAAAGTCAATTTTAATTAGGATAAACACTGAAGAAATGACACTTTGCTACAATGTAAAGTAGTGAGTGTACAGCTTGTATACCAGTGTAAATATGCTGTCCCCCTCAAAATAACTCAACACACAGCCATTAATGTCTAAACCGTTGGGCATGGAGTTCACCAGAGCTTCAAAGGTTGCCACTGGAGTCCTCTTCCATTCCTCCATGACTGCATCACAGAGCTGGTGGATGTTAGAGACCTTGTACCCCTCCACCTTCTGTTTCAGGATGCCCCACAGATGCTCAATAGGGTTTAGGTCTGAAAACATGAAAATTGAATAATAATCAGCGCAAAACCACAATATTAATAATGTGAAAGTGACAACAAAATCTAAGGCTGCAAGCAATCAGTGTTAACACATCACACCAGTGCATATAAAGTAAATCAATAATGCTGCGCCAAAGTATGAAAATAGCAATGGTTACTCAAATCATACATATGTATATCAAATAAATGAAATCTCTGTGAGTGATAAATCTATATTAGAAACCGTGCAAAATGTGCAATAAAGAAATATAAATAAATATAAATAAATAACACTGTGTATAAATAATCCCAATGATGAATAATGGTGCAATAGTGCCAAAAATGACTGAAACAATAGTGCCTAAAATGACTGAAACACAGTCCTTAATATTCAGGACAAGGTACTAGATGACCCAATCAAATGAACTGTGCTGTGCTAAAACAGTGAATAGGTGCTTCACTCCACTCCACTTATTCCTGTGCTCCAGTGACTAGTGCTCTTTAAGCAGCTCCCCTCATGGATAGACTCATAAAGAGTCTTATAAGCATCAGTAGTATACAGATGGTCTGACCAATTCTGTGCAATGTTTCGACATCCAGTGAACCAGCCTCAGGGTCCTGGTAACACTCAGGCAAAGAAAGGGAGAAATGATTTAATGCTCTCAGTTTTAGTACTTTTATGAAAAATCAAGGTGTATGGTACTCACAGGGGCAACACTTAAGTCAGTGCGGACTCAGACAGGCTAACAGCGTAAGAAACAAGACCTTCATAGGTCTGACGTCCGGCGAGTAGGCTGCTCCCCCATATGCGTTGCGTCATATAACTTTGTCAGGTCTGAAAACATGCTTGGCCAGTCCATCACCTTTACCCTCAGCTTCTTTAGCAAGGCAGTGGCCGTCTTGGAGGTGTGTTTGGGTCGTTATCATGTTGGAATACTGCCCTGCGGTCCAGTCTCCGAAGGGAGGGGATCATGCTCTGCTTCAGTATGTCACCGTACATGTTGGCATTCATGGTTCCCTCAATGAATTGTAGCTCCCCAGTGCCGGAAAAACTCATGCAGCCCCAGAACATAACACTCTCACCACCATGCTTGACTGTAGGCAAGACACACTTGTCTTTGTACTCCTCACCTGGTTGCCGCCACACACGCTTGACACCATTTGAACCAAATAAGTTTATTTTGGTGTGATCAGACCACAGGACATGGTTCCAGTAATCCATGCCCTTAGTCTGCTTGTCTTCAGCAAGCTGTTTGGGGGCTTTCTTGTGCATCATCTTTAGAAGAGGCTTCCTTCTGGGACGACAGCCATGCAGACCAATTTGATGCAGTGTGCGGTATATGGTCTGAGCACTGACAGGCTGACCCCCCACCCCTTCAACCTCTGCAGCAATGCTGACAGCACTCATACGTCTATTTCCCAAAGACAACCTCTGGATAGGACAGTGAGCACGTGCACTCAACTTCTTTGGTCGACCATGGCGAGGCCTGTTCTGAGTGAAACCTGTCCTGTTAAGCCGCTCTATGGTCGTGGCCACCATGCTGCAGCTCAGTTTCAGGGTCTTGGCAATCTTCTTATAGCCTAGGCCATCTTTATGTAGAGCAACAATTATTTTTTTCAGATCCTCAGAGTGTTCTTTGCCATGAGGGGCCAGTGACCAGTATGAGAGAGTGAGAGCAATAACACCAAATTTAACACATCTGCTCCCCATTCACACCTGAGACCTTGTAACACTAACGAGTCATATGACACCGCAGAGGAAAAATGGCTAATTGGGCCTAATTTGGACATTTTCACTTAGGGGTGTACTAACTTTTGTTGCTAGCGGTATAGACACTAACAGCTGTGTGTTGAGTTTTTTTGAGGGGACAGCAAATTTACACTGTTATACAAGCTGTACACTCACTACTTTACATTGTAGCAAAGTGTCATTTCTTCAGCGTTGTCACATGAAAAGATATAATAAAACATTTACAAAAATTTTAGGGGTGTACTCACTTTTGTGAGATACAGTGTATATATATATATATATATATATATATATATATATATGTAGCCCGCCCCCCACAGGGGCTGCTAAGTATGTTCATTTCCTCGACACTTCCTTGACCCTGAGGCACCTCCAACCCACTTGACACTATGGGTTCTGACATGATAATTCAGAAAAACAACAATGACACCTAGATATAGGTATATCAGTTTTACTGACTTTAAATGGAAAAGGAACAAATGCAGTTTCAATAAAACATGAATTATGACAGTCTAGAACCAGAGTGAGATTCTGAGTCTTGAAGTCCCAAAGAGTACAAAGTAACCCAAGACTCAGAATCCTTTATTTCAATAATATCAGAAACAAATAGATATAATGATATCTAACTGGAGAAACACATGAATATGATTGCTAGAATAATGCAATTCTGCTTACAAAGATGTGAGAGTGACAAATCAGATATCTGACTCTATATTAACTATAAATAAAACAGTCAGATCTAACTAGTTCAGCTGCATGAATCAATGGCATATACTTTAGTAACAAATGTAACCTGACAGAGTGCACTCTATCACCTATAGGGGCCCCCCTTTGTCCCTGAATTAAGTGAGTTTCTTCCTGAGCAAAGCCTTGCTGGTCTTCACCGGCAGTAGGAGCTCAAATCATTTCAGGAATTATATTTGTAATCCAAAGGGGAAAGGGGGTACTTGTATCCAGATTCTGACTAAAATAAAACAGTATGATTCGCTGTGTGTATATAGAGGCGGTCTTTTGGTTCACCATGCACTAGGCAGACTCAGCAGTATCCCATGGCAACCGCTCTGCTAACTCCTAGTTCTCACTGTAATTATACTGCGTCACAGGCCCTCTCTCTGTGTCCGTGAGCTGCTATACCCACTACAATGGGATTTCTTTAATACTTCTCTCCAACAGTCCTCCGCACTGGGTCAGTCACTCCTCCACAATGTCCATCACCTCTCGCAGGTGTTATCGTTTTGGATCAATCACTCCTTAGTGACATCCGCCACCTCTCGCTACTGTCTCCGCACTAGGCCTTAGTCTCGCTTCCTCTGCTCCCTGCAGCGGGTCTCCGACTCTGTCCACCTCACATGCAGTCCCTGAGGCAAGAGAGTGAATCTCTGACTCCGCCCCTTATTTATAGATCTCCCCACAATCCCCTGCGGGACCCGCGGCTCCCTGGGAGTATAGTTCCATCAGGCTATCTCACACAGTCTTCATCCTCTTCTGGACCACATATCCCATAATCCAATATGCCACTCTTCAGGAGAACCTCAGAACAAACAGCAAACTTAAAGGAACAGTACGTCAGCCTTAACTATGCTGGTAGCGATTTCCTCACTTGGCTACATATATATATATATATATATATATATATATATATATATATATAATATATATATATATATATATATATATATATATGGACTTTTTTCAGCAAAGCTCTGCATCTTTCTTATATTTATTTTACTTGTTGCAATGTGGGGACACATTTATCTGATGTAAGCAGCTGCTGGACACATATTTTTTTTATATCACGGTAGCTCATAGGAACCCCCTCACTTTCATTTCACAAACACCATAGTTTCCCTTTAAATCTTCTAGGTTACCAATAAAGTTGGCTTTTGCTTTTCAACATTGACAAAGCAACCATCTATTTGTCTTATAATGCTGACTTATATATCTTACATACACATAATTCCTAACATCTGGTAAGATCCTGCTCCAAATGAATTTGGCCAGTATGAATTTTAAACATCATCGTCATCACTTAGTCATGAGACAAATCCATAAACATATTCATGCTTTTATTGTTCTTACAACTTTGCCTACAAATAGTTTGTTCATTCCATTTGCTTGTTCCTCTTTGTAATAGTTCAGTTCAAGTATCAACAGGATAAGCTTTTGAAAGCAGAATGTTCCCAGTAATGCTGTTTCAGCACCAGCAGGTTCATGTCAGTGGACAGCAAGAGAAACCAGTATACCCGTAGAAATGGCAAAGTCGATGAAAGCAAGTGGTCTTCGTAGACAGTAGCAGCAAGTCCAGTAGATAGCAATTAGCATCATCTGAATAAAGATTAAGGGGCATATGCATAACCTTAATAAAAATGTCAGAGGGAGTTGTCTAACTCCATATGGACCCATTATGAGATTTTGTCGTTACTACTCACTATGTTTTACATATACTTTGTTTTCTAACTGTTCATCATTAGCCGACAGATTTTCTACTTATTTTCACTCTACAAATCGATTTATTTCCATGGCTATGTATTGAAGCGTGGGCAACATTTCATTGAATCTAAAGCTAAAACTTTTTTTGGGATGGAGTTAGAAGGGTTTGGAAGCAACATGTTTTTAAGTTTTAGCCCCCTACACAGGAGTTGGTAGATATTAATCTAACGGAGGCTCAACTCTTCATAGATACATAGTTTACAAACAGGCACAGATCTATTCAGTTCAGCCCTCTAAAAATGGTTTTGGTTTTGGATATACAGTACTTTAAACTAGTTAGTATAGACACTGCTCTGCATGGTTAAAAGAGAAGTTTAGCCATACTTCTTTTGCCAGTCACAGTAGTGCACTTTCTTTTGCATTTCTGTGACCCAGAATCTGCCAACAGCAGGCTAAAGCCCGCCGTCGGCTGACATCACAGAGCTGCTCCAGTCTCTGGATGTATCCCAACAATAATGTCTTGATTCACCCAGATGCCTAACCAGTGCTGAAGGGGCAGAACACAGAGCGCTGACTCACTGGCAGTTACCCCTCAGTGCTCACAATGGACCTGAGAACTGTGAATAAAGCTGGCAGGGGGCATCTGCAGCATCAGATTGATGCTGAAATTATATAGGCGAGTATATATATATATATACAGTGGGTATGGAAAGTATTCAGACCCCCTTAAATTTTTCACTCTTTGTTATATTGCAGCCATTTGCTAAAATCATTTAAGTTCATTCTTCTTCCTCATGAATGTACACATAGCACCCCATACTGACAGAATTGTTGACATTGTTGCAGATTTATTAAAAAAGAAAAACTGAAATATCACATGGTCCTAAGTATTCAGACCCTTTGCTCAGTATTTAGTAGAAGCCCCCTTTTGATCTAATACAGCCAGGAGTCTTTTTGGGAAAGACGCAACAAGTCTTTCACACCTGGATTTGGGGATCCTCTGCCATTCCTCCTTGCAGATCCTCTCCAGTTCTGTCAGGTTGGATGGTAAACGTTGGTGGACAGACATTTTTAGGTCTCTCCAGAGATGCTCAATTGGGTTTAAGTCAGGGCTCTGGCTGGGCCATTCAAGAACAGTCACGGATTTGTTGTGAAGCCACTCCTTCGTTATTTTAGCTGTGTGCTTAGGGTCATTGTCTTGTTGGAAGGTAAACCTTCAGCCCAGTCTGAGGTCCAGAGCACTCTGGAGAAGGTTTTTGTCCAGGATATCCCTGTACTTGGCCGCATTCATCTTTCCCTCGATTGCAACCAGTCGTCCTGTCCCTGCAGCTGAAAAACACCCCCACAGCATGATGCTGCCACCACCATGCTTCACTGTTGGGACTGTATTGGACAGGTGATGAGCAGTGCCTGGTTTTCTCCACACATACCGCTTAGAATTAAGGCCAAAAAGTTCTATTTTGGTCTCATCAGACCAGAGAATCTTATTTCTCACCATCTTGGAGTCCTTCAGGTGTTTTTTAGCAAACTCCATGTGGGCTTTCATGTGTCTTACACTGAGGAGAGGCTTCCGTCGGGCCACTCTGCCATAAAGCCCAGACTGGTGGAGGGCTGCAGTGATGGTTGACTTTCTACAACTTTCTCCCATCTCCTGACTGCATCTCTGGAGCTCAGCCACAGTGATCTTTGGGTTCTTCTTTACCTCTCTCACCAAGGCTCTTCTCCCCCGATAGCTCATTTTGGCCAGACGGCCAGCTCTAGGAAGGGTTCTGGTCGTCCCAAACGTCTTCCATTTGAGGATTATGGAGGCCACTGTGCTCTTAGGAACCTTAAGTGCAGCAGAAATCTTTTTGTAACCTTGGCCAGATCTGTGCCTTGCCACAATTCTGTCTCTGAGCTCTTCAGGCAGTTCCTTTGACCTCATGATTCTCATTTGCTCTGACATGCATTGTGATCTGGAAGGTCTTATATAGACAGGTGTGTGACTTTCCTAATCAAGTCCAATCAGTATAATCAAACACAGCTGGACTCAAATGAAGGTGTAGAACCATCTCAAGGATGATCAGAAGAAATGGAAAGCACCCGAGTTAAATATATGAGTGTCACAGCAAAGGGTCTGAATACTTAGGACCATGTGATATTTCAGTTTTTCTTTTTTAATAAATCTGCAACAATGTCAACAATTCTGTGTTTTTCTGTCAGTATGGGGTGCTATGTGTACATTCATGAGGAAGAAGAATGAACTTAAATGATTTTAGCAAATGGCTGCAATATAACAAAGAGTGAAAAATTTAAGGGGGTCTGAATACTTTCCGTACCCACTGTATATATATATATATATATTTTTTTTTTTATTCCTGCCCTTCCCCTTTCATTTTTTAGGGTTTATGTTATTCTTCTGGGCTGTAGTCACCAATTTACTAATCTGACTGGAATTTTTTCTTTTTTTCTACAAGTTTATTATTACTTTTGTTTAAGTTATTTGTAAGGCTGAACCTTAATACTGGACATGATGTGCTTTGTATGAAGGTCATATGGATTTGGAATGGATATGCATTTAGACATGGGTCCAATTTTAAAGACAACATTTACTCCTCCATTAGTTAACTAAACACATTTCACCAAAACAAATTCTGGAGAAAAAGCAGCATTCTTACACTTTGGAACAGGACCAGAGTCTTGTTTTATTGTCATGACATCTCCAAGTTTTTGCTACAATGTTTTTTTATACCAAAAAAGGTGGTGTGGGGGTGGGGGGGGGGCACTGGATACCCCTGCCCTTTACTAGAAAGAGAGTGGATACGATTTATATGCAAAAATTGTATTTTCTTTGTCTTCACCATTCTAAACTAATAAAGCAAAGATATTTAAAACCACCATACATTATTTTTAACCTTGAAGCCCTTCAAAGCTCTTCATTCAGCAGTGGTATAATACTGAAGATTAGCCACTGGAACTGAAAGTAATGTGTATGAGGTTATTTGTCATTTTGCAGTGGCTGATATCCAAGTAAAACTGGAAAAAATGGAAAACCAAAATTAAACATTCAACAACAGAACCAAGCATAAGTGCTTTGCCTTGACATGTATTTATCAAGTTGTGTAATTCACAGTGTCTCAGTTGACAACATCTTTCTTTATTCCACATCATCCATCAATGCATTATCTGGAGCAGTATTTCTCAAACCTGTACGTGGCTTCATAATTAGTTCAGGTTTTTTTTAGGGGGATTTTATGCCAAGAACTGTAGCAGTTTACAGACCTTTTCCACCCAAAAGCTGTATGTGGTTGCTCGTAACTTGAATCAATATTTCCTCTTTAATCTCATGAGGTCTCCAGCATCAAGCTATCATCAACAAATGTACAGTTATATTCAACTGATTAAATCATTATAAAACCAAAATGACAATGTCAAGCTATCAAGGTAGGTTCTTGGTAGGATGAACAAATAATCAGAGTGTCCAGCTGAAAAAGAATACCACTTTTGTTAAATTTACCCCGTCACCACAGGGTCACTTTACAGTAGAACCTCTGTATAAGATGCATTTATTTATGTACCCAGCCGGAGGCTTTTCTCCTTTCTTGCTTCTGCTACTGTGAGCATTCACTTATCAGCTAAGTAGAATTATTCTTCCCCCCCTGCTGGCCACTGTGGTTCCTCCCACTGTCTCATAGGTCATTACATACTGATGTAGTACCCTCTGGTGTGTGCTACTAGTAGTGAACGTAGGTAAAAGCATAGCTGGCTCTGGGTTAGACCTATGTCATTAAATCTGGGTCAGGGTTACTAGAGGCCAGGACTGGATGACTCATCCTGGCAGCTCTCTGGTGCCTCCCCCTGTTTCTGGGACATTGGACAATGTTCTGGAACTAGTGGGTGGAGGTTAGGAGGGGCTGCCATGAATATTTATGGGCCCTCAGCCAATTCCCAGGAGTGGACCTGGCTGGAGATTGAGAAAACCTATAAATGGACATGGGCCATACCATCAGGGAGTTTGTGTGGAAGATGGAGAAGCAGTGCTGAGGGAGGTTGTCGATGGCTATTGAGGGACTGTAATGTTCTGGTACCTTTGGGTACCCTAATTACTCTTTCATAAGTGTATGCGCCCCACCATTCTCTTTTGGTAAGGTGCGCATACACCTTTAAGACTGATGCTGTCATCACTGAGCGCCGGACTGGATGGCTATTTAGATCGCCGGCTCTCACTCACATGTGTTCGTTCAACCGCCATGGTTGGAGCGTCCTGATCTCTGAGTTCAGCATGTCAAACCTACACGTTCCTGTATCTCGCTACCTGAACCTCTGTTTTCGGATCCTGTGTCTCGCCACCCGATCACCCCTGGCATGCTGTTTTCACCTTCACCCTTCTCACCACTACACTGCTTTGTGCCTTGATGCTAACTTGTCTTGAAGCTCTCATGCTTGCAAGCATACCTCGCTGTCGGAACCACGCTGCGCTGATCCCTGTATCCCGCTACCGGATCATCCGCTCTTGCCGAACCTCTCCTCTGCTACATTGCTATTAGTGATAAGTACCCCACAGGGGAAACCTCTATAACCTTTATACTAAAGCTTACACTATCTAGCTCTGCATACTAAGGACTATTACTACATCTGCATTATCTAAGATTGCTAGCTCTTGAGCCTACTACCACCTGTTCTTGCACTGGGTTGATCTCTCTTGTATGTCCACCTGCTACTCTGTCATCTACTACCATACATGATTGCTAAACCTATCTGCATCCCATCTGCTACTATCTTACTTTCAAGAACATTTCCTTTCAAGTGTCTGTCATCTACCATCCCTACCCAACCTGTCTCTTCAGCCTATCATCACTGTGTTACTATATACATAAGTCACTCTAGGAAACATCTTATTGAGTGTGTGTATTTACATGCTGAATTGAGATCATCCACACATGATGAGTCATTGAGAGTTGGGATTGGTGTCTCAGCGTTTCTCTACATGACTACTGAAGTGGAATATTTCTGCAGCTGAAAATCCACATCATACGTAAAACGCAGGAGCGTTACAGGGACTCCCACTGGGGTAGGGAGGTTTACCTCGGGCTGGAGCTTGAGAGGCTGGCCTGGAAGGATCCCACCACAGAAGTCAGTTAAAGGGGTTAAAGCCGGAGAGGCAGCAGAGAGAGCAAGGAGAGACAGTGAGTAGATCAGCACGGTGCAGAGACAGACAAGGGGAGAGTCTGCCATCTGTAGCAGGTCTCTCCTGAAGACAGCAGTGTGGCAAGACTTAATCCAACCTTGCCCTGAGGAATCTCCATGTGTATGTGTCAGTTGGGCAAGACTGGTGCAGAGAGTCAGTTAGGAGGACTGGGAAGCAGAGCAGCCAGGTGCATCTGGTGGCAGGCAGGTGGGCTAGCATTCTGAAAGCAAGTGGAACTGGGATTAGTGGCCACAGGAAAGCAGAAGGAGATGTGATATTATGTCCACTCCATTTTGTGCTACTTTATCAATGGGACTGAGAGTTCCTGGCTGTAATTGGCCTTTGCTGAATTGGCGATATACTGTTAGTTCCTGTGAAATCTGGAACTATTGGGAGGTATGGTAATGCATGTTTTTCTGGTGGTCAGTGACTTTGAAGATAATGTTTAAAAGCAGGCATGTCAAACCTTACCTGAAAGGAAAGGGAGAGAGCACTACATGTGACCCCAAAAGCAATAGTTTAACATGCCTTTTTAGGTTTAATGAAATTGGGGGTACAAATAAAAGTAGTTCAAAGGTCCCTGCTGTGAGCGCTCCTTTGTCTCAAGGGGACAAATGTAATATAAGTATCTGTAAAGTGGACTCTCAAGTCAGGTTGGTGAAACTAAGAGTTCAGGTGAAAGGTGACACTTATCTACCCCTTGCAGAAAAATATTGTGCATGTTAACTAATTGAAGAGCAGGCTGTTTTACTCCTTTCCAGTCCAGGCTTTTTTAAAGAAATCAGTACTGTCACACTTTGAATGATAATTACCCTATACCCAAATAAATATTATATATTTGTTTGAGACCCATAGAGCTTTATATTGGTGGTATGTAATCATAATATATAAAGTAAAAAATACCCAACATTTTTGAAAAATTCCCCAAATTGGCCATTAGGTGCCCCACTAAGATCAGCAGACCTTGTACAATGATATTAGAGTTGGCAACTAGGGAGGATCGAACTTTTCAAAAGTTCGGTTCGGCCAGAACATCCGAACTTCCCGAAAGTTCGGCCCGGATTCCAGAGCCCCATTAAAATCAATGGGACCCGAACTTCGGTAATCAAAAAACACAATTTTGAAGCCCTAAAACCCAATAAATGCCCCTAAAAAGTGCCTAGGGTTCTGGGTCATACCCCAGGGACTAGTAATCACACAAAAAAAAGTTCCTAAAAATTGTCATTTTTGATAGAGAGCCAATTATTGAAAAAAAAAAAAATTCTTTGGATTTAGTATCTGGGGGGGTCTAAAACGTGTACCTGTGAAGCTCTGTAGCATGTCCAGAACCATAAAAAAAAGATTGTTTGTATTATGTCACTTATAGAACAGGGATATGGCTTTGCTATTTTCACACCTTGCCGGTTTAGTAGCAGGCGTTTTTTTGGGCATTTTTTGGGGTCTTTTGAGGCAGGCAAAACATCTGAACTTGTGTATAGGGGTATATATACACACATACTTATATGTATATATATACACCTAGACATATATAGGTGTGATAGTAGCAGAAATATATGCTTGCGCTAATGAAATAATTAACACTAATATGGCTCCGCATCTATAACTCCTATATATGTGTAAGTGTAAAATACATATAAGTATGTGTGTATATACACCACTATACACAAGTTCAGATGTTTTGCCTGCCCCCAAAAACCCCCCAAAAATGCCTGCAACAACACAGCTGGGCGTTTTTTTTTGGCGCTAGCGTTTTTTTGGGCATTTTTTGGGCGTCTTTGGAAGCAGGCAAAACATCTGAACTTGTGTATATGGGTATATATACACACATACTTATATGTATATATACAGCTAGACATATATAGGTGTGATAGTAGCAGAAATATGTGCTTGCGCTAATGAAATAATTAACACTAATATGGCTCTGCTCCTATAACACCTATATATGTGTAAGTGTAAAATACATATAAGTATGTGTGTATATATACCACTATACACACGTTCATATGTTTTGCCTGCCTCCAAAAACCCCAAAAAAATGCCTGCAACAACACACCTGGGCGTTTTTTTTTTTTGGCGCTAGCGTTTTTTTGGGCATTTTTTGGGTTCTTTGGAGGCAGGCAAAACATCTGAACTTCTGTATAGGGGTATATATATATACACACACACTTATATGTATTTTACACATACACATATATAGGTGTGATAGGAGCGTAACTATATTGGTGTTAATTATTTCATTAGCTCAAGTAGTGTTTTCTGTTCCTTTCACACCTATATATGAGCAGGTGTATATATACAGACATGTGTGTGTATATATACCCCAATACACAAGTTTAGATGTCATGCCTGACTCCAAACTTGTCCTCAAAAAATCCCTATAAATGCCTGCAGCCAAAAAGCAGGCTGACAGGCGAGAAGCCATATTAGTGCACCGAATGTGACTTAAGAGAAGCTATCTTTTCTCTATAGCGGTCACCCTGATATGGAAGGGTTTGGTCACCCTGCCATAGCAGTCAGTGTCAGTTCACCCTACACTACATTACGGTCACCCTGGAACTTAACACTTTCCCTACAGAAACTAAATTTTTGCATCTAACTAAAGTGTAAAAGAGCACCCTAACTACACTAGATATCCCTTTCCTCACACTAATAAATGCTAAATGACACTTTTAAAGTAAAATTAACAGAACTGCTTCCACTCTCTTCCATGTCCCTGTATTACAATGCTAGGAATTTGGCAGGGGCTATCTTATATACTGGGGGTCGTATTCACTAATGATTGGCCTAGGGACCCCCTAGTCACTCCAATCACATTTCTAGCATTCTCCTGCCCCCTCAATTGGCTTTTACTAATGGTTCTGGTCCAATCACAGGCTTTTAAAGCCCATTTCCTGGCCCATTGCATTTTGGTCGGTTCTGGTTGCCGAATTCCGAACTTTTTCAGCAAAAAGTTCTAAATTCGGCCGAACCTCGAACAGTCAATGTTCGGGTCGAACCGATGGTCGACCCGAACCGTTCGATCATCCCTATTGGCAACGTGCTGTAGTTGTCTAGCTACCTACTAGAGGTCCCAGAGCACTGAGTGGTGTGTACCGTAGATGTATATTAATGGAGCCACAGCCCTGCCCCTGTCAGTGGGGGGCATCTTAATTCAGGGCTCAATATACTGTAAATAGTCTGGTTGGGAATTTACCTGTGGTTATTCTTCAGCCCTGCGCTTGTCAGTGTGGGGCATCTTGGGGGAGAGGGATCAGGATAAATAATCTGGAGGGAATCTGCCCATGGTTGGTCATCATGGGAAGCACTGAAAGGACCAGGCCATGGTCAAAATGTAATCTTTGAGGCTTTAGCTTCTGGGAGCTTTCCCTTAGTTGGAAGAAGATATAGAGAGGTGCAGGACTTTTGGAACTACCGACATCACAAGACCCCTAAAATGGTATTAGCTCCTAGATTCAACTCTTTTGATAATATTGCTGCATTTGCTCTTTGCAACTCGTGAAATGTGCTATTACCAGTGGGGTTACTGAAGGATGTAAATATATAAATCAGCTGGTTTCGTAAACCATTTAAAGGCTTTCTATTGTTCAAACTCTTCTTTCTCATAATCTCTAGGTGAAGCTGCAATTGAGGTCCATTGCTATAAGATCTGAGGAAAGTATGGGATGAACTTAGGTGGTTCTGGTTAGGTCAAGCTGGAGCTCTCTCTGGGATGTTCACATACTAGTGTCCAGGGAAGGACCCCATTCCCATACACCCTGGGGAGTCTAGAGAGACAATCCTATGCCAGGGAAGAATGTGTTTAAGAGTGCAAATGCTTCCCCACCAAATGTCTTAACACATGGAGGATATGGAAGACAAAAAGCCCAGCGCCTGGCTACACTGCTACACAGTAGTGTTGTAAGTCATGCCGAGTTTACAATGGCGGGACAACAGAACACTTTCTCTTCTACTCATATCCATGTTGTATGCCACCTTCTGCTACTAATTAAATTACCTAGAGTACCTGTTTGTCTGGAAATAGAGCTTCTGCTGACCCTTTCTCCTTCAGGAACCACTTACAATTTATCTAAATTCAAAAACATGATAGATGTTCTAACCCCTGACTAGGGATGAAAAAATGTGCCTGGGTTCAGTTCTTGGGGGGAATGTCCATTCATAGCTAGGCCTCCAGCTCAACTTCTGACTCTGACTACCCTTAAAGGTTCTGCCATCCCTCCAGGTAAAACATCTGTCTGATTTATGTACAAAGTTACTCTGCTGGGCCCACAACTGCAATTTTTCTGGACACTCCTGGTTCCACAGAACATTTGTCATCCTCTCCTACCAGTACTAGTGGCCAGATCTCCACAAGCATGTGGAAGAATATGAGAAAGTATGTTCAGTCTATGCCCAGACTAAATTCCCCATTCAAGCTTCTATAGAACTTCTGTTTCCATTCCCTATGCTCAAAGAAACTTGGAGACATATTTATATGTGCTTTATTACTGGCGTACCTCCCCCTGTGGGAAATACTGTGGTCTGGGTGGTTATAGACTGTTTCTAAAAATTGGCACACTTGTTCCACTTCCTTTGCTGTCTCTAGCAGCAGCCTTTGTACTAATTTGTGGTATGACCAGTTCCATTGTGTCTGATTGCAGGGTCTGGTTTACCTTAAAATTTTGGAGGGGCCTCTGCAAACAAATGATGTTTTCTATGGCCTGTCTAATGGGCAAAAGGAGAAAAAAATATTTTGCCCACAATTATCAACTTAATACAAGCTCCCAGTCCTCTTTTTCATTATATATGACAAACACCTCTGAATTCTGTCACCAATTCCTACTGCCCCAGAAATGCCTGCTCTGGATGCCTAAAGGAATATGAACCTGATATGGTTTTAATACAAGGCCAACTTTGGCAATCAGCCACTAGGCAAAATAAATTTGCTGACAGACATCAGCTAAAGCCTCCAGTTTTTTGACCTGGTGATAAGGTTTAGCTGGCAACAAATATCCATCACAAGGTACCTTCTATAAAGTATGCACCTTGACCCTTGTCATCACTGGCAAAATCACTGGCCAGGAGCAGGACAAGTGTACTGTATATAGCAATTTTAGGCCCAAATTTACTAAAGACAAAGAGCACAGGTGGTATTTTACTAAACAAATTAGGATACTGCAGAGGATTCAGAAGTATAAACTTGCCCAGTTGCAGAACAATTGTAAAAAGTAAATTTAAGCCCACATTTACTACAAACAGCAAGCAGAGTTTGGGAGTTTTACTATAAGAATTAATGGGTTAAAAAAAAAAAAAAAAAAAAAAGAATTAATGGAAATAGTCCAGAAGCAGAACAATTAGAAAATAGCAATTGTAGACCCAAATTTACTACAGACGAAGAGCAATTCTTTTTTGCAAGAATTGGGAAACAGCAGATGACACAGCAGTGTAAAACAGACCAGCGTCTGCACAATTTTACATACTGTAGCAAGGCTAGGCCTAGGCTAATTTACTTGACACAAAGAAAACAGGCTGGCTTTACTAAAAGAATGAAGATACAGTAACACAGAGTTAACAGTAGTGTAAATTTGGTCAGCAGCAGGGCTGTTTCAACAAGGGATAATAGGTCCAATGGGTATACTTTATTCCTACATTTTAGTTTATCTATGGGGATAGGGGATGTAGAGAATGTTAGAGATGTAATATGATGTAGTTTATGTGCACACTGTTCTTGCAATGTCAGCCACAACTGTTTGATTAGCTCTAATCACTCAAAGCTAGTGGAGTGCATGTGGACATGGAGTACTGTGATAAAAAAAAAAAATTAATTGCAGCCAACAAAAATAGGAAATATACCCAAAGAAAAAACACATGCACTACAGTCATAACAGGGTGCATTTGTTTTTTCATAGGGTATATTTTTCATTTTGCTGGCTGCAATTGATTTTTTAATCACAGTAGTCCATGTCCACACGCACTCCACTAATAACCTAACATACAGCTTTGTGTAATTAGAGCTCATTAAACAGGAAATGTATCCGGTTTTACCGGTATACAGTGCGTGTGCACACCTCCCAATGTTCTGGGGTGGAAAAGAAGGACACATTATAGCACAAAGTATGCAGGCTACAAAGAACTCCCTGTCACACCCTCAGTAACCTGGACAATGGGGATCAATGCACAAAAAAAAAAATTGATTTAACCCAAAATTGCTTTTCTTCATTACTAAGTAACTACTAACAGACTTTTTCAGCTTTTCAAAGTAACACATTGGATACTTTAAAGTTTAGATAAAAGGTTTAGTGCAGTAAAACACTTTTGACAGTAAAATATTACATTCTTAATAGCATTATATACATGAGGCGAAAAACAGGGACTAACAGTGAAAAAAAAGGACAGTCTCTCCAAATGAGGAACAGTTGAGAGCAATGCATGTGGAAGAGCTGTAAAGAAGCTGCAGGACACACATCAACTACATTACAATTTACAATTACCCACCCCTCCCCCTGCATGCTATATTCAACAAACTATACAACATTTTGCTTGCTAAAGTTCATTCAGTAAGGGTTTACATTTACTTAAAAGTGTATTTTCACACATACAGTCTAATTTGTGAAAACTCCACTTTGTTTGTTATGGGCTCCCATTCACACCACAAAAATGTGTTCGCTTTTAGGTTTTTCTCAGGAAGAGGAATCATTTCTGAAAGAAATTTTGTTATGAACAATGTTAAAGTGAGCCTGCCTCAACTATTAAGCAGTAGGAATAATATGCTGTAGAGAAAAATATTTATTTGAAGTGCAACCTCCCTTGAGGCCTGTACTGGGCAGCCTTAACTTGAGGGATATATATATATATATATATATATATCATTGTGGTATACAGTGTATATATATATATATATATATATATATATACACTGTATACCACAATGATAGTCAACAGTCAGTAGTATGCTATCCTTTTTCTTCTGCTTGCCAGCTCTTTGAGGCCCAACTGTTATGGTAGAGCACCCAAGGTATTGTCCCTTTAAGAACTGATGCAGGCACCGCCAGTGTATCTCTTGCAGACATCTCTTCCCTTTTTTAGAAAGATGCAATGTAAAGTTGGCTAGCTGCCTCTCACCACACTGTGTCTGGAGGAAGGTAGCTCATTCTGTTCACTGGAAGTGTACCCTGGCCTGTGTCCTCAGTGTCTAGCTCCTCAGTTGGGCAGCATGCTCCACCAGCATTCAGGGCATCCTTTAATGCTCCAGAATGGCTGCCACTGTATCCCTCTTTCACTCAGGTGCAGCACTTCATTCCCAGCCTCAGTAATTCTGCAAAACATCTCTCCTCTGACACCGTAGTCTCTTGCAGTTACAACAGTTCAGTCTCTGTTTATGGGCACAGGGTGCACAGGCACTTAGCAGCATCACCAGCTTCACCACACCAGCAGCTTTCTCCTCTCTCTCTCCATGTGAGACTCTGTATCTCTACCCCAGGCTTCCGTTCTCCTCTCCGCTTGCAGTAGCCCTTCCTCCTGGGACTTGTAGTCCCACACAGTATCTATTTCCTTTGGGGCTGCTTCCTGAAAACTACAAAATCCTTCACACTCCCCTTCAAAGTATCTAGCAGTTCACATCCTCTATTCACCCTATAGTGGATGGAGGGCAGAAAGAAATCTCCAACCCAGTGTCTGGGTTTTATAGTCAAAAGACTCACCTGAGAGTTGCAGGTGGAGGGGAGTGCAGTTGGAGCAGTGGCTACAATTGAGAGTCTCTGTGTGAAGAATGAAGATATATGCTGCGTGCATGAAGGAGCTCAAAACTGATTAGTAGCCAGGTGAGTTAGCATTTTTATTTGGATTTTGGTTTTTTTTTTGCTGGAAAAAAAAAAACCCCTGTGTGGGAAAGCGTATGTTGGATTTTTGTTTTTGCCTTTCTTAATAAACATGGGCTGCCAGGCTGCCAGCTCCTGCCTGATTTGAACTAACTTGAAAACGCATCTACTACTAAAGCTAATGATCCCCATGTCACAATACACACACGTTTCTAATTTTATTTTTACTTTATTTTTTTATTTATGGGGGAGGTGTACTGTAGCGCAGCACCTAATTATACATATCCTTACATTTATGTCCCTAATTAGGGGGGTAAAGTTGGTGTCTTTTTGCAGCTACACTAGAGAATGCCTACCATTTTTTTTGTTCTCCATAGCTCGATAAACCATTGTATCAGAAAACTTTGTTTATTTTCAAAAGCTGTGTTATGTATAAATACACAATATTAATATTATTATTTTTTGTATTTTTATTACCTATAATATTACTCTTATTATAAATTATTACTATTTTTTATTTAATGTAGAGCAAAATGCACAGTAAGGCTCCATGCACACTGGGCTTGGAAAACACAGCAGTTCCCTTGGCAGAAAATAAATGCTCATATAGAGCATTTTTGTACACAGTTTAGGAGAGTTTAGCATTTTTTCTGCCAGAAAGCTCCAATCAGAAACACAAACCAGAGGGGTTTTTCTGCCTTTAAACATTGAGCTGAAAATATGCCTGTTATCCTAATGTGCATGGACACATAGGATAACATTGAGCTGCTTCTACAGGCAGAACAAAAATCTCCTGTAGAAGCAGCAATTTTTAAGCCAGTGGGAATGAAGCCCAATTCATTAAACGCATGAACGTTGTTAAAGCTAAAAAAAACTCTCAATTATTTTCATTTTCATTTACGCAGCATGGAATTTGCCTGGAATTTTCCAAGTAGGGGAAGCCCTAATCTCAGATTCCAACTTCAGTGACCCACTTACAAGAAAATCTAAGGCCTCATGCGCACAGATGTTTACAAGTTCAAAAGTCTTCTAGCATTTTCTGTGACTGGGGAGCCACAGGTACTGCAAACATGCACTGTTGAATGGCTATACATGGCCATATGGTTGTACACTATATTACCGAAAGTATTGGGACACATGTCTTTACACGCAAATTAACTTTAATAGCATTCCCGTCTTAGCCCGTAGGGTTTAATATTGAATTGGCCCACCCTTTGCAGCTATAACCATTTCAACTCTTTTGGGAAGGCTGTCCACAAGGTTTAGGAGCGTGTCTATGGTGATGTTTGACCATTCTTACAGAAGCACATTTGTGAGGTTAGGCCCTGATGTTGAAGAGAAGGCCTGGCTCGCAGTCTGCGCTCTGATTCATCCCAAAGGTGTTCTATCGGGTTGAGGTCAGGACTCTGTGCAGGCCAGTCAAGTTCCTCCACCCCAAATTTGCTCATCCATGTCTTTATGGTGCACAGTCATGTTGTAACAAGAAGGGACAACCCTAAACTGTTCCCACAAAGCTGGGAGCATGAAATTGTCCAAAATGTCTTGGTATGTATGTGAATGTGAAGAGTTCCCTTCACTGGAACTAAGGGGCCAAGCCCAACCCCTGGAAAACAACCCCACACAATAATCCCCCCTCCAACAAATGATTTGGACCAGTGCACAAAGCAAGGTCCATAAAGACATGGATGAGTGAGTTTGGGGTGGAGGAACTTGACTGGCCTGCACAGAGTCCTGATCTCAACCCAATAGAACACCTTTAGAGCACAGACTGTGAGCCAGGTCTTCTTTCCAACATCAGTGCAATGCACTTCTGGAAGAATGATCAAACATTCCCATAGACACACTCCAAAACCTTGTGGACTGCCTTCTCAGAAGAGTTAAAGCTGTTATAGCTGCAAATGGTGGGCCAACTCAATATTGAACCATACCGACTAAGACTGGGATGCCATTAAAGTTCATGTGGGTGTAAAGGCAGGCATCCCAATACTTTTGGTAGTATAGTGTATATATTGATGGCTTCTGCATCAGCATTTATCCGCGCATGCTAAAATGTCATATTTCAAC
Organism: Pelophylax lessonae; assembly: GCF_965119305.1. NCBI lineage: Eukaryota > Metazoa > Chordata > Amphibia > Anura > Ranidae > Pelophylax > Pelophylax lessonae. Next base: position 432,846,538 of record NC_138770.1, on the reverse strand, counting down.
AAACACTAAAGCGAGGTAATCAGAGAAATACACCATATGCACACATACATATAAACATTGATCCAGAAGCCATTGGTGTTTCAAGCACATGGCCATGGGCAGCTGTGCGCGGCACGTGCATGCCGGATGACATTGAAAATTGTATGGTAAAAGACTTATGAGCATGTGAAAATACTTGTGCATAAAGCCTTACAATATCAACTATACCTTTATACACCCATATATTAGATTGATGGTATTCAGTCCACTATGAAATGTAAACCACATCATTTTGCAGAACATTCTCATGTTTTGAGTAAAATAACACACGTCACAAAGTATATGTATGATGGGATTTTGGGTTTTTTTTTTGGTTTTTTTTTTTATTATTTTTTTATTATTCTCAGCTATATTTACACATCTAAACTATTGGCTAACTTCAGCCAATCTTTTATAGAACTGCTTCTTCAATATTCCAACTGACCTGTTTTTTTATACTGTGACTAGTATTTTGATGCAAAGATTTCTGTATATAGTAAAGTAGAACCATTATGAAGCAGAAGGGAGGCTGTCCTTATCAGGGTCTAAAAGGCATACTCTTCCCTGCAAGTCTTCAGCTAAGACATTTTTAGGACCTTATTTATATTTGAGACATAACAAACTGCAAACTAAAAAAACAATTATGGCTAGAAAAAGGCCAATAAAGTGAGATTTGTTGAAGAATTCATTTGAATGGCCATTGTAAAGAATCCTGATAAAAACAAGCTTGGGTTTTGATTAACTGGCAAAGTGCCATGGAAGTAATCACATCCATTTGGCAAAAAGGTTATGTTTTAGGTTTCGCCTTCTGTCCACTGTATTCTCAGCCAAGACGCAAAGTGGATTATTGTAGTGCATTTGTTTCCCATTAGGCTCATGTTATCTTTAGAACGAGACGTGCTTGGGACAATTAGCCTTCTCTCTTTTTACTCCTCTGCTATTAAACATGATGCCCAGAGAGACAAACTGTGTCACTTCCTTGGGATTCCTTTACTCCAGGGAAAGACTATCAAGACTCAGCATCTGCACTATCCTATTAATTCCTGGGTTGTCAACTGTGTTTACATTCAAAGGTGTTTAGACAAGCTGTCTCAGCTTCACAGCTAAAATTTACCACTAAAAGAGATACAAAACAATGGACTTTTCATTGAATAAAATATTTTAAATTGAGTGTGGAGTGAATAGGCATGCACATTGTAAAATATGAGTAATACTTTATAAACATTGTTGATTGTCTAAAACTATCTATCTAACCATCTATCTTTTCATCTATTCAGGAATAATTTTCTGTTCACTCAGTTTGTCCCCACAACCCAGTTTACTTTGTGAAAGTCTACTGCAGTTTGAAAAAAAAAAAACATCCTATTGAATATCCACATACCTTTACCTGTTTTTTTGCTGGAACACATATTCAAAAATGATAGCCAAATGAAAATATAAAGATAAAGTATTATAGTTTTATTTATAGTACATAGGTACCGTATTTTCCGACGTATAAGACGACTGGGCGTATAAGACGATCCCCCTAATTTATAAGTTAAAACATAGGTTTTGGGCTATACACGCCGTATAAGACTACCCTCCTTCCGAAGCAAGGCAACACCATTGAAAAACATCAGATTTCTCATAGATCTCCAAGGTACCCCAAGTACTGTAATACATTTAATCTCTCATAATATC